>NC_138548.1:288092212-288423541 GCF_964273705.1 Natrix helvetica
TGTTTCTGAATAAAAATATAAATGTTATTTGACTGACAAAGGAAGACATAGGACAGACTGGATATTTTCTAAAATGAAGGTATTGATAAATATCAATTTGGAACTCTTTACTTGGAACTGTTCTTCTATTTGAAAGTATTATAATAAGGAAGAATCTGAATTCAATTTTATTCATTTCTTGGAACCTGCAGGTGAACTGGAGTACTTCATCTGGTTGAAGTTTTTTAGAGTTTAAAAAAGTCTGCGTGGCTCAGGCTACACACATACCTTGAGCTAATTTAAAAACACTCTGGAAACAATCACTCTAAACTATCAATCCCAATTTAGTGAGCATAGAATATGGCAAGAAAATGAAAAAGGGATGGCACCCCATACTTAGTATAACCCACTGCAAGAATGTGGCTCGCAATAGATTTATCTGCCAACCAATACAGTCCTTGTTCTCTTTTTGAAAGGAGTTGAAGGAGTCAAATAACAACTCTTGGTAAGAGGGCTTGTGGCATTGCAGAATACTTTGCAGCTAGTCTACTTTTTTTTCTAGGCAATACTTTACTGTATATTATTGAAAAACTGTAATAACTGGAGATAAAATAGTTTAATCCAAAGAAGGAATAGAAATAATTTACTAATTTGGATAGATGTGATGGGGGAAAATTTAAAATGGTTTTTGTAGTTCAATGTCCAAAGATACTTTTCCAAATCAACTATTTCAACTATTTCCCAATTCATTTGACAGATTTTAAAAACGGGTAACATAAATAAGTAAGTAAAGTAAATAGCTTCTTGAATGTTTCTAGATCATTTTGTGCAGACAACATAGCAAACACTAATCTTTAATCATATCACATTATGGCTCATTTTTAAGATTCTCATCATCAAAGATCTTACTTCTTATTGGGTGTCTCAGCAAAACACTTCAGGGAAGATGTTTCCACAACTGTCTCACAGAATGTGACCACAGGATCAGCTACCTTTGAAAAACAAATAATGAGAATGGGTAGAGAGCCAATTATCCCATTTCCTCCAACTCATTTTAAATGGGGAGAGCCAGGAAAACCACATATTGAAGTCAAATTCAGGGGCAGTATTAAAAAGGCAGACTCCTTCCCATGTATCTAAAAAAGAGGAGATTAAGAGGCACATAACAATGTCATCATCATGGCGTCACCATTTATGCACTTGTAACAGATGTTGAGATGTGAGTGACATTTGCAGGATGATATTATTGTGTGCATGTTGTCACTATATTTTTGCTGCGAGTTCATTGTTAGTACCTTGATATCAATCTCTGAATACATTTTCCGAAGATCATGCATTACACAGTCAAGATAGAGCTCTCCTGTTCCCAAGATCACATGTTCCCCAGATTCTTCCACCTAGATAATGCACAGATAGAACATAAAATATAAGAAAATAAATAGATTAGCATCTTTATCTAGCTACAGTGACAGAAGCAAGATATGGAGACTAAATTAGATTTTCTCAATTTTGGCAACTTTCAGATGCATGGACTTCAAATCCCTGAATTCTCAACAGCAGTCATCCTAGCCCCCAGGAGCACTCTTGGAAGCCTAAAGGCTCTGCATGGGCATTTTGGTGAAGGGGTGGGGTTTCGGGAGGCAAAAAATGCTGTATTCAGTGTATAAGATGCACCTAGATTTTCAGCCTCTTTTTTGAGGGAAAATGGTGTGTCTTATACTCCCAAAAATATGGTAGTTCATAAATTGCATGGTCCAAGCAATGCAGACTAATAATACAAGTGTTATTCTCATTGGAACACATTGATAAAGGAAGAAAAACAAGTTTAGTACTTCAACATATCATTCCTCTGTATTAACACTTTTTGCAGAGAGATCACCTATAAAGTTGATTTTAGGTTTTAAAAGCATCTTTTCTTTCTATAAATATATTTAAAATATCCCCATGTAGGAGCTTTTTTAGGATTTACAGCTATGAAGGTATCAAAATTTATGTTTTGAAATGCAATGATTGGCATTCTGGATTTCCTAATGATGATCCTTTCACTCTAGTCTTCCGAAATCTCCAATTTAACAAAATTAAGCAGCAGCAACAGAAGAAAAGTAAGAATCTACAGTTTTGTTTTTTATTTTTCTAGAACCAGTGATGTCAAAACTATGATATGTGTGTCAAACATCACATGCCATGACGTTTTGGGACACAATGCAAGCATTTCCCAACATTCAACAATTATTTTTGAAACCCTCCAAACTGACTTTGTTTTGCTTTGTTATTTTATTTTTGGAATTATTTTATGTTTCTTTATATAATACCTAGTGCCACACATTATTTTTTCAAATAACTATGTAGAGAATTGCCTCTCTTTTGTTTGTGGGGTGATGTCATGCCAGCAGAATCAAATTAGGCATGCTGAGCCCAAAAGGTACACCATCGCTATCTTAGATTAGAGAAGTTTATTTCTTTGGTACATAGATTGTTAATCCCAATATTTACAAATGATATCTTCTAAAGGGTGCATTATTTTCTTGAATGTGCAAGATCATAAATAATTCAGATATATTACCTTGGTAGTTATTGTAAGCACTTTTTTGTGGTTCTAGTGGTAATTGTAATAGTATTAATGAACAAGATAGAATTAGGTTACATCATTTGGCCATTCAGATTTTTTCATATAATATTTCTTAAATAAACATTTAAATTATGGCAATACTTTAGGACTTGTCTTTCTATTTGATGGCTAACCTTTTCCTGACCGAGTGCCAAAAGCGTGCATGTTCCCGAACTCCCAAAATGCAATGTGTTAGCACCCCCTGCGCATGCGCCCTGCCCCCAGTGCATGCACATGAACCCCCGCATATGAGCACGCCCCCTGCATAGGTCCTGCCCCTTGCGCATGCATGCATAGCCCCCTCACATATGCTCCACCCCACGCATGCATGGCAGAGACCCAATGAGCAGCTGGCTGGTGGGAGGTACGTGCGCATGCAGAACTGAACTGGGGCAATTGCTCCCGTGTCCACAGAGAGGGTGCACATGCCATAGGTTTGCCATCTATTATATGGAAGGATTATATGAGCCTGGAATTATGACTGTAAATCATGCTGGTTGTTAATGGGTCACCAAGTGGCCAGATTTTAAGATTTTTTTGTGGCAGATATTAAGTAAATGCCACAGTCACTAAGTGAATGCTACAGTCATTAACCCATTTTAGCCAATAGGCATATTTTACTGTAAATGCAGGTAAGATTGTGTAACCATGGAACGCCTCAAATGGCAGTAAATGTGGGCTGATTGTCAAATGCCCAAAATCAGGGTGTGCAGACTTCAGAACTTCAAAACCGGGTCATAAGTGCCTTTTGGGGTGAATCCATGGTAACTTCAAAAGGTCACTAAATGACTGCTTATAAGTTGAGGACTAACTGTAATTGTTCTCTGAGCCAATTCCACTTAAAAAAATCAAAATAAGAAGAGTGAAATAAAGTGCTGTAGGATATAATTATCCCATATATGAAAAGATATTTAAAAGTTTTAATAGAGATTTGTGGCACTGATTTACCACAAACCTAAAAGCAGAGAACAATGAATGAAGATTTTGGATGTGCTTCATATATTCTTATCAAACTTTTTATGTTTGAACAAATTAATAAAAGCATTTCTGCATAATGTGTCCTGGTACTAGAAAAGTACTTGCTACTTGTCAGTGCAGTCACATTTGAAAAGAGAGTGCACCTGGATTTTTGAATAAATTATTTTTCTCCCTTTTGCTGCTGCATCTGCTTTGTCAGGATTTATTTTAGAAAGGTTTGGTATTTACTGGATAAAATTTATGAAGAATTTCAATGAAAATCTACAACCAATCGTGTAATACTTTTCTCAAAATATAGCTTATTTCAAACAAATGCTTTTGTATGTATTATATAAAGATTTGCAGTTTATATTACTTAATTAATATAATTACTTCAAAAAGTACATTTGATAAGGTTATCTTTTGGCATACTAAGTCATGCAGACTCTTAAAACATACAGTATTTAAAAATTGAAATAATATAGTGATATGATATTTAACATAGTTTAGTCTGCTACATCCATTGTGTATCCTAATTTAGGTTTGAGCAATGGTTCCAGTACCCTATTTTCTTAAAAGGCCTTCTAGCTTATTTTCTTTTAATACTTCTATACTCCCCCAGTCACAAGTCTGGGCAATGCACAAGGAATATACAACAAAAACAACATAACGATATATTAGCCATAAACATAAAAATAATTTATGCTAACTTATTGAAATAAAATCTTCAGTACCTTTAGAAATGAAAGAAAAGTCAGGATCAACTATTCTACAGCTACTAATGTAGTCCAAAATTTGAGGGCTGTTCCAGAGAAGAGATATCACTGAAACCAACTGGATATCTTTTACACCAATGAGGCAAATTCCCAGTAGAACATGTCTAGTTAGCCAGACAAGATAAGCAGAATCCTATTTGGCAAGACGGTCCTTATAGATGTGTGCCTTGTAGTGTTTTATAGATAAATGATCAGCATTTTGAATTGGGACCAAAAGCCTATTGGTACTTGATGCATTAACCTCAGAATAGACATAGTAGCAAATCTTTTCAAATAACAGTGGCTGCTTTGTTCTGCATGAACTTCAGTTTCTAGTCATCTTCAAAGGCAACTCCACATAAAATAGTTCAATTGTATGACGATCAAGTCACTCTTGCAAGAATTTCCTGGTCTACAAAAGAACTATAACTGGTGGTCTTGGCTTAGAATCTGAGCCATGCTTTCTGGAAGCTGAATATTTAATCTGTTCATATGAGCTGCTATGAATGTGTGTGGCTGAAGCAAAATAATTGAAGTTTATGCAAACAATGGCTTTACCTGGCCCCTGCAAAATACCAGGACAGTATTTGATGAAACATCTCCAGAAAAAATATTACAAAATCTGAGTAATATAATAGAAAATGCCTTTTGCCTTCTTGTTTTCTGACAGTATAATAGGTTAATCAAAAAAAAAAAAGACTTCCAATAATACCTCTAGATGTAGGACAAATTCATAGAGAAGTAGTGAGACTTTCATTTAAGTCTCTAATCATTTTAGCGATTAACAGATAATCCACCATGGTTGCTGTAATATTTCACAAATATTGGTCTCACTGACCAATTTGGTTAGCATTAGCTGAAATATTTTGAATGCCATTGAATTACTCAGAAAAAATGAAATTAATTACTACTCTGTGTATACAGGGATTGGCATTCAGAGTTATTTGCCAGATGCTTATGATACCCAAAGATTATACCAAGAAATTCCTCCTCAATAAATAAAAATAATAAAAAACAAAATGGCTAAAATTTCATGAAGCTAGCAAATTGATTGTATGAAAAATCTAAAAAGATTATTGACTACTGATCGTTGACACAATCACATAAATGTTAACTAAAAAACTAGAATCTATTTCTAGTGTTTTTGTAAGTACAGGTAGTCCTCAACTTACAACAGTTCATTTAGTGACCATTCAAAGTTACAACAGCACCATATGAGCTTTTTTTCAAACAGTTATGACCTTTGCAGTATTCCCATGATCATATGATCAAAATTCAGATGCTTGACAACTGGTTCAATTTTATGATGGTTGCAGTGTCCTGGAGTCATTTGATCCTCATTTATACCCTTCTGATAAGCAAAGTCAATAGGGAAGCCAGATTCACTTAGCAACCGGGTTATTAATTTATCAACTGCAGTGATTCACTTAACAACTGCATCAGGAAAGATTGTAAAATGGGCAAAACTCACTTAACAAATGTCTCATTTAATAACAGAAATTTTGGGCTAAGTTATGGTCATAAGTTAAGGACTACCTGTATCTCTCTTGTAACTATGATAGAAAAGGCAACGGGAAATTAGTTCTGTTGCTAAGAAAATATTGCTGTGTCCATGTAACAAAGACTGAGATTGAATTGAGTGTAGGTTTTCCTGCGACATACATCTGTGTCCATGGGGAGGTCAAAAAGACAGGATGATGGGTTCAGGAAAACTATCCAAGTTCCAACCATTTGTGTGTGCAACATTGAACATTTAGACATAAGGGGCAGGCTCCAAGTGCACTATCACAACTGCAGTATTTTAGGAACAAAAGCTTTCCTAAAAGCATTGCAGGAACAAATGTCTTAGGTAGGAGGAGCCTAAAAAAGCATAAGAAGGACTGAGCATTTTCAATAAAAAGGACATTTTGGTTAAAATAACTCTATAATATTAAAGTGCTCTGATGGGATATATCGGAGGACTAGTGTACAGTTCTTATGAGCACAATTAGGATTGGGATCTTGCTTGTTAAAGCAGTCATTAAGCGAGATGCCCAAGTAAGGCTTCGCTCAACTATTGCAATCCCAGATCTTCCAATTGTGGTCATTAAGCATATGGGGCAAAAGAGCTGCCCTGCCGAAAGTGGACACGCAACTCCCTTCCAGGCACAAAATGAACCTCTTGCACTGGGCTGAAAAAAAGAAGCGGAGATCACAAAGGTCCCTGCTTTGTTTGTCCGGCCAACCACAGGAGTTCCTCTACCCTCTGCACTGAGCTGAAGAAATGAAGCAATGCTTGTGAAGATCTGATGATCTGAGCTTCATTTCTGCAGCCTAATGAAGGACTTTCCCCCCCTCCTCCCCCATGCACGGAAGGGAGGGAAAATCCTTTGGCAGGCAGCAGCACCCTGCAACTTTCTCTACCAGCTTCCTTATTGACTTTCTGGGGGTGCTTGGCAACCAGTAAGTGCCAAACAGGTTGCCAAGTACCAGATCACAATCACATGACTGAGAGAGTGATTGTTTTATGAAGGCCAGAATTGCTTTATGGATCATAAAACACCTTGCTGAGCCATTGTAACTCTGGACTTAAATGGCTTAAATGGTACGTCAAGGACTACCTGTGATCTTGAAAGAAAGAGCATGGCTGCTGGCTGGAAACATTAATACGAAGACTCAATTCATAACAGCAATTTGTCGTTCCAGATGTCACCTCCTGATTATTCAACTAGTTGTAGATAAATTTATACTGACAAGAAAAAAGTATAAGTCAAAGTGATGTTTTACATTTATTCTTCCTGAATCCTAAACAAATGTAGAAAAGTAGTGAGTATGTATGATAATGAATTCATGTTGACTGAATATAAATAAATTACTAAAGTATAAAACAAGCTAAAATAATCTGACAGCTTTTAAATGTAGATAAGACTCTTAATACAGTATGTAAAAGACATTTATGCTTTTTAGGACTTTTATACTGGGCAGAAAGTTACATTTGAATTTATTTCTGTGTTTTTACTTAGCATTTTATATGATATCATTTAATTTTGCTTATAGTAAAGAATAGGGGGTTCTGGAGAAATTTAGAGAAGGGGGGAAGCTGAATTCTTGCATCAACAGTTCCAGAAATTATGAAAGTCTACAACATTTGCAAATGTGCATGTCTAATTCCTCATTATGTTATTCTTCTGAAATCCATTGTGACTTATATTTGCATTCTCTAAATAATAATATTCTTAACACTGTATTTTTTCCCAAATAATATATGGTTGAAACAGGACTTTTATGGCCAATGCTGATAATGTTTAATATCCTATTAATCAATTACAGCAGTGGCAATGAGGTAAATGAAGCTGGTTTTAAATATTTGATTTTGATTCAGTTTCAAAAAAGGAATACAGTAGGCACTTCTAGCTTCAGTGTTCATTATAAGGTTTAACCCCAGATGTTTAATACATAACTGTTTTATGGATTTTAACAAGCACTTCTAAAAGCTAGTTGTTTGGCAACATTTGAATGGGCTATAAATATATTTTGAAGAGGATATTACAATAAGACTACGTGAACTAAGCTCTAGGATTTTATGTTCACAGTTTTTGTTTGTAGAGATTTAGTATTAAAGAACATTTCCGTATCATGTAGAAAGTCATATGGATGCTTTAGGGCCAGATGTTTTTCCACTTTGTTGGCAGAGAAGATAAACTACTACTTAGTGCCTGACATTTCTGAAAGGAAATATACTTAAAAACTGTAAAGGGCAGTGTGTAGAGGGGGGAGAGCACAGTAATAAATTATAGTTATCCTGCACGAATGAGTTGCCAGTGTCAAAACATCTTTGGAGTATTGTTCAAACACAAAAAGAAGATTATGTTATTCCTGAAAGGTGACTTACATCATTATGAATAAATAAAAATTGACAAAGAAGATTTTTAACATTAGTGTTGGGTTAATTATCATCCTTTAATGGTATGCAGAAGTGCTGTCAGAAGAATATTCTGCATACCTTTGCTGATAGGGAAATGTTTCTAATTTACCCACAATTGCAATGCTAGAGATTTAATGGACCTTTATCAGTTGCCTCCAAACTTACATTTCCACAAAACTCAATGTAAATTAGAAACCATCTGTACATTCTCAGGCTGAAATTAACCCACAAAGCAAGGTTGTTTTAAAAAAAACAACCTAATACAAGAATTAAAATGCTGCTGACAAATAGACGGAAAGAAAATTGCAGACAGGTTTTCTATTCTTTATTATAGTTCAAGCCCAGCATTATAAAATAATATATAGAAAGAATATGCTTAAATGGTAATATATTAAAAAATAAAACAATAATATGTTTAAAAAGTAAGTTTTTAAATTAAAAATGCAACATATAGTTCTGCTTGTAGTGAGAGAAGTAATCTAATTCATATGAAAAATCTGAAAATAATTTTCTACCCTTTTTCCAAAGTTGAATAATAATGCAGAAAGTTCAAAAATTATAACTTTTAATAGTTGTGCTTCTTCAGATTTTACGTCTTTGAAAAACACATAACAGTTGTTGGTTCTTTGCTTATTTTGCAGATAACTACTTCAGGATTTTAAAATTATGTTTGAAGAAAAAGTAATATCTGATTAATATGTTATAGATATGTTCATTTATTATTAGTTAAGTGTTATTTCTTCCATAGTTTACATGTGCCTTTACATGTGCCTAGAGCAGTGATGTCGAACCTTTTTTGGCTCGCGTGCCAAAAGCGGGGGGAACGCAGAGGGATTGTGAGCGGGCGTGCCACACATGCACACGCTTCCCCCCTCTGCGCGCATGCATGCGCAACCAGTGTTCCCCCCTCCGTGCTTTTTTCGTGCTTTTTTTGCCCTCCCCAGGCTCCAGAGGCTTTCTAAGAGCCTAGGGAGGGTAAAAATACCCCCTCCCCGCCTCCCCGGAGGCTTCAGGAGCTTCCCATAAGCCTCCAGAAAGCAAACAAAACTGGCCCTATGGGCAAACTAGAAGTTCAGGAATGGACTTCTGGTTTGGCCGCAGGGCTGTTTTTTGCCCTCCGGAGCCTACAGGAGACTTGTTTGTTTTATGCGCCATTTAATCATGAATCGTTTGTTTAACCATCATCATCATTATGCTTTATTGTATTTTAGTGTCATCTCTTGGACTTTCTCTAGCAAACAGGTGAATGGGAATCCTCTGGAGGGTGAAAAACAGCCTCAAAAGAAAGTCGAAGTCAGCTGGCCAGAGCATGCATGCACACTGAAGCTGACAGGGTAACACCTCACGTGCCCTAACAAATGGCTCCGCGTGCCACCTGTGGCACCCGTGCCATAGGTTCGCCATCCCGGGCCTAGAGTATGTTCTTCATAACTACTTGCCCATGAATTTAATATGAAGATATTTATTTGTGACTGCTGAATCTGTTAGCAGTGATGGCTAACCTTTTTTCTCCTTGTGGGCCAAAATTGTGCAGGCACATGTGACAGTGCAAGCAGTCATGCCCACACCTATAATGCAATGTGCCCCTCCCTGTGCATGCATGACCCCCCCATGCTCCCCCAGATCCGCTGTGCATGTGAACTCGCCCGTCCCATGCCCCGTTTTGGGTCTAGCAGGCTTCCCTACAGCCTCCTGGAACCAAAAATGGGGCGCAGGGGGGTGCACTGCACCCCCCGTGCTTCCCTCACCCATGCACATCCGTGTGTAATCGCCATCCCCCCCACATGTGAGTTCATCTCCCGCATGCATAGCAATGACCCGAAAATCAGCTGGCTGTCAGGAAGCATACATGCATGCGCGATGAAGCTGATCTGGGCAACTGCTCGCGTGCCCGCAAAGAGCTTGCGTGCCATAGGTTCACCATCATGGTCTTAAGGGGTCTGCCTTGTGGGTAGCCTAAGGAATAACATCCTTAGGATGTACAATTATCCTGTTGGGGAATTCTTTTTCTCTTATGTTTTGTTCCAAGAATACAAAGAAAAATTAATCTAATGCTGCTATACATTTCTAGTCCTGTTTGATATTGTTCCTCTTGGATCAAAGTTTTTAAACTTGTTTAGAATATTTGAAGATATTGTAGCAGAGGTGGGTTGCTCCTGGTTCGGCCTCATTCGGCCGAATCAATAGTAGAATTCAGGCCTGGGTTGCAGCCCCCAAACCGGTTTCCTCGCCACCGCCATTTTGGATTTTAGTGACAGCGCACGCACAGTCCACTGTAAATGGACAGGCGTGAAGAACAATGTACATTGGACATTGCATGCGCACCACAGCATTTGTCTGTCGTGCGCATGTGGGGGTAGTGAACTGTTAGTAAAACTGGCAGCAACCCACCCCTGTATTGTAGGGTTGTTTAAATAATGAAAAATCAAGCTAGAAAATCAAGCTAGAAAGGTGTGAGAAACTGATAAAAATCAGACAGTAGTATTTTGGCCAAGCCAAATCTGATTTTGAAGAAGTGTCAGGAAAAAGTATGGGACATTTTCATTGTTTGATGTGGTTCTTGTGCTATTTTGAATGAGTTGCACTTCTTTCCTCCTCCTCCCCCTTTCAAAATATTAAAATTGTTGGTTTCTACTGAAACCAGTCTTGTTTTAAAGCAGGCTTTGTTGGATGCTGTTATCTGTTTATACTGTATGTTTACACGTACATTTTATATTTACCCTGATAGTTAATTTACCAAAATAATTACTTGTAAGATTTTAATAATAATTTTTTCATGCACAAATATGTAGCATCACACCATTTCCTTTTAGGGGTAAATAATGTTATGAAACAAATGTAAGAAGTAGTAAAAAAAAATTACAGGTAGGAGTTAGGAAAAAGAAAAAAATAGCTACGTTCATTCGGGGGGGGGGGGGGGGGTCTTCCATTAAATCATGCCCGCCTGCCGGCCTGCCTTATTTATTTATTTATTTACTTATTTAGCCACTCATCTTGTAGCCAATTCTTTGACTCTGCCTGGACAAGTCCCTGTGGATTTCTTAGCAAGGTTTTCAGAAGTGGCTTGCCATTATCTCCTTTTGAGTGTCGATAAAAAATTATTGGCCCAAAGCTTGTGCGTGAGGTGGGACTAAAATATGGTCTTGCAGTTTCTACCTTGATGCCTTAAGCACAATACTAAATTGGTTCTCAGTATTATGTCATAAAAATTACTCAGATTATTCTGTATATGTTTTAAATGTTTTGCTTATTTACTTTATTTACTTATTAACTTGAATTTTTACAGCCACCCACAAAAAGCAGCTCTTCAGATACTCCTTGATCACATTCTTTGTAGCTATCTTTTCCTGTCTGCACATGTTATACACATTCTTATCTCATTTTTCGCTGCAGTCATTCTCTCATAGGCATTTCCCCCTCATCCTTAGCCCTTTTCATCTGATTGTTCCACCGTGTCATGTTTTTCATCCTTTCCGTTAGCATATCGCCACATACATCTATGGTAGTCTCTAACTGCTTTTCACTCTGTTCCAAGTAGCTTTCATATCTACTTTTCCTTGTCTCCTCTCTCTATACATTCTCTTGCAAAGTTACCTTTCCAATGTTTTTTTTTTCATATGAAACATTTTCTCCTCATAGAGTCATTCTACTTTCACGCTTTCCCTTTCTTCCATGTCCATTTATGATTATGCTGATTACAGTTTTTCCTCTTCTTGCAATTGCAAATTACAGATTGTCATCAATTTATGACCATTATGGATCCTGCCTGTTATGGTCGTAAATCATGGTGCTTGTGAAGCAGATCCTCATGTGACTGACCCAATTTTACAATCTTTTTTTGTTACAATGGTTGTTAAGCAAATCACCAGTGAATCTGCAGGGTTTAAGTGGATGTCACTACTGTTAAGTGAACCCAATGTTCGTTTTGGGATGTTTTTGCTGAAAACTGAAAGTGTAAAACAGAAAAAGTGGTCACATGATGTAGGACACTGCAAATGGCCATAAATGCCATCCAGCTGCCCAAGCACCCAAAATGCTGCCACATGACTGCAGTAGAGGGCCCTTGTCATCAAAACTTTGGAATCGGGTCATATGTACCTTGCGGTGGGGGGGGCATCGTAACCTATTGTAATTTGAGGACTACCTGTATCTGTTGAAGTAGGGCATAAATAAATAAATTTCATAGATTAATATAGGTGCAGACTAAGCTGTACAGGTAGTTCTCGATTTATGACTACAAGGGAGTCCATTTCTGTTGCTAAGCAAGACAGTTGTTAAGTGTTAAAATGTTGCAAGTGGAAGACTACCTATAAATATGTCCAATTCTCTGCTAATGGTAATGACAGGATGTCAGTCATTTTTACCACATTTTCTCCAGTATATTACTATCAAAGCCAAATTTTACTCTTGGCATGCTCGTAAACTAAGAGCTTAAACTAGTAGCTATATGTCAAACATTCTGTTCCCTGCATCTCACTAATTAGGAAACATAACAATGTATGTCTAGAATATATATATTTAATATTTACTAAATGTTTTAATTTAAAATTAAGAAAGATACCAGAGTGAATTTACATTTTAATGGATTGTACCTCCTGGGGTTTTACAGAAATCAAAATACGTTCATCCATGCAGCATGGAATGGTTAATTTTTATAAATCCCAAAAATCTCCAAAGCATGAGGAGCATATTTCAGAGTATTAAAAGTACTGTACTTTTATGGAGAAATAGAATATTATGCAGAGCAGCCAATGGCATCTAGGTCAAGGAAAAAAAACAACCAAGACATAGGTATTAACACTGGTTCATCATTAAGTCTGCACTAACTCATTATATTTTAATATTTAGAAATTCAAAACAAGCTGACACTACAACCATCATTAATATTTACCAGTTGCCAAGCATCTGAATTTTGATCATGTGACTATGGGGATGCTGAAATGGTCATAAATGTGAAAATGGTCTTGTCACTTTTTCAGTCCATTGTAACTTCAAATGCTCACTAAATGATCATGCATTCAAATACCCATGAGAATTTAGTTTCATTGGGAACATAATTCAGGATAATTCTAATATATTCACATTGTCATTGAATTTCCTTTCTATTGCCTATATCCTACACTACCTGATGTCAGAGAGCTGAGTAATTTGTACATGTCTTTTGGGCTGCTTGTTGAGGGAAACATTTATTGAATATTTGCCATACACATATAGTGTATCTATCTGCCCATGCATTTCTGCTACCAAATGGCTATTCTTACTCTTATTAGTTTCTCTTTCCAAAGACAAAATCCCCCAAAGATCTTTAATATACTATGTGGTTGAAATAAAGAATCCGAAGGTTACATATAGGAAGTTGGATTGGAGGGAACCCTTCAAGAACTCTATAGCAAATTGATTCCATATCATGCAAGAAAATTACATGATTGTATCCACATAGCCATGAATTAAACTTTATTTGAAGACAACTTATATTGAAGACAATATTCTGTACTTATATGTACTAAGGTATCTGTTGCAATTTTCAAGTGAAGCCTTAAATTAAGTTTGCATTATGGTTTTATTGGTAGTTGAGGCTGGCAAAGCTTTAAGTCCACATAATAAGTACATAGGTGTGAAGTGAACTAAGTGAGAAATTTCTTGCTTCCCAAGTCTGCTTTTTAGATAGTGTGTTATAATTATTTCAATATACTACTTGATTACTGATGGGAATAATCAAATGTCTAAATTCTTTCTGGAAGAAAAAAACATGGATTTCTTTAATGCAAAGGCTACAAGTTTCAAAGAGAAACATTTGTAAATGCAAGTGGAAACAGTTCAGACAGGCACTACTTTTCTCATCCACCATTTTTTCTACATCTGTATTCTTTACCTAACATCTCCTGAAAGGTTTAGTGCCCCTTGTTAAAAAGAAAGAAAATGAATCTTTTTTAGTGTCCTCTACACAACATCCTATCTTGATAATTCCACCTCTTTCCGATGCACTTGTATCCTTGCATGCTCACACTTCAGAAACTAATTGAGCCTTTCTTCAAACTTCTGGGTCGAGTGCTTTAATGCATCCCCTGCTGTTTTCAGAGTTTCCTTTGCTGTCTCCCTGGCAGATTCACCCAGCTTGAATCATCCGTTAGTAAGAAACCCTGTTTTCTTAATAAGAGGTTGCTTTGAAAAAGAAAAAAGAAAAAAAAGGAGAAATTATAAACTAAAATTTTAATTTTCTTTACTACACTATTTTGATGCACCATTTTAAAGCTTATTCTTAGTATTACTTGAGACAAACATGCTTTAATGTTTTCTTGAAACCTGCTAATTATCAATTATGTGTCTTCATGAAACTTTGCCTCCCGGATCTTAGTAATTTGAACAAAGGGTACAAATAGCAGCATCTTTTCCAATATCTATTTCTTTTGGCATTGATGTCTGTTTCTCTTGCTTTTTTAATTTGCTTCTTTTTCTTATTCCCCTTGGGACTACAAAGCTTTCTGTGAAGAGAAGAGAAGAAAATACCTTCTCCTTAGGAACATCTAATAACATTGGGCAATACAGGACGATCAACCTTGATTTATTCCAGTGAGTGATTGCAGTTCAGCTGACAGTTGCATAGAGAGGACCATTTGTGTCTGTTTGTATAAACAGAGTGAAAACAATGGGGTAAATATTCATTTGTATAAAAATTAAGAATTTTATGTCTCAGTGCCCTCAGATCATTTCTAAATGCATGAACGTAGATCAAGAAAGAACTAGGTAATTTATAATTATTAAACAGAAATAAAATCTGATTTTAATTTAATTTCAAGTTTAACTGGTTTAAATCTGTTTAAAACAGAATGTCAGAGCTGTATAATAGGGATTATTTCAACAGTTGAAAATGGCTCAGTGTTTTAGGCTGGAGCTTAAAATTGAGCATAGTGAGCATTTTTAAGAACTCTGCCTTAATTAAGTCAATACAATATAATTAACATGGGTGATATTAATAGATAGTGAGATAGAAATATATAGATATTGTACTTCTATTTTGGATACTCAAAAAAATGTGGATTTATATTTACCCAGCTATACCGTTGAACGGATAATTCAACAGCTGTGGATAAAAACATGCAGCGTTGGGAGGAGGAGGAGGAAAGTGGGTCAAGACCAGAAACCACCTATATAGGATTCTTCTTTCCATACAGGGACATTGCTGCTACTATAGTCATACTATAAATTCATTTGTAAGTAATAGTTATTACATTATACATAATTATTTACAATGCTCAGATATTGCTAGGATTGTTATCCTGAACGTTGGAGTACAAGTAATTACGGTGCAAGAAGAAAGAGTTGGCGATAGTCCTAAACAGATTTATGAAGAATCCCATTGAATTTAGTGGACATTTACCAATCAGATTATTTACATATAAATGGACAATATCATACAAAATAGCCATCTTTATTTTTTTGTATTATCTATCTTCTACTAACTCTTGTGTCTTTCTGATTGACTGTAATCTTCATTTGGGAAAAATGGTCCATCATAGTGCAAGCAATCTTTGAACCAAGGTGTTCAAGTACACTAGTTTATAGAATGCTTTTAAAATACAGAACCCATGACTTCAATCCAGTTGTGGCCATTTCAATACTGCTACACTACTGCATTACTATGTTGCCACAGTCAGCTGCGGTCATTATTTCTGACACTCCCTGTCAGCTTCCTACAAGGAAATCAGTGAGGAAGACAACAGGAATTTGGAAACCACTCTGATTCCTGCTGCTTTTGTGCCCACCCATAATCATTCTGTTTCTCTGTTTAGGCAAGAAAATATCTCTGAAACAATGACCTAATGGGACATAAGTTGTCACACTTGTGTAATGTTATAATCTTAACATTTACAGGAGCTCAAACTTTGGATATAGTATGAAATTGTTTATAAGATAATACTCCAAAATAAGTTGGCGCTAACTCCTATACCAAAAATGTTTTTAAGTAAGTAGTTAATTTTGATATTGCGGCATACTTCTATAACTTACTTAATTGTTTTTCTATGGAAGGAATTGTTCTTGCTTATTGATCACAAGCATTACATTTTATAGTAGCTGTTACTGTATTAAAAAGAGTTCAGTATATTTTATAAGAATATAAGATTTTGTAATAATTTAATAAAAGCATGATGAGCTAAAAAGAAAAATCCACATTTCAAATCTGTTTTTGTTGTATAATAAATCATTTTCCAGAATTGTTGTGACAATTCACCAAATGGGAAAGAATGATATAATCTGGCTACAATATTGCATTTCCAGTAGTTTTAAGAAAATGAATTGTCTAATTTAGCAATCAGTACTAGAATAACACACAATCAGCAGAACATCTTATACTAATTATCTCTAATACTAATGGTAAAATTGATACTTTTCTTCCATTGATGTTCCCATTATAGCATATTAGTGGTGTACTCAGTTTCTGTATTATACAGTGCTTAGCTTATTTTCCAGTAGAGTGGAGGGAGGGGTCACAGAAGGGTTATCACAGCCTGATTGGTCCATTTGACTGAGAGAAAACTTCTTAACCTTCGGCTTCTCCCGTTGGTTCCCAGTTTCCTCTCAGTTGGTCCAATGACTAAGGTTTGGTTTCTAGTAAGAGAGTTTTTGTTGTTTGTCTAGTTAGTCAGGATTAGTGACAATTGAACATTCCAAATTTAGAAATTCTGTAGTTGGTCTGCCTTGCAGGGCTGTTGTTTTACTGCCCTCAGAAGGCTGGGAGAGACCAGTGGGGGGGCGTTTTCATTCCTCCCCTCTCCTGGGCGGATCGCTCCGGGCTGATTCCTGGAGTCACGGGTGTGCCGGGCGATCCTGCTGTCCCTGAAGCCTCCCCCTCATCAATTTGGTAAGGAGTCGCAGCGCGCTGGGGCTTTTCGGCGCGAAAGCGGCAGATCGGCTTTCCCTCCAAGCCGCTTTCTTCCCGGGCCGGTTACAGCCCGCGGCAGCAGCGCGGGGCCATTTTTGGCTTACAAGGGCATTTTTCAACTTATTGTAGTGAGCGCTGGGGAGGATCGAGGCGGCGCGCTTGCGAGCGGCCGCCCGAAGGCACAGGAGGCTACGGGCGAGGGCGGCGGCCATTTTTAGGCGCGCTTTTTCGAAAGACTGCCCAAAGAAGCCAGTGGCCATTTTGGATCACGTGGCTGGGCTTGCAGCACGGAGAGGCCGAAGAAACCTGTTAGTTCGTTGTGCGGCATTACTAGAGGCCCGGAGCAGGTGATCCTCACCAGCTGAAGGGCCGTAGCTACCTAGAATCACCCTGGAGCACGTGAGTGGGGCGATGGCGGAGAGATCAGAGGCACAGCAGGCCGCGCCGTCTCAGGCGGGCGAAGATAAGGCAGAACCCACTCCCCCAGCTAGGCCTCGAGCTTCCAGGCCTTCGGCAGAGGACAGGCCATCCAGAGCTCTGCAAAGAGATGAGCTCAGGCGATCCAGGGCCATTGAAAAGGTCATTGAAAGGGCTGAGAAGAGACAGGCCCGGGATCCTAGGCCTAGATCCAGATCTCCACGCCCTGTGGTTTCCTGCCCTTCCCCACCTGTGGCCAGGGGGTTTAGTCCTTCCTCTTCTTCTGCTTCCCCATGCAGGTCTGATAGGAGCCAGGAGCGGGGTGGCCCTCGCTCTCCTTCTGCTTTCCTGGGGACTAGAGAGGCAGATAGGGAGGACCCGTTGGAAGGTACCTCTGCAGGTCCCGTCAGGGGTAGGAGATCCAGCAGGGCTTATGTGGCACCAGACTATGATTCGGAGGGAGATGAGGAGGATCTGGAACACCTCCC
This sequence comes from Natrix helvetica, assembly GCF_964273705.1. Lineage (NCBI taxonomy): Eukaryota > Metazoa > Chordata > Lepidosauria > Squamata > Natricidae > Natrix > Natrix helvetica. The sequence continues at coordinate 288,110,202 of NC_138548.1, forward strand.
TGAGAATCTCAAAAGGCTAATTTCGGCAGCCATTTCTAGGGGCATAGCCCAAAGAGACAGGCCTTACCATCACAGTAGGGTTACTCCCTTTAGTAGGTCCAGATCTAGGGCTTCTTCTCCCTCTCTCATGAGTGAGGTCTCCTCTAGGGGGGAGGCACGTAGGGATGATTGGGGGTTCTCTGAGGAGGAGGATGCGGCTCCTGAGCCACCTCGCTCTTCAAACCTCTTTCTCCAGGCCATGTTCAAACCATTGCTTAAGAAGGCTAGGAGGACCACCAAGGTGGGCACTGGGGACCCCACGGTCCCGCCACCCACAGATCCGGACATGGTCATGTTCTCAGCGACGGCCACCAATAAGGAAGAGATCCCTGCTCCTCCCTTATTCTTGGAGGTAGCTACTAGCCAGTGGGCCCGTCCTTCTAACTTTTCCCCTCCAGGCAGCAATGACCGTCGTGCCTACAACATAGAAAAGTCATTTGTGCAGGCTATTCAGCTTCCGGTTATAGATCAACCCATCGCTGCTCTAGTCTCCTCTTCTCCGGTGGTCTCGGGGGATGCGGCAGACAAGCTTAAGCCAGAGGACAAGAGGGCGGAGCTCACTTTGCGGAAAAATTATAAGGCCTCAGCATGGGCGGTGCGGGCGGCGGCTGCTGCCTCGTACTTCAACCGCACGACGGTGATGTGGCTCCGCCAACTTCAGGATCGTATTCCGATCCAGGATGAACGCGTACAACAGGATTTAGCTAAAATTATGGCAGCGTGTCAATATTCGGCTGATGCGACCCTAGACGCTGTTAGGTTTGGTTCAAGCGCTTTGGCCACCTCTGTGGCCTCCCGCCGGCTCCTGTGGCTCAGGAACTGGCAGATTGACTATAAAGCCAAATGGGATTTGGTAGCTGCCCCTTTTACAGGTACCAATTTGTTCGGGGCTTCCTTAGAGCCGATTTTGGTGGAGAATAAAGATAAGAAAAAGGTTATGCCTACATCCACCAAGAAGGCTGAGTCCCGTAGTCACCCCTATCGCAGGACCCAGTTCAAATCCTATGACAGGGATCAGGAACAGCGTTACCAACCGTACAGGCAGGACAGGCAGTTCAATAGGCAGAACTATCAGGATCGTTCCAGGTATCAGCCGCAGTCCAAGCGGCCCTTTCGAGGGGGGGGAGGCCATCCCTTCCGCAGAGGGAAATGACTCGAACCCGAGTCATCCCATCGGAGGCCGCCTGGCACTGTACGCGGACAAGTGGGATCAGATCACATCAGACGGTTGGGTCCGGGCGACTGTTCGCCACAGCCTAAGGTTAGAGTTCCTCTCCAAGCCCCCGAGGTTTTTCAAGGTTTTTCCCCCGGCTCGAGACCCGGAACGGGTCTCATGGATCTCGCTGTCGCCCATCTCCTAGACATCAGGGCGGTGGAGGTCGTTCCGGAGCCGGAGAGGGGTCAGGGCTACTACTCAAACCTGTTCGTAGTCCCAAAATCCTCGGGGGGTTGGAGGGCAATCCTCGACCTGAAGCGCCTGAACCGCTACCTAGTCTACAGGCGGTTCAAGATGGCGTCCCTAAAATCAATCCTACAGGGCATTCGGAAAGGGGATTACATGGCCTCAGTAGATTTGACGGAGGCCTACCTCCACATCCCCATTCTTCGGTCTCACCGCCGCTACCTCAGGTTTTCTCACCAGAGCAGACATTACCAGTACCGGGCCCTCCCATTCGGTCTGGCCTCAGCTCCGCAGACGTTCACCAAGGTTCTGGCAGCACTGGCGGCTTACCTACGTTCCATCCCGGTGAGACTTCAGTGCTACCTGGACGACATCCTAGTTCAGGCGGAGTCCCTTCCCAGAGCCACGTCGGATCTTCGGCTGACGATCCGTTGGCTTCAGTCGTTTCCGTGAACTTCCCCAAGAGCCACCTGTCCCCATCCAGGCAGATCCTCCACTTAGGGACAGTGATAAATTCCGAGTCAGGGAGGGTTCACCTATCCCCAGACCGTCTGACCAGCGTACGCCAACTGGTCTCTTCCGTAAGAAGAAAAAGGTCTGTTTCCATCCTGACCTTGTCTCAACTCCTGGGGAAGATGGTCTCTTGTATAGGGATAGTGCCCTGGGCCCGGCTCCACCTGCGACCACTTCAGTGGATCTTGATTCCGGCCCAGAGAAGGATGATGAGCAACTCTTTGCGTCCTGTTCCTCTACCAGCGGAGGTGAGGCTCTCTCTTCGGTGGTGGATGTCCCCAGCTCTGCAACAGGGAGCGTCGTTTTGGGAACTGGAGAGAGTAACCGTGATGACGGATGCGAGCCTCTTCGGCTGGGGGGCCGTGATGGACACCGACATGGCTCAGGGACATTGGTCAGCCTCAGATCTCCGCCACAACATCAATTGGCTGGAGCTGAAAGCCGCGAGGCTTGCCCTTCGGACCTTTCGTCATCACCTGCGGGGGTGCCATGTCCTCCTGCTTACGGACAATGTAGCGACAAAGGCCCATGTCAACCACCAAGGGGGCACCCACTCCCGCACCCTATGGCGGGAGGCGCAGTCGTTGGGCTTGTGGGCAGAGAGACACTTAGCATCGATTGTAGCAGAGCACATCTCGGGGGTGTCGAACCATCAGGCGGATTGGCTGAGTCGCACAACCCTGGACAATGGCGAGTGGCAACTGGGCCCGGAGTTGTTTCGGAAGATCTGCAGCAGATTCGGCACGCCCCTTGTGGACCTGTTCGCCTCCCCCGACAATGCCCAGCTGCTGCGGTTCTTCACCCGTTTCCAGACTCCGTCGGCGGAAGGAGCGGACGCCCTCAGGAGCCGGTGGCCCCCGGGCCTTCTTTATGCCTTTCCTCCCCTTCCCCTCATTCCCCGAACGATAAGGAAGGTAGTCACGGAGAGGGCTCTCGTTATCCTGTTAGCCCCTACTGGCCGAGGAGACCCTGGTTCGCGGACCTGGTCCAGCTGTCGGTAGCAGACCCCTGGAGGATTCCCCCAGGGGAGGTCGTTCTGGGTCAGGGAGCCTTGTATCACCCAGAGCCACAGTGGCTTCATCTGACCGCCTGGCTCTTGAACAGGGGATCCTGAGGGGGAGGAGACTATCGTCGGGAGTTATAGCCACCTTAGAGGCGTCTAGGAGGCCTTCCACGGTTAGGATTTACAATGCCACCTGGAAAGCGTTTGCGAAATGGTGTATCCCATTGGGGTTGGATCCTTCTAGGGCTACCGTCCCGGACGTATTGGAGTTCCTTCAAAAGGGGTTAGAGGACGGTTTGTCGCATAATACTCTCCGGCGACAGGTGGCGGGCTTAGCCACCATTTTGGGGGGGAGGGATCCCCTACCCTTTCCCGTTCTCCCTTGATAAAGCGCTTTCTTAAGGGGGCGGCTAACATCCGTCTGCCTCCTGTTCATAGATTCCCGACCTGGGATCTTACCCTGGTCCTCAAGGCTCTGACGGGCTCCCCGTTCGAACCGCTTAGGACGGTGCACATGCGCCTTCTCACTCTCAAGGTGGTGTTTTTAGTGGCCATTACGTCGGCCAGGCGCATTTCGGAGTTGGGGGCCCTTTCTTCTCGCAGTGACCTGTGTATAATCCACCAAGACAGGGTTGTCCTGCGTTTGGATCCTTCGTTCATTCCGAAGGTGAATTCGCATATTTACTGGGCCCAGGAGGTCGTGCTCCCTAATTTTTGTCCCAATCCTTCAAGGGAGCAGGAGTTAGTGTGGCACAGGCTGGATGTTCGCCGCGCCGTCCGCATATACCTGAAGCGGACAGAGGGCGTTAGGAAGACCGAGGCGTTGTTCGTCTCCTTTCAACCGGGCTCGATGGGACGCAAGGTGTCTTCTTCCACTATCGGGAGATGGATTAGGTTGGCCATAGTTGAGGCTTACGGTGCATCCGGGAAGGCTCCCCCGTCAGGGATCACTGCCCACTCCACTCGCAGTGCCGCTACCACTGCGGCCTGGGCTACCAGGGCGCCCTTCGAGGATATTTGCAGGGCGGCTACCTGGGCCTCTCCTACGCCTTTCATTAGGCACTACTGATTGGATGCCTATGCCTCTGCTGAAGCGTCCTTTGGGCGGAGGGTCCTCCAGAGGGTGGTGGCCGATCCTTCACCTGGGACCCAGGCTGCCCTCCCGGGGATGTAGCGTGGGTATGTCCCTTCTGTGACCCCTCCCTCCACTCTACTGGAAAAAGAACGTTGGTCTTACCTGAACGTTTTTTTCTGTCGAGTGGAGGGAGGGGTCACATTCCCGCCCTAGTTAGATAGACAGGGTCCGGGAGGTGTAGGATCGGGAGGCCCCGGGGGGGCTTGTCCTTGTTTGTTCGATTTTGCAGATGCAGACCGTGACATCGCGGAAACTGGGAACCAACGGGAGAAGCCGAAGGTTAAGAAGTTTTCTCTCAGTCAAATGGACCAATCAGGCTGTGATAACCCTTCTGTGACCCCTCCCTCCACTCGACAGAAAAAAACGTTCAGGTAAGACCAACGTTCTTTCACTTTCTGAATCCTCCTTCACCAGCCATAAAGATAAATCCCAATAAATTACCTGGGTTTTGTGTGATTATTATTATTTAATTCAGTCAAATCTATTGTTCTTCCTTGCTTTTGTAATTCATTTAGGAACATATAACTGATCAGTAGATATTGAAACCAATGATGAGGCTCTGAATATTCTGAAGAGAATTTTCATAGGACTTCAATTTTGTTTTATTAATAAGTAAATCTTGCAGTCTGTATGAATTATTATCCCCACACTGGTAAAATTGCTTTGAATGTTCTCCTTCATAAAGTTAGATATTTCATATTGAAGCAAGAGATGATAAATCTGGACTCTTATCGGATTCCTTTTAGAAATTCTAAAATGTTGCTGCTTTCATTTGTTTCTTTGTCTCCAAAACCCACTTTCCTCATAAATTAATTTTTTTTCACTTTTTGAAGCTGCATAGCACTTAATTCTTTATAGTATAGCATTATCTGCTATTAAAACTGTACTTTAAAAAGTATGATGTACATCAAATAATATAAAAGTTATCCTTCTTGATTTAACCAACATCTGGCAAACAAAGAGGGACCTATCTATATTAATTTTGAAATCAATAAAGACTCTCAAGAATCTCAAATAACTAAGTGCATACTTGCTCTGTGTGGGGATTTCATACTATTTAAAATAATTATACTGTTAATATTGATATTACAATGGAGTCAGTGTTCTTTGAGAGATAATTAATAGAAGAGCAACAGTGTTGAAGAATACACCAGCTGTAGGGCTTCACACTTAGTCCTATGAAGACATTTCAAATATTAGAATCCTGAAGTTCTAAGCCGATTCAACAAGATGCCCGAGTAGATGAAATCTGTATGGGTACTGGCTTTTAATACTAATAAGAATCTGATATAATTGCTCTGAGAGCCAAGGATCTGATTCCCAAGGATGTACAATCAGTTAACTAAGAGAGGCTTTGGGAGAAAATAGAATACAAGGAAGAAATAGTTGGAGGAAGAAAAAATCCATCCAATACAGAGAAGATTTGGGGAGGGGGGGGGATCCAAAAAGGTGGTGAAAGCAAATCCTGTGTGAGTTTAGATAGCCAATGGGAAACCAGGGTGGTTTGCGTGCATATATACTTGCCAAACAGCAAATCCAGGGGAGATAGCACACATATATTTTTGGGCTGTGATTGCAGGGCAGAGGAAATCTCTGGGCACGTCAGATTCCTTTTGTGAGGCAGAAAACGTAGTGTATCACATTATTTCTTAACTAATGGCCGTAGAAAACATGTATGTTTGTGTATTGAGGTACATCTATCACTGTTTATATTAAATAAAATATATTGAAATAAAACATACCTTATTAATAACAATAAAGCATATTTTAGTACAATAATTGTTATAGCTGAGACATTGATTCTAAATGTTAATGGAATTCTATGCTTGCACATTGGAACATATCCGATTCATGCGTGGATTAAGATTTGTTAATAAAGGTTTAAATCAAAAGTTGTACTGTATTTAGTCTTCCCTATATTGACAACAAAGTAACAAAATCATGTTGAAGGAAAAACATTAAAACTAACTCCTTGAAATTACTTGCAAAATAACTTCAGATTTTGGAAATTATTTCGCTTTGCAAAGAAATCAATTAAAAAACATCTGGAATAGAAATGTAATTTTTATTTCAAACATAAATTGGTACACATCCAATCAGCCCATTTCTTTTTTTCTATTTCATCCCTAGTATTTATAACAGTAAACAAAACAATGTATGCAAACATCCAAGGTTTACTATTTTAAAAATGCCATCCTTACACCTACATTCATAAATATAATTCCCAGGGTTTTAAAAACATATATATTTTTTATCTTTAGCTTGTATTTTCTGAGGAAAGGGTTAGAGACAACAGATATTATATAAGTGTGCTTTTTCTCTCTTAGGATTGTTAGAGCTTTGATACCCTACATACTTGCATGATCTTGGCTCAAAAACAATAGTAATAATAGTGTAATCTTTATTTCTGCATACTGTACTTATTTTTTTTAAAAAATTATATATAAGCTAAGACATTCTACTTTTGTATAAGGTCAACATGTTCTTAATTAAATAACTTAAATGGAAACATTCTGATTTTTTTTTCTAATTTGATATCTTCTAAACGTATATAATTTGTCTGCCAAAAGAATTAGGAGTTATAAATTTAATAAATTATTATGGTACTCACATAGCCAAATTTATAGGATGGATTTGGCATTTTTATCCATATTGTTTGGCTGTTATTTTCAAAGGGATCCGAGGCACATGTGCATTCATCTCTCTCATAGCCTTCTATGTAATCAAAGCATTGTAGGAGTAGAAGGGAATGGAGATGGGCATTCTAGGCATGGAGCAGTTGTATTATGGCTCTCCTCTTTTTTCTTTTTTTTCTTTTTCTTTTTAATAAAATTTTTTATTGGTTTTTCAACATTTATAGGGAAAAGGGTAAATGGACAGGTATACAAATTTTGGCAGTTGCAAAATGTGGCAGGCGTCCCTCCCTCCATACTCATAGTATACATTTATATATAATGCATTGGTATATAATTGATTACAATCAGCATATTAGTTCTATTACTAAATTCAATCAGATTAGACATTACAGTACAAAATCCAGATATAATTCCATTATCACTTTCGGTCAGTTTACAATAATATGATTTTCTTGTTTATTTTTGTGATCTGAGTCTTCTTGCTATTGCCCCATCTCCCTCCACTGGCAGAGCTCTGGCCCCTCCCGTGTCCTGTGTGTCCGTTGTAGTGTCTTGTGTTTTTTCTAGGAGTGTTTTGTTTTTTTCCATAAAGGCCTGCGCCTCTATGGGTGAATTGATTCTGATTCTTGTCTCCTCCCAGAATATCAGCATACCTTCAGGCATCAACCATCTAAACCACACCCCTTTCTGGTATAATTTATTCGCTAATTGCGAATAATTCTTCCTTTTTTCTCTAATATTCTTAGGGATCTGCTTCAGAATGGTTATCTCCATATCATGGTATGTCAATGCTTGCCCCCTTTGTACACCCAGAATTTCATCTCTTGTGCTTTTTCTAAGAAATTTAATGTGAACCTCCCTAGGTACATTGTGTGTTCTAGCATAAGCTGAGTTCACTCTATAAACCAGGTCTATATCCCATCCCATCTGTTGTTTTTCTTTGTGTGTGTAGTCAGCCAGGATGTTTGTCATGATGTCCTTTATGTTTTCCCCATCTTCTTCTATAACATTTTGAAATCTAAGGTAATAGGACATTCTCTCAAATTCTATTTTCATCTGTTGGATGTCAAGATCTTTGTTCCCTTTCTGCACAGCTTCTACCCCCCCCCTCACCTCCTCCACCCCCCCCCTTCCACAAGATTCAGTCTTTGTGAGTTCTTATATATTTGGGCTTGGTTTTCTTTAATTTCATCTTTCATTTCCCTTAGCTGTTTCTTAATTTCCTCCTGGCCCTGTAGAATTTGTTGAAGCATTTGTTGAAAGTCCATCTCTGTAGTCTTAGGTTGCATCAGTTCTGATATCTTTGACTGTGTGGCTGGACTGGATGTTGCGGATGTTGGAGCAGAAGTGGCAAGGCCAGGTTTTCCAGGAGGTGGTCTTTTAGATGTCATCCTTTATAACGTTAGAAGTTCAGTCCATATATAAGATAGACAGTTAGAAAAGAAGGGTAGCCAGGTGAGTCTCGGGAGCAGAAGAGCCAGGCAGAAGAGAGTCTCTCTAATAAATCTGGCAGTAGATAGAAAATTTCCCCTAGGAAGTTTAAAAAATACCAATCCACAAGAGATTCCTCTGGGAGACACGGAGACAAGGACCGGAAGCCTGAATTTTAAAGGTGGAGTCAGGTTTCACAGTTCATAAAGACAACGGAAGTGTGCCATCTTGCCCTGCCAGTTTTGGGCACAGAGGCATAACAAAGTTTTAAAAAGTTCCAAAAGTCCTCAAATCACAGTAATATGTAGAAATAAGTTGAAGAGAAAATCATCTCAGCCTGGGTGAGGCTTCATTCGTTGGCTCTCCCCCCTCCTCCTTCCCCGGGGGCTGAGAGCAGAATTGTTCCTCGCCGCTTGTCCCAAGGGGGGGGGAAACCCCCCTCCCTCCAGCCGCGCCTCCAAAATGCTCCGAAAGTAAAAATCTTTTTAAAAAAGCTGAATAGTTCTTCATGCAAAGTAGGGAATGAAGAGAGAAGCAACCTCACCGCCCTGCAGCCGCTTCCTTCTATTGTTGCATTCTCCAGTCGGCTTATAGCGAGGCGCGAGGCGCAGAAATGCGAAGCGCCCTCCGAGTTTGCTCCCCGGTGCCTTGGGCGCGCGAGAGACCTCCCGCCGGCCGCCGCCGCTGCAGAAGTCCTCCGCGATGCCGCCCCTCCGGCAGGACCCCTCTGCGGGGTGTCCTGTGCCCCCCAAGGAGTGGGGAAGCCCACCGGGGAGCCGGAGCGGGCAAAGAGCTGCCCGTTGCCGCCGCCGCCGGAACCGGAACTCCGGCTCTCCTCTTTTTTATGTCTCATACTCCCTTCTTTCTTTTGAGAAGAAGAAATATCACAGGCTGTAAATGTGTTTCTGCTACATTTTATGACTCTTATTTATGGCAAAAATAGCAGAAATGGTTTGGGATGCAGCATGGACTATAAGATGAATTGACCCTTCTATGAGATTGTTTAGATCATTTTCCCAAGTAGATAGCAAGAATTTCAGTAAGTCTGCAAAACCTTTATATAGAAACAGAATACCAAGGGTTAAAGTTTTTAAATAGATTATGCCTTCTTCAGGATTCCAAGAGTTATGACTATAATTCTTTCCCCTGTTCTCTGTGAATGGCCTATGGTAAACTTAGAAGAATATCCATCTCTACATGAAAGAAACAGGAAGCTCTGAAGATTTTACAAGCAAGTAGAATTCTAGGATTTCAAAAATCATTTGTCTAATAATGTGGTCAAAATGTCATATTAAGACAATAATGTTACAATATAGTCTGTAAACTTTTGACTTTTTACAAATCCTCATCAACTAAGATAGTACTCCAAGTAAATAGTAATATTACTGACTCATACATGATTAAATCGCTTTTTTAAGTTGCCTAACAAAGAATATATTTTATCAGGAATCAAGAATATCCTCATAGTGTAGCTATAGAGGCCGGTATATGAAATAATATCTTCATTAACGGTACCTAGTGAATTAATAGAGAGTGGTTTGAAACTTGAAACCCAGCAATAACTTTTTTATTCTGGAGTTCTTATATGAAATATCAAATAAAATATTACAAATATTAAAAGTACATAAAATATAACTTAGAAATGTGGTTTGTCAGATATTCAATATGGATTTTGTGTGTGTTTACAAAAGTATAACAGCAATCATATTTTTTAAAGGGCTTCCATGCAAGACAAAGATATGAAGCTTACCTTGGTAACCGGCAAAGAAAAAAAGATTGGCATGACAGAGAGGCTATAAAGAACGATTTGCAGAGAACAGGTTTGTATAACTCAACTCAGTCTTAACTCACGCAGGTGCAAAATAGTACTAAATGCAGCATACAAGTGGATATGTTCATGTAACTCAAAAGAAATTACCATTGTTACATTTTTAAAAAAATTAGCAAGTCATCAGCAAGTTAGTAGCCCAGAATAGAAATTGAACAAGACTTCACTCAATTCCTAATGCTTTATGCCACTGACCACAGACAAAACCCCCACAGAGCCTTGTTTGTTCCAGGAGACAGGAAAAATGCCAAACCAACGTTCTTGTTGGAAATTTGGAAATAACAGCAAAGAGCATGGCATAAGTCCCTAGGAACTCATTTCTGTATCTGCTTTTGTTAGTGCCATCCCATGTCTAGTTGAATGGAAATAAAAACTGTGTGGAAATGCACCAGCTGTGCCAGTAGTAAATTCTAGTAGTAACGATTCTAGATATGACTCTAGTACTGGTAAAGAGACGGGTGATAAGGACTAAAAATATGAGGTTGAAAGGCCTAAAATAATTGAAATATTAAAACATTGAAACTACATAGAATAAGATTTTAAAAACTGAACTGAATTATACTGTTATCATCAGGAGCAGAGTAAAAATTCTGTTTTTCTCTGCTATTGTACATAAAAAGGAATGTGATGCGAAGGAGGAGAATACAAATGGAAGTAAAGAGATTTGTAAAGAGAGGAACAGAGGAGACAAAAATATGAGTGAAGCTACAGTAGCCATGACAAAAGCACCATTTTAGTATACTATATAAAACAATCATATCCAATTAACTTGTGTTGGTTTTAATAAAAAATATATATTTAGTGATAAAGAACAAAAACGTTGGCTGGTACATTAGACAACATAGAGTAAAAAGATTCCCATTCAGTTTTTTTTAAAAAAATAAAATAAACAATTGGTCTTCCTTATGTGCTATAGCAGGAAAACAAATGAATGATGTTTCAATATTATGGTAGAAATGTATGATTACTTGTATGTCAAAATGGAGAGAAGTGGGGGAATTTCATGAACATGGTAAATGATGCCTTGAAAATCTGACTTTTTCTCCAGGTTCTAGGTGAGGGTGGGGTGGTGCATCCATCTGAATAGCATTGTGTTTGGTATGTTTGTGGTGTGTTTTTTTGTCAAGCTGTAGCTATTTTTTGAACTGATTTATTACCACCCAGAATCACTGTGAGTTGAGCAGCCTTATAAATTTAAATTACAAATTATAAGGCATATTGATTCATCAGGACAAAAATCTAGTAAGTCTATTGTGACCTTTTTCAAAAGGAGAAAATTACCTAGATGTCTCCTTTTAGCATTATCCAATATTCATAAACTGTATAATCTGCTTCTTAACTAGGGAGTTTAACAAATTGGGGCGTATTATTAAGAAATCTCAGCTGCAGTCCTAGAATATAGCATAACAAGTATTGCCTAGAGCTGTGACGAATGAGAAGGCTGATAAAAGGGCTTCTTGAATTTTGAACGTGGATGAAATTATTGCTCTGTTAAATCTCTGCAGTTAAAATGTGGAATGTTTTAAGATTACTCCTTGCTTTGCTTATCTCTGCAGGAAATGGAGAACAAGGAAAACCATATCCTATGACTGATGTTGAGCAAGTGGACCAGGCATACAGGGAAAATGGTTTTAATATTTTTGTGAGTGATAAAATTTCTTTAAACCGTTCTCTACCAGATATACGACATCCAAAGTAAGTATAGAATTTTCTTATGGTTGAAAATATGAGTTTTCTTATTTCTATAATTTATTTTCCTGAATTTTCCCTTAAATTTCATTCCAGCCAACACTAACATTTTTTGTTGTCAAAGTGAGTTTCGGCTGATGTATTAAATGTGATATCTAGTAGCATGACAACTGGGGTTACCCAATTTTTTTTTAATTTAAACAGTTTCATGTTTGAAACACACCTATTTGTATTTTAAACACTCTATTTTAAGTGTGAAAAAAACATTTTACTTGAAACACTCAAGATAAAAAACAATCTCAGAATATTCAATAGCCTGTTCCATATTTGAGATGGAACAATTTTCAGTGAGTATGGGGTGTTTCAAATATGAAAAATTATGCTGTTGGTAAGTAAAATTCAATAACACAAGATATTGTGTAATATACACCAATCTCCATGGTTATCAATTGTTCTTTATGAATTGAAATAATATGGTTTTAGTTAACTGGATGTTTAATATTTACATGAGATAATAGAAGTGATTTCTTTAGGTGCTGGAACAGTGGTAATATTTTATAAATACTGATCAAGATGGTAATTCTCTTCATCTTTAAGCTGCAATAGCAAGCTATATCTGGAGCAACTTCCCAACACCAGTATAATAATCCCATTCCACAATGAAGGATGGTCCTCACTTCTTCGAACAGTGCATAGTGTTCTCAATCGCTCTCCTCCTGAACTGATAGCTGAGATTGTGCTGGTGGATGATTTCAGTGATAGAGGTACATCCAAAGTATAATATATTTGTTAATACATTCAAGACTCGCCAAAACAATGGTATATATTGGATTATTTTGCACATAAAATACATTTTAATGTTGGGGTTTTTAAGTACTTCCTCTGTTGTTGTTTTAAAAAATATTAATGTATCTTATGTGCCACACTTATTAATTTTTTAATGCTAAGGAAAAAATTTCTTACTTGAGTAAAACTTTTTTTAAAAAGAGTTGCAGAATTAGATAAAACAGATGAACCATGCAGAATCAAAATTTCTGAATTAGATAATTATATGTGTGTTTTAATGGGCAGAGGTGTATTTTTTTTTGGAATATATTTTTATTATTTTTACATTTAAAACAATGCAGTACCGCGAAGTCGAAGTGACTATACATTCACATTATATACAGCTAGTCTCAACCTTTAACAATTAGCCTACTTAATACATTGTCTATCCTTCTGTCCAATCACAATATATACAGTTTGTTCCAGTCTTGTCACTTTGTCTTATACCAGTCATAAAATCTGTTCCAGACTTCAAAATATTCTGATTCCCCTTTATTTTTAAGTTCAAGAGTGAGCCTATCTGCTTCCGCACAGGCCAACACTTTTCTGATTATATCTAGCTCTGATGGTGCATTTTCTTTTTTCCAATATTGTGCATAAGTTATGCGTGCCGCAGTTAGTACATGTATAATTAGATAAAGTGTATCTTTCTTAAACCCCTCTGGTATTATACCTAGGAGAAAAATTTCTGGTTTAAACATGATTTGGTCTCCCACCATTTGTTCTAAACATGATTGAATTATTTTCCAATATTTTTTTGCCTCATTGCACGTCCACCACATATGATAAAAAGTGTCTGGTGTTTTTTTACACTTCCAACAATTTGGGGCCAGATTTTTAAACATTTTGGAGAGCCGTGCTGGGGGCGGGGGGGGGGGGGAAACCTTGATTGTATCTGTAAGTAGGACCATCATTCTACTTGTATCCCTTGTGATGCAAACTCTAATCTAGTTTTGATCTCCCCCTGTCTGTTCAATAACTCTTTATATATAACTATATTTTCCATATTAATTAAATTTGGGTGTATGTATGCTTCCATCGTAGATAGTCAAATGGGTGTTTTAGTATAGTGGTCATGTTTAATTTTGTTCCATGTTAATAACAGGGATTAATAACAGGCAGATGTGTATTATTGAATTATATATTGTAATTTAACATAGTAAATGTTTTTTCTAATTTTGAGTAGTATTGTTTAAGAATCTCGTTGGATTAGGACAAGCACACACACACATGTAGCTCATGTTGTATGTCACGTGACAGGCAGAATGTTGACAAGCATGGACAGAAGAATTCTACTCTTTTTCCTCTATTACTCAGTAGCATCCCATATTCAAGGTAGACCTTCATGAGCATTCAAGTAGCAAGCAGCCATTAAGATCAGAGATCATTGATAGCCCAATTCTCCATCAATTTATTCAGTTTCCTTTCTAATTTGATAGTATCACATTCCAGAGATTAATTGTGTATTATTTGTGGATATAAGTATAAAAGGCACCTTCTTTTACTATTCCTAAATTTCTCCCATTTAGTTTAATAAATAATCCCACTTTTAACTTTGTAAGAGAAGAAGAAAATTCCCTATCCCATTATCCATATGATGCATATTTTGATATACATTTGTCTCCCCTTACTGACCTTTACTCTGAATTAAAAAGCCATAATCACTGTGGTCTTTCCTTAGATAGCTGCTGAAGTCCTCTAACTGTTTTGATTACATTTTCTAAACCTTTCCCAGTACCACATTAATCTTTCTGAGATATGGTAGAAGAACTGTACATAGTATTCCACATACTATGGAATATATGATTGATGTAAGGGCAAAACTATATCGACTTTTTTATTTCCTGTTCCTTTCATAATGATTTCAAGCTTAGAATTTATATCTTTACAGCTACTGTGCAGTGAAGTGACATTTTCATTGAACTATCCATCATGATTCCAAAATTCCTTTCTTGCTCAATCACTAACAGTTCAGATTCCATTAATTTATGGGAAGCTTGTGGTTTCTGGGACACTTTGCATTACTTTGCATTGGCTTGCACTGAACTATGCACAGCTTAAAACTAGGGGAGTTAATATATATAAACGTATTAATATACGTTTTTAATGGCTATTTACATAATAACCTCTAAGACTCTCAGAGCTGTTAAGGAAATTGATAAGTATGTATTTTACAAAAAAATAATAATTAACTTTTGATGCCCTCATCCATATTGGAAAGACCCTTTTGGAACTCTTCGAACTCTCTTTTTTATTATCCTAAACAGTTTGGCATCAAATGTTTTCTTCTTGCCCATACTATTTATGAACAAATTAAATAGTCTTTGTCTCAACACAACCCTACTTTGAGAATATCCTCAATTTGATATTTGATAACTCTTTCTTGTTCTATAGCCTATTTTCAGACCAAAAATGTTTGCTCTCTTACTCAATAGGTGCTGAAATTCTTTAGAGTGTTTGGTGAGAAACTTTATCAAACAATTTGGAAGTACAAATACACATTATTATAGGATCACTTCTGCCTTTATGCTTTCTAATAATTTTAGAAATGACAACATGCTTAGTTGCACAAGCCTTACCCTTAAGAAGATTATCTGGTTGCAGGTAGACCTCAATTTATGACCAGTTGCTTAGTGAGTGTTTGAAGTTACAATAGACCCTCTAAAAGGTGCTTGCAACCCAGTCCCAAAATTCCAATGGTTGGGGTTCCCCATAGTCATGTAACTGCATTTTGGACACTCAGCAAGTGGCCTACATTTATTGCCATTTGCAGAATCCCACAGTCATACTACCATGTTACTGTATATAGCATTTTTGCCAAAACTGGTGTTTAATTCCAATTTCCCTGTAAAAGCGCTCCATAGCGAACAATTGTTTAATGGTCATGGTGTTTGCTTAACAAACACTGCAAAAAGTCATCAAATGGACTTGGGCACATGATCCGTTTTTTGACCGCCATGACTTGCGTGGCTCAATGACGGTCAGAGGTCAAAGACTATCTGCATTTTCTCAGCTTTGTGCCGTTACTGTTCAGCTTGTAAAGCTGAGGTAGAATCTCCTTTTTAAACTTCATAGTTTCACTTTTAATGCATCTTTTACCTTCATTTTGTTCCATGCAGAGCATCTCAAAAAGCACTTGGAGGATTATATGGCCCATTTTCCGAAAGTTAGGATTCTTCGAACTAAGAAGAGAGAAGGGCTAATAAGAACTCGAATGCTCGGAGCTTCTGCAGCAATAGGAGATGTTATTACCTTCTTAGATTCCCACTGTGAAGCAAATGTGAACTGGTTGCCACCCCTTCTAGGTAAGAATCCTATTTGAAATGCATTTCTGAATGATCAATTGCAGATGCAGTGCCTTTCTGAACAACCAGAATCTGATATAATCCAAGCCTTCCTGTGGCAGAGCAAGATTTTGTTGACTTAACATTAGAATATCCACATGCTTGTTAATATTCTAGCATTCAAATTGCTATGTTTTTTCCAATTCAGGGGATGGGGAAATACAAGGATAATCAGTTATTTCTTTTGTGCTCAATTGACGGCTGCTCTTCAATCATATTTCATTTTCACAATTATTCATATGATTTACCAGTATACAATACAGCCAAATATTTTAAAAAATAGATATACAAACAATGCAAACATTAAAATAGTCAAATTATTAAAATCGGCATAATCACCAGGAGAGAGGAATAGTATGGGCTTTACACTCCTCACTAATCTCCAGACCAGATGGCAAAGCCAAATCATAAGACCCTTTTGAAGGCCATCCAGATCAGGACCAACCTGACCTCAGCAGCAGAAATGTTCCTCCTCCAGAGTGCTACCAAATGAGACTTTCTAGTGGATGAAACCCACAACAATCTTCTTCTGCTGGACCTGATGTCACTGGGGAGAGGCAGTCCCTTAAGTATTTTGGCCCTATACCATGTAGGGTACCATAAGTTACAAAGTTAATATCTAAGTTACAGTATATCATTATATTACTATATATTATTTTGATATTTATAATACAATATTAAGTTACATTACATTGTAAGCTATAAAGCTTAGAAAGCACCTTGAATTGGACTGGGAAACAAATTAATAATCAATTCAGCTCGTACAGCAGAAGTGTAATGTGTGTACATCTAGGTGCACACATAATTGCTCATTCCATGACATTTTGCACAAACTGAAGCTTCCAAATACTCTTCAAGAGTAGCCCCATGTAAAGGGCATTACAGTAATCCATGTGGAAGGCGACAAGAGTATAAATGAGGGAGCATAGAAAGTGCAAGGGAGGATTGAGGAGGGTGCAAGGAAATGTGCAAGAGGCATTACATGGGTCGAGGATGTTCGAGGATACAAGAAGATGCATGACAAACACTGAGTGGGTTGGGGAGGGTATGCAACATTGCAAGATAGATACAGTGAGGGTTGAAGGCAGAGGTGGGTTTTGACCGGTAGTGGAAATCAGGCATCCGTTTGCATACCAGGGCAGCTGGAGGCCCCATACCGGTACAGTCCCTCCACTGATTCCCCCCCCCCCCATTGGAAACGAGGTGGCTGTCAAAGCGAAGGAAGCGCAGGCTTCTTCCAACAGCCAAGGAAGTAACAGGAGCGGAGGCCTCGGTGGTTGGAAGAAGCCCACACTTCCTTCTCTTTGACAGCTGCCTCATTTCAAATGGTGGGGGGAAGAAATTCATGTGTTAGAGGGAGGAAAGGCAATCCCTAGCAGAAGCTCGGCCTTCTCTTCCCTCTAATGCATGGATTTCTCCCCCCCACCTCACATTGGAAACAAGGCATCGGCAGAGTGGGAGTTGGTTTTGTCACCCAGAGATGGGGGTGGTTCGGGCTGGGGGAGCGGCTCTTATTAATATTAATTGGCTGTTAAGTCACCCTTTCTAACCTGAGAATATGGAAACAATAATGGAAGGGGGTGACAAAATACTTCCTATGGGGGTGAGTTATGTTTTTCTAATGAAAGTAGCACACATCTGGAGTCTTAATTTGCTTGTTTGTTGAGTGTAATTCCCCCTGTGATCCTGATCTTCAGAAGGACTCAATAGTGTTTGTAGCTTCAGTTGGAGAATCTTCATAATGGTTTACCTGTGTTCAGAGTTTTGCTAATCATAAGATAACGTTCTGGTTGAATCATACTCCTTTTATTTGTCTAGATATCTGTATTTTCCAATCTACTGTATTGGATCTCTATATGTAATCCTGTGCATAATTGATTTGAGGGTAGGTTTATGAATGTTATGAAATTTCTTGACAAAACAATTAGAGAAATGGGATGCCTTCAGAAATTGTGGGTATACCATCACTGGAGGTTTTTAAGAAGAAATTTGTCCATAATAGTATAGGGTCTCATCTCATGCTTCAGCAGGGGTTGGACTAGAAAACCTCCAAGGTTGTTCCAACTCTGTTATTATTCATAAATCTCTCCACTCAATCTTACCAAGAGAATGGTGATAAATAATATTTGGAAATGTAGATCAGGCGGTCTTCTGACAGCAAAATCACATCTTATTGGCTAGTATCAAGGGGAAGATGACTTTGAAAATGCTTCCTCTCCCACCATAACATGCAAGACAAGGTGAGGACTGGCTGGGAGGGGAGGGGCAAGGAGAAGCCAGGTGAGTTGCCCCTCCATTTGAGTGACATAGAGTTGGCCATGCCCACCCAATTACAAGACCACACCCATGTAGTCATGCCCACCCAGTCACATGACCGCCAAGCCACTCCCACCCAGTCACATGACCGCCAAGCCACACCCACAAAATAGGCCAGGGCCACAGACTAGGTAGTAAATTTTTTTGAAACCCACCACTGGTTGAAGAGTGTACAGGGTCAGTGAGTAACCAATGGAAACAGAGGAGTCAATGGAAAGGAAAGGGACACAGATGGGGGACATTTTTTCCAGTAACTTGCAAGCTTTTCTGCCTGGCTTCCCATTGACTTTCTGGGGAAGCCAGAAGGGAAGGCTGCAAATGGTGATCTTGTGATTGTGGGTACTTGGCAATTGGTGCTAAATGTGAATGGATTGCCAAGCACCCACATTCTCAATTAACCATCTGTAAACCTTGTTTAATGACGACAATGACAAGATTGTTGAACCAAGCTATGCAAGCCAGTGGTGGTGTGCTTTACAACCACATTGCTTAGTGATAGAAATTCCAGTCCCAATCAGCATCATTAACAAGGACTGCCTGTGTTCTTTTTCTAATATTCTTTTTTAGGTTCTTATGTAAGAGTGTCATATTGTTACGAATGAAAGTATAAAATACAACTTTATTTATTCCCCAGACCGCATTGCTCGAAATCGCAAAACTATTGTTTGTCCAATGATTGATGTCATTGATCATGACCATTTTGGCTATGAAACACAAGCTGGAGATGCAATGCGAGGAGCATTTGACTGGGAGATGTATTATAAGCGAATCCCAATTCCTCCTGAATTACAGAAACCTGATCCCAGTGACCCTTTTGAGTAAGTTCATGAGATAAAGTGAATACTTGCTTAACAAGCTAAGAGGTTATAGGTTTTTAGACAGATATAATTGCTAGATGTTCTTTCTTATCTCTCCTCTGAAAAGAAAGGAAATCAACAAAAGTAGAACAAACTAAATCACGTAATTATATCATAGACTACTGTTTCTTGAAATAACATTCCCTTCCAGTTATCAAAATCATCTGTTTTCAGATTGGTTTCTCTTTGTTTCTATACAGTTGGCACAAAAGTCTTGTAGCAGAAATGTTTTGTCTGTCTCTAAAAACATTATTTCCATTGTCTGTTGGTATTCCCTCAATTACTGGGGTGAAGATTATACTCTCTACTAAGCATGAAGACAAATAGAAGTTTGAAAGTCTATGTCAAAATTACTGTCACTGTCATTTTTCATTCTTCTACTATAGTCAAGAATGTACCCCAGCCAAGAACATACCATTAACAATGTACATTTGTGATAGGTGGCTTTGTTACATGCTACCTGGTTTTCAGGTACAGATACTTATAGCAACAATTCTTCTAATTCCCTTGATCTGAGTTCTATCTCTACAGCTACAGTCTGTGTCTTTGTAAGAGGGAAATTTTGAAAAATAAAGGTCTAATATTTCTTGCTGAGTACAAGATTACACAGCTACTATCCAAAATATTAAAATACAGTGATCTCAATTCCCACTATTCCCAGTGATCTCAATATAGAGATAGTCCTCTCTTAACAAAAACAACAGAGCTCCCTGGAGGTTTTGTCAGATAGTAAATCTCTGCAGTCGTCAGGGATGTGCGGTCAGGTGAGGCAGAGCCGCACCGCTGTCATCATGAAAAAATTTTTAAAAAGGGAAAAGGGAAAATGCGCTGAGGAGCCTTCTGCACACGTGGTCGGGAATTGGAGCGCTCCGTGGTCCGCTTCATGTTGACTCAGGAGTCAGGAAGGAGGGGAATGGGACCACGTGTGCAGGAGGCTCCTCTAGCCTCAGCCTCCCTCCTGCGCACATCCCATTCCCCGCCTTCCTAAGTCAACATGAAGGGGACCGCGGAGCGTGAGCTGCGGTCCCGCGGAGCACGCTCCGTGGTCCCCTTCATGTTGACTTAGGAAGGCGGGGAATGGGACGTGCGCAGGAGGGAAGCTGGAGGGATCGCGGAGGAGGGATCGCGCAGCGTGAACCGTGGTCCCACGGAGCATGAGCTGCGGTCCCGCGGAGCACGCTCCGTGGTCCCCTTCATGTTGACTTAGGAAGGCGGGGAATGGGACGTGCACAGGAGGGAGGCTGGAGGGATCGCGCAGCGTGAGTCAACATGAAGGGGATCGCGAAGCATGAGCCGCTGTCCCGCGGCTCATGTTGCGCGATCCCTCCTCCGCGATCCCTCCAGCCTCCCTCCTGCGCACGTCCCATTCCCCGCCTTCCTAAGTCAGCGCGCTCCGCGGTCCCCATCATGTTGACTTAGGAAGGCGGGGAATGGGACGTGCACAGGAGGAAGGCTGACCCACCTTTTTCAAGTTGCTGGCCTGGCTCAACTTTGATCCAACTATATCGCTCCTGACGGGTTTTTTATTTGGGGTATTTTAATTGCATTCAATTTATTTAGGGGTTTTTAAACATTGTGTTTTTACTTGTTTTTATCTATCAGTTCACCTCCTCCTTGTATATGTCGTATATATGTCTTGGTATATGTTTTGTTATATGTATGTCGATATATTTATTTCCTATGTTTTGTTGTACGCCGCCCCGAGTCCTTCGGGAGAGGGTGCGGCTAAGAAATAAATATTTATTTATTATTTATTTATTATGGTCCCATTCCCCTCCTTCCTGAGTCAACATGAAGGGGACCGCGGCTCACGCTGATGACGTCACCAGCCTCACCAGCCGTAAAGCTCACCGCACGTCACTGGCAGTCGTTAAGCAGATCATCATGTGATCTGATTTGATTTTAGAACAATTTTTATTATGGTTATAAAGTGAGTCACAGTGGTTGTTAAGCATATCATGTAGTTGTTAATTAATATAGTCTCCCAAATAGGTGTTCTTTCTCAGGAACAGGCAAAAAAATGTCACAAATTACATGATTGCAGGATGTTGCAACTGATTATAAATCCAAGCCAGTTGCCAAGTACCCAAAATATGATTATGTGACTGTGGGGGTGGCTGCAGCAGTCATAACTTCAAGGGCAGGTTATGAGTAACTTTTTGGGGGGACCTCATAGTAACTTGGAACCATTCTTAAGTGATGACTGCCTATATATACACTGTTGGAAGTACAATTCTATTTTATTTTATGTAGTAAAATACTGTTAAACATAAAATATTTTAATGCTTACAGTTTTATCTCTACAGTTGTTTAATCGCCAGTTATGTTGTCATCTACTTCATTTCCCAATATTTATATTGAAAATTGCATTCCTTGTTGCAGTTCCAACTACTGTGTCAGCAAATTCTGTATGCTATGAGGGGACCAGCAGCTTTTTAAAATTCCATTCAATCATATCAATTCTTGGATACTGTCTAGACAAGTCCCTGCCCTTTCTTTAGCAAGGTTTTTCAGAAGTGGTTTGCTATTGCCTCCTTCCTGAGGCTGAGGCGAAGGGACTAGTTTTTTTCTTTTTTCAAGTAATTTTCTCTTCTCCATTTATTATGTTCTTCATTCTCTGAAAATTCAGGGTCCTAATTTTCTATATTCAGAGAAGAGCAACAGACTTCAACAGACTCAGTGCTTTCTTCTCTGCTTTATGGTCTTACCATTCTGTTTTTGCTGTTTCTGCTGTAGTGCATATTTGGCTTTTCTGAAACATACCGTATTTTTCGGAGTATAAGACGCACCTTCTTTCCTCAAAAAAGAGGCTGAAAATCTGGGTGTGTCTTATACATCGAATACAGCATTGCCCGAAGCCCCACCTCCTTAACCAAAATGGCCATGCATACCCTTATGGAGGCTTTCAGAGAGCTTTTGGGGACTGGGAAGGGCAGAAATGAGCAAAAAATGGACCGTCCCAGCCCCCAGCACCACTTTATAAGCCTCCATAAGGCTATGCATGCAATTTGTTTGACAAAAAATGGGCCCGTTTTTGTGAAATATGGGCCATTTTTTTGCCCCCACCACCACCCAGGAACACTCTGCAAGCCTCCCCCTCCCCCCAAGGCTATTCATGCCTTTAAAAAAAGGGGTCCATTTTTGCGAAAAACGGGCTGTTTTGGGGAGGTTTGCTGAGTGCAAAAGCTTCCCCCCCCCCTTTTGGAAAGCTCTTTAACTGATTGATGAGAATTACATTGATCAAGTGCTGTGCCAGCAGAAATTGTGTCTTAGATGCTGCAGATTGTCAGCGATTTCCTTCTCCAGCACATGGATAAATAAACCTGGAAACATCTACCTACCTATCTACTCTCTCTCCCTCTCCCTGCCTACCTACCATATTTCCCTCTCCCTCTCTCTCTCTCTCCCTCCCTCCCTCCCTCCCTCCCTCCCTCTGTCTACCTACCTACTCTCTCTCTCTCCCTAACTACCTACTGTATTTTTCTCTCTCTCTCTCCCACTGTATCTACCTACGTACCTACCTAACTACTCTCTCTCTCTCTCTCCCTACCTACCTACTGTATTTCTCTCTCTTTCTCTCCCTCTCTATCCCTCTATCTACCTACCTACTTTTTTAAAAAAATTGCCTCTTCAAAACCTTGGTTTTGAAGTCTTATACTCCGAAAAATACGGTAATTCCCTTCTCTTCCATCAGTGAATACCAGTTTTCTGAGGGATCTCTCAGTTTTGTATACCACTCTGGTTTGAATTAAATCTGAAGCAAATCATTCCAAGGTTCTGATAACATCCTTTTTCTACATGAAGCTGTTAAAGAGGAAAAAGCAAAAAGAGTGGTGATAAAAAAGAACAATATAGATTTACCCTGGGGGAATCTTTATTTTCTTATAGAAAACATTCTGAACGTTAGTTTTTCTAGGTGTGCACCTGCATAAAACCTGTTCAACAACTTCTACACCTTAAAGAATTATTGATTACATTCCCCTTTCCTCTCATATTTCATGCGACTGGTTTTTCTAGATTTGTTTTCAACTGTCATACCAATAACTGCTCTACCTTTTTTCTTTCCTTCATTTTCATTTGTTTTGTTTTAGATGTTTTAACACACGTGTTTTCAGATGAGGTGCCCCTCTTCCTTTCCTTTTAACTATTCTGGCCTCAACTCTGTATCTTAAAGACTCCATTCCATAAGTACCAAGTTAGCAGGAACAAACTTCCATCCTCATATAGGCACAGTCTTTACCCATTCTACCTTGGGAAGAAAATGATGCCATAGGCTCTCGTAGGTGATGTCAAACAGTTACTGAACAGGCTTGCAAGAATCATCTAGCCTGTTTGTTAGCATCTCTTTGGCATCAGGTTGTTAGCAATATCAGACTCCTATAGTTCCTTTCACTTCCGTCAAAGTTCCTTTTGTGTTCCAGAAGTTGCTGTATAGTATAAATGACACTGTAGTCAAAGTGCAAAGTAGCCACAGTGGGAAGTTTTTTTTTTAAAAAGTAAAATGCAATGTTAGAGTTGTACATGTAATTTGGGCAGACTTTACATAAATATTATACTATGGAGTTTAATTTTTCTCTTAAGGTCTCCAGTTATGGCTGGAGGATTGTTTGCAGTTGATAGAAGATGGTTCTGGGAACTTGGAGGATATGATGCAGGCCTAGAAATCTGGGGAGGAGAGCAGTATGAAATATCATTTAAGGTGAGTTATTGAAAAGATATTGTATAATATTTTTAATGGAGTATGACTTGGTTAAAAAAATCTTCTGTTTCTATATATAAAATTATTGAAAAAAGAAGAATTTAAGCAATTTAAAAATATTTGTTAAAATAATTTAAAATCTTGTTAGGAATCTAATGCTTCTGTTGAATTGCCTAATGACCCCTAATTTATGGTATCTGATTGTTAGCATATGAGAGTTCAATTTTCCTGAAACTAAGTGTTTTATATAAACATCAGGCTAAATTGGTTAATTGTACCGGGATTGTCACTATTTTAAATGCCAACTGAGCTCTGGTTTGATAGGTAAGAATAGAATTTTGAGTACTCAATCCCTACAGAAAAAAAAGTCTTAACAAATACTTTATCCTTGTTCCCAAGCCATTTATGTCTTAATGGACACATTGTATTGTCCATTGTATTGGGTGTATTTCATTTGGGTAATATACTTAACAAAACATGAATAAATGGTAAATATCTTAAATACTAAGTCTGTGATTCGTTCTTCTATAACTGTCTGGTTTGGTACAGCAATCAAATAAGATAGCTACAGATGTTCAATAGATAGTTAGGTCCACAGAAATTTCAACCAGCCTGCCGTTCATTGAGGACCTGTATACTGCATGGGTCAGAAAGAGGGTTGAGAAAATATCTACAGATCCCTCACATCCTGGACATAAACTATTTCAATTCCTCCCCTCGAGACACTGTTATAGAGCATTACATACCAGAATAACTAGCCACAATGACAGTTCTTTTCCTTGTGCCATCATTCTGCTGAACACTTAATTTCCATAGTTCTGTCTTATGTCTAAGTATATTTCCATGTAGTATTGCTATATTACTTTTATCTTTCTCATCTGTTCCACTACCTTCTCTATTGGTATCATTATTATGATTGTTATCCTTTGTTATTATGATTATTATTACTTTGTAATAATGTAATTGCCTGTACACTAAGAGCTTATTTGAGAGAAATTCCTTGTGTGTCTAATCACACTTGGCCAATAAACCTATTCTATTCCATTCCATTCTATTCCACTCCACTCCACTCACCTTCCACATGTTCCCTTGGCTCTTCTCACAAAGAGATAAATTATTCATCTGTGACTGGTTTATAGTTAACTATTTGAGCAATGCAATTATTAACTAACCATAAACTGATCTATTACAAACCTTGAATATACTCTGGGTGTTTTATGGCAGTACAAAATAGTGTGACAGAGTGAGGTGGCATAAAATACAGTATTTTGTCCATCCGTGGAAAAGCCAATGGATATGTGCAGGGACTAACTGTAGCACATTTGCTATTTAACTTTTTTTCTGAGTGAGCATGTTATCTAAATATACTGTAAGAGGTCATACTGATATACTTTTACTATTAATCATGGTTTTAAAGCAGTAAGAGTTTGAATCATCATGGAAATGAAATAATATTCATACTATTACTTCACTTTAGAAAGTTTTTTCATGTATCACTGATCCACCGACTAATAAGAGTATATTTGTAAAAGAAGGCTAAGCGCAAGCAAATGGTTAAAATTCTTAGCACTGTTTACATTAAAGATAAAAAGCTTTGGAAAGTAACTAATTAAATACCAGATAAATATTTTAATAGGTTGAATTGGTCTGTATGATTTGTAAATTTACTTGTTTATAATAAATGGAATTACTATTAACCTACTTGATTAGTTACTAAAAGTTAACTATTGGTTTGACAAATATTATTTAATTAAGAGTATAAATATTTTACAAATATTACTTTAATTTTCTCTATGTTTGAGATTACCTCAGAAAATTATTAGTATGTCTACTTTAATAAGTCCTTTATCCATTTGAACGAGACAGTTTCAGCATGAATCCAGGGGGAGACTAGCAAAAACATTGCACTGTAGATAATTCAGTCTCACTAACAACAAGATGTAGCTCCCTTGATAATTATAATTTCTTGTCTTCTGTTTTGTCTGAATAGTTTTTCTGAATATAAACTGCTTAGTGTTCTTAGGATTCTATCAAACTACATTCATTTGGCAATTAATATGTAATAAATGAAATGTTCTTCCCATTGTTTATCTTCAAAAACAGTAATAAAGACATACTGGGGGCTTCTTATTTCCCCTTTGGTTCCATTTATCCATTTTACTATTGTGTATAAAGAAACGGTATAACAGTGTAATTCTCTGTGGGAGAGGTACAAAAACATTCATCATTTCTAGTTGGACCTTTTCTAAAACAGTAGTTTCCAAGAGTGATGACAGTGCCTGGGAAAGTTCTTTGTTTCTGAAATGCTAGAGTAGGTATTCACTGCTTGATATTCAGGAAATAAAGCTACTTTATTCATTTGACTAGTTACACACAATATTTCAAAGAGTTTTGTTTCATGCCAGAAATGATAATTTATGGTGGGTTATATTCACTCTAATTAATCCCAGTTAAGGTCCTTTCTATTTCTCTTCCTTTGTGCAATAGAAAATGACATTTAACTGAAAGGGTATACTTTCAGAAATTAAGATCAATTAATGCAACTGCGGTTGAGAGAAGTCACTATTTTGATGAAAAAGAGAAGAATGCCCCAAAACACCCTTATTTTTAAGCTATGAAACTCCATTATCTTGTTTTAAGGATTCATTGACATATAAAATGACATTAAAAAATCAGCCTCTGAAGAACAGAATAAATTAAGTTTGGACAACATCCAAAATAATGCTTTCTGTATTTTAAAGACCAAATTTGCAATGTGTGTTAAGCCAAATTATTCAGTTATTTGTCCTACTTAACATTCTCCTTAGGGTAAGTTATGTTTATTAGTAAGTTTATGTTCATTATCCTCTTCAAACTTCATTTAATCAAGATCAAAAATAATTAATGATACATTGATAGAAGAGAGAAAGAAAGAGAGAAGTGAATTTAGAGTTAGAATAACTTTATTGTCACTTTAAATGTACACTAATCAGCATACATTAAAATTAAATTTTGTTGCATACAGCTCTCAAAGGATCACCAACTCCAAAATACACTACCTAAACATGTCAAAAATATAAATAACTAATTATGCATATACCCACATACCTAAAACGAATCTTGCAAGTTTACCAGACAGATGGCATAGAATTACAGAATCTGAAAGTCCTGCTAGAAATACTTCGAAACCTCCTCCAGAGGGGAGCAACAGAAACAGACCATAAAGTGGGTGTGTGGGGTCTCTAACAATGCTTTGAACTATAGGCACATAGCGCTTATAAGCAGTATCCTGAATAATGGAAAGCAACTTCCTAAAATCTTCTTGGCTGATGTGTGGATGATGTGTGTTCTTTGTTTCTGAATCAGATTGTTAGTTATCTGCACCCCCAGATACTTAATACTATTGACCATTTCTACAGCTGCATCCTTAGTACTGAGTCAGGGGTAGGTTCTGGCAGGCACTACTGCCGGTTTGTTCGTGTGCACGCTTTGCACCCGCGCTGCATGCACATACACACTGCAATTAAAGTTGTTCAGCGCAGAACTGAAAAACAAAATGGCACCTAGTGGATGAACCACCCGGAGAACCAGGCCGTCAAACCACTACTGGTTCGGCTGAACCGGTCCAAACCAGTAGGAACCTACCACTGTACTGAGTGGAGTATGACTATGAATTTAGTTGCAAAGTGATAATATAAATAGGTACCATAAAATAGCTATGCTATTGAAGAGTGGTGATTCTGGGCCTCTCATTTTACTGAAAGTAAAAAGTAGATTTACACTTACAGTATGGTTTTTAAAGGGGGTGGTGTCTTAATGTTTATAAGTCAGTACAAAGAAGGGAAAGTTAGAAATAGGGTGTTGGTTCTTACCTGATACGTCTATTCTCATAATGGAGGAGGAGTACCCAGACTGGGTTGACTTCATCCACTCAATGATTGGACTGAGCCTGATGAGACCTTTTAAACCACGCCCCTATTGCCAGGCAGACCCCAGCTTCGATGAAGCACTCTATCAGACTTGATGCGTCATCTTCTCGAGACAATTTTTGTAGTGAAATACCTTCTTTTAGTATTCACAAAAAAACCACAAATAGTAATAGCAGTAAAACATTCAAGAAACATTACAATTCCATGGAGGGGCTGGATACTCCTCCCCTACTATGAGAATAAGGGTATCAGGTAAGAACCAATGCCCTTTCTCCATAGTGGGGGGAGGAGTATCCAGACTGGGACGTACCAAAGCCATTTCGTCCCTCGGGGAGGTCTATGCATAATTATATACATGTATACAAGAATTATACACAGTGATCTGTTTTACTGTCTCTATGCACAGATTGTAACACCCTATGTCCAAAGGCCGCTTCTGCCGAAGCAAGAGTCTAATTTATAGTTCTTTATGAATGGTGAAGGAGATGCCCACGTAGCAGCCCTCCAAATTTCAGTCTAAGACGCCTGCATAGCCCAGGCCGCTGAAGTAGCCACACTCGTCGTGGAATGTGATGTGATAGACCCAGTACTTAGACCCCTTATGCTTGATAAGCGGTAGCAATACAAACCATCTACCTATGGTAGTAGATGTCCCCTTATTCCCTAGGGATCCTGGCTGGAAAGAAACAAGCAATGCTTCTGTCTCTCTGATCGACAAGGTACTCTTGAGATAAAACCTCAGAGCCCTCCTCACCTCCAGGGTGTGCCATTTTTTCTCTAAAGGGTGAGAAGGATCCGGACCGAAATTGGGCAAAAGTTCCTGAGATCGATGGAAGCAAGAGCACACTTTGGGTATGAAGGGGAGGTCCAGCCTTAAAACCACTCTGTCATGATGGAGTATACATAAATCATCCCTGGTAGACAATACCTGTAGCTCAGATATCCACCTAACGGAAGTGATGGCCACCAAAAAGGCCACCTTGAGTGTCAGGAACTTGAGAGCCACTTTCCGCAGTAGTTCAAAGGGGTCACCTATTAAAGCGTCCAGCACCTTGTATAAATCCCAAGAAGGGTACCTGTGTACCATGCGTGGCTTAAGATTAGAAGCACCCTTGAGAAACCACCTGACCATAGAATGCTGAGTCAGTGTTTGTGGCCTACCGCACAGTAGCACAGAAGAGATTGCAGATACCTGTTTCCTAAAAGTATTAGGAGCCAACCCTTTATCCAGGCCCGCTTGAAGAAAGTCCAGGACCTGTGGACTTGTGGCTCAAACCAAGTCAAAGTTGTTAGTAGAACATCACGTGCAGAATGAGCACCATGTAGCACTGTAGATGCACTCCGTGGATGGTCTACAGCAGCCTGAATAGTCTGTATGACCCTGGAGGAATATTTGTTGGCCCTCATGATGCTCTGCTCAAGTGCCAGGCGGTCAACTGGAGTCACGGAGGGTCCAGATGCTCCAGCGACCCCTGGCTGAAGGAAATCATTTCCTAAGGGATCCTCCAGGGTCTGTCCACCAAAAGTGATCGGAAATTGGCGAACCACCTCCGCCCCCCCCCAAGATCTTTTGTATGACCCTGGGAATCAAGGGCAAAGGCGGAAAGGCTCCACGTTTTGTGATGGGAACCGGGAGTAAAACCTCGGGAGCTGAGCACTGAGAGGGGAGGCAAACATGTTGGCTTACGGGCAGCCAAAGGGTCCAAAAGTGCCCGGAAATTGCAGGCTGCAGCTGCCACTCCAAATTGTCCATCTCGGTCTGGATGAGCCAGTCGGCCCTGACATTGTCCATCCCCGCTATATGCTCCACCGTTATCAAAAGTAGGTTCCTTTCAGCCCAAAGACCCAGTCTCTTGGCCTCCAACATGAGGGACCTTGATCTGGTTCCTCCCTGCCTGTTTATATGAGCCTTGGTGGCTATGTTGTCCGTGACGACCAAAATATGTGTGTTACTGACAGAATGGCTAAATTGTTTGAGAGCTAGGCAGACCGTCCTGAGTTCCAACTAGTTTATGTTGTGAGCTAATTCCACCTGGCTCCATTGTCCCTGCACCATCTGTGTCTGTAGATGGGGCCCCCAGCCAAACAGACTGGTGTCCGTTGTGACTGTCACTCGGTCTGAAGTCCTGAAATATTCCCCCTTGGTGATTGCAGGGGACCTCCATCCTATCAGGGATCGGGATATTTCTGCCGGTAGAAGCAGCTCATGAGCCTTCGCTGAAATGGTAAAAGTAACCATTGAAGGTCTCTGGTATGAAGGCGTGCCCAGGGGGCAATGCCAATGGCAGACACCATGATGCCTAAAAACCTGGACAGTGTAGCTAGGGCCACCCTATGCTCCCTAATAACCTGAGAGGCTAACTCCCTGAGATTTTTCTGCCTCTCCAACAACAGAAAGACTGTGCCTGACACAGCGTCTATCAAAGCCCCTAAGTGAATCAGTCTTGTTGTAGGGTGTAAATGACTTTCGCCAAATTAACGGAGAATCCATGATCTCTCAAGGTTGAGATAGAAATGTCTAAGTCTCAGAGCCCCATTAACCAAAGATGATTGCAATAAGAGCTCATCTAAATAGCCTTGGAGCCTTACAGGTACTTGCCTCAGGTATGCTGCCAAGGCCGGCATCACCTTCGTGAAAAATCGAGGCGCAGATGATAAACTGAAGAGTAAGGCCCGGTACTGGAAATGGTGCCCTAAGTAACAAAACCTGAGATACTGCAGGTGTTCAGGGGCTATGGGTATATGCAGGTAGGCCTCCATATGGTCTATGGAAGTGAGGAAATCTCCCTGCCTAATACCCTCTAAATTAGAATGCAACGAGTGCATTTTGAACCTCCAATAGCACACAAAGTGGTTTAGCCATTTCAGATCAAGAATAACTCTCCAGCCGCCCGAGGCTTTTGGGATCACAAGAAGAATGGAATAATAACCCTGTCCCTGTTGGTCTGGAGGCACCAGTTGGATAGCCCTTCTCACCAATAGATGTTGAATAGCTTCCTGCATAAGCTGCCTCCGGGTCAGGTTATTGGAAACCGGAGATCCAAAAAGAGCTCGTTGGACTGGAGAGAAATTCAATGGAGAGTCCTGACCCAATGGTGGACTGAACCCACACATCGGAGGAAGATGAATCCCAACAGTCGGCAAAATACAGCAAGCGTCGCCCGATGGGGAGAGAGGTGGGCCTAGAATTAATTTTTGCAGTAGGAGCGCCTGCCGTCTCCACCCCCTTGAAAGGGACGCTTCTGCTGCCTGTCCTTTTGTTGCTGATCTGGCTGGAACTTTTGCCTAGGGGCGTAGTTCCACTGATACTGCCTAAAGCCAGAATACCGGTCCCCTACAGTAAAAGCCATAGTTCTGACCACGAAATGAAGACCCATAGTCTTGGTCACGGAAGGTAGAGTGCCGGGGGTAAGACCCCACCCGGAAGTTGCCCTTCCTTGGAGAGATGGGAAGCACCTTCCGCTTGTCTTTGCCCTCCACTAGGAAAGGATCGAGAAGAGTACCAAATAAAGACCCCCCCCAATGAAGGGCGCGGAGGCGAAATGCCATTTGGGGCATACGTCCGCCTGCCACAGACGTAGCCAAAGCAGTCTACGGGACACCACAGATGACGCTATGGACTTGGAGGCAAACCTGGCCACTGACAAGGTGGCATCTGATGAGAACTGTATGGCAGCTACCAGTTTGTTAATGTCCTGATGAACCCTGACATCAACAATAGGTACTCTCTGCTGCAAGTCCTGTAACCAAAGCAGACAAGAGCGGTTAAAGAAGTAGGCGGTCATGGCTGCCCTCACTGCCCATGCCACCGCCTGATGACCCCTTTGCAGTGTAAGGTCGTCTTCTTGTCCTCTGGTTTCAGTGCATCTTCGGGAGCCCCTGGCATATTAGCAGATGTATGCAAGGCTGACACTGGGGCATTCATAGAAGGAATTAGAAGTATTTAGGCCTTATCTACATTGAAAAAAATATTATCTGTAGAATTTGGCATGGGCCCTGAAGTGGGGGTTGTCCACTGCCTTTTTACAAGATTGAGAAAGATTGTTGGCGTGGGCACTGTCTCTGCTCAGCAAAGATAGTTTCTGCTGACACCCCTTGAGGTTGAGCAGACTTGTCTGGGATTTTGTCACCGAATTTAGCTGAGGCTTTAGCCTTGAACAAGATTGACTTGAAGAGAGAAGGCTGGAAAAGACCAGAGAATTTAGGTTTGGAAGGCATGCCTTCGTCCTCAGAGAGGTTCTCCTCTCTGATCTCCCCTTCCTCTGACTCGGAGTCTAGGTCCTCCTCGGACCGGGTAGGGGAGTCGGGAGTCTCCTGCTCCTTGGCCTCAACCACAGTTGGTGTTGCTGAAGGGACCACCTTGAAAAGATTATTATGAGGATGATGAAAGGCAGCAGCTAGACATCGCTGAAAAGCTCTAGTCATCATCTCCTGGAAATTTGGGACACCCATAGGAAGCATCTGCACAGGTGGAGCACCCGCAGAGGTGGATGGCATATCCTATGCTAGTTCCCTGGTGGGTTGTACCACAGGCGCAGTGCGTGGGGGAGGGACTGCCACCCCTGGGTGAACCCCCAGGTCCCTGAGGTGTCAAATGGGATCCTTAAGTTGAGAGAGGGATTTGTCTCTGTCAGTCTCTCAAGAGGTGGAATTTCTGTCAGTTGTCCTAAAGAGGACCCCTTCACAGAAGCCGGGGCAGAAGAACTTCTCCTGCTGCTGGCTTTTTTATAAGTGTGGTCAAGAGCCTTATGCTTTCTTTTCTCAACTTTGAACTGGGCTTGGAGGCTTTTGTGCCCTGAGGCGAATTGGTGTTTGGTGTTTCTGCTGGCCTGCCCCCCCGCCTTTGATTCTTGGGTAGCAGGACTCAATGTGGGTACGAGGTCTCTCCGACCTCCCTCAGGGCCAGTGGTCGCATCTGTGAGGACCTGATCCCTCGCAGTGTCCGTGCTGTTAATTGTGGCCTCCCTTTTGGCTTGTGGCTGCAGCTCCGTTCAAACTGGTGCTTCATGCCAAAAGTAACTGTCACTCTGGCCTGTCAAAGAAGCGGCTTAAGCCTCTAATGACTGCTGCGCGACTCCCCTTTCGCTGGAACTGAAGCGCCTCCATGGCTTGATCCTCTAGGGGCTTCCAACGCCTCCGCTTGAAAAAACAGCCAGCCACTCGCTTTTTCCTTTGAAGCGCCGCAGCGGCTTAAGCCTCTAAGGGCTGTAGCCCGCCTCGCTTGCATCCGATTGAAAAAACCGCCAGCCACTCACTTTCTCACTTGAAGCGCTGCCGCATCTTAAGCCTCTAAGGCAATGGTTCTCAACCTGTGGGTCGGGACCCTTTTGGGGGTCGAACGACCCTTTCACAGGGGTCTCCTAAGACCATTGGAAAACACATATTTTTGAAAAAAATATGGAAAACATAAAATAATTTTATGGTTGGGGGTCACTCACCACAACATGAGGAACTATATTAAAGAGTTGCGGCATTAGGAAGGTTGAGATCCACTGCTCTAAGGGCTGCCGCCTGCCTCCGCTTGCCTTTGTAAGCCTCCCAGCCACTCCGTTTGGCCTGAATACACATTAGCTCCAAAAGCTTTAGATTGCAGCTGGAGACAATGAGGGCTCTTTCCGATAATCAGGGAATAAAAGGTTCCCTCAGAATGCCACGTTAAGGCTGACAGCCCCCTAAGCCACCCCCTCAGGGAGTAAAGACAGGCAGACACCACCCCAGTAGGGATAGTGGTGTGAAATGGGGAGATACTCACAATTAGGCAGATCCGAAATTACAAATAAATTACAATTGTACTGAAAATTTCTCTGGAGAAACTAGATGACCAACTGTCCAGATTGATGGACTGAGTCAAAGCTGGGGTCTGCCTGGAAATAGGGGCGAGGTTTAAAGTTCTCATCAGGCTCAGTCTAATCATTGAGTGGATAAAGTCAACCCAGTCTGGATACTCCTCCCCCCACTATGGAAAATAAATCTTTATCTACTCTTTCCAGGCAGCTCATTTTCTTTCTTCCATTCCTTTATTTCCTCTTTTAACATATTTGTTGCTGTCTTATTCAAATATGTATCTGCACTTAAATCCACTTCTCTGTTTTGTATTTATACAGGTTTAATCTTTGGTTTTTTTAAAAAAATTAAATAATTGTTAAGATTTTTTTGTGCTTTTTCATTCAGTTCAGATGGATAATATTTGTATTGCACTTAGAATGGCAGAAGACTCCTAATGCAGAGTTTATGTATTTAAATATCATTCATTTCTATTGAAATAGTATCATTGAACCATTTTCTGAATGATGTCAGGGGACCTACATAGACAATAGGAAGAATCTGACTGTGACAATGCTCTAGTCAGATGTGGATACCTAATCCATGCCTTTAGGAATCCTCTTTTTTCCCTATATATACTGTGGAAGAAAAACTGCCTTTTATTTTAAAACACTGTATTCTCTATTAATATTCTAAAACAGAGCCAGTTTCATGTAGTGGTTCAAGTGCTGGCCTAGAAACCAGGAGACTGTATTTTCTACTCATGAGAGCTAGCTCTTTGGGCCAGTCACTTTCTCTCATCTCAACCCACCTTTTAAGGTGGTGGTTGTGGGGAAAATAGGAGGAAGGAATATTAAGTATGTTCGCCACTTTGAATTCCTTATAAAGTAATAAAAATTGGATACAAATCTAATTAATTCAAATCTCTCTCCTTCAGGGGATGAATAGTATTTATTCATTTAGCAGTTATTGTTCAAATGGATAAGGATACAAAAAAATAATTTAAAGATTAAAATGCGTAACTTGATTGTTACAAGCAGAAGTTTATATATGTATGTATGTATATTTGCTTAGTTGCACATTAGAAAGCTATACGTGAATGGGAGCAGCAGAACAAAAATGACAATTGAAAATATGCCATCTGTATTTAAAGCCAAATTTCCATTTCTCTCAAAAAATTCAGAGTTACATTCTTTAGCATCTACTGTATTTTTATAATAGGTCTAGTTTGCCTTCAGAATGTATACTTTCAATTCTCAATCACAATACCTTTTGTAACTGACAGCTCTTCCTACTGGTACCAAGTACTAACTTTGACCCTTTCTGCTGAACCAGTTTTTACCAAGTGAATAGCAGTTCTTATAGTTCACCTTCATCTTCAAGAAAATCACAAATCCTACATAGACGCCTAGTGGCTTGATCCAGTTGCACTTTCTGAAACCACATTCATTTTACACTTTAATTCTTCCAGGTCCTCAAAGAACCTCAAAGTAATCAACTACTTCAGGTACCCAATGAGCTACCCAACAGCATTAATATATAGTAATTACTTGATATATGGACTTTCCAGTATTGTTTCTCTCAACTTATTGCTTCATCCAAAGACTCAACTACTGTAGGTAGGTCAGGATTCTCTTCATTGGTAGGACATCCCCATAAGCTCTATTATTGTGAGCCACCCATAGTTCTGTTTCAGATGTGAGATCATACAAATCTTTTAAATTAACTAAAACTTTGGCCAAAAATGTTGGCCTTAGTCAGGTTTTAAGAAGCATAATGATAGAGAATTTTGCCCCTTAATCCCATCAAGCACCCATAATAGAAAAGGGGGTGAAAGGTTCACCCTTATCCTTTCAAGGGGGGATGGGATACATGTGCAGAACTCCCAACCTTGTTATAAAGATGGCTTCTCATTTCCACAATGGCCTTTCTCTGAAGCCCTACTGTAGCTCCCTCTGTTCAAGATCTCTGGAAACTATTGGGGGGAGGATAACAAAAGAATTTTCTATCATAAAATACCAGTGGCAAACACTAAATAGAGAGTGTGCTAATAGATTATCGAGTTAATGTTGCTTTTAAAAATTATTTTAAATTCACATGGTGGATGTAAATGTTGATTGACAGCAACATTCATTTTAAGAGACAATAACAATCCAAAGCTTGTAAGGAAAATATTTAATCATTTGGGTCACATACATGTGTCCTCATGTCTAGTGAAACAGACTACTTCTAAAAGTAATGTTGAGATCTTAAACTGACCATCGATCTTCCAAGTCAATACAATACAATACAATAGTAGAGTTGGAAGGGACTTTGGAGGTCTTCTAGTCCAACCCCCTGCCTAGGCAGGAAACCCTATACCGTTTCAGACAAATAGCTATCCAACATCTTCTTAAAGACTTCCAGTGTTGGGGCATTCACAACTTCTGGAGGCAAGCTGTTCCACTGATTAATTGTTCTCACTGTCAGGAAATTCCTCCTCAGTTCTAAATTGCTTCTCTCCTTGATTAGTTTCCACCCATTGCTTCTTGTTCTACCCTCAGGTGCTTTGGAGAATAGTTTGACTCCCTCTTCTTTGTGGCAACCTCTGAGATATTGGAATAATGCTATCATGTCTCCCCTAGTCCTTCTTTCTCTTAAGCTAAACATACCCAGTTCCTGCAACCGTTCTTCATATGTTTTAGTCTCCAGTCCCCTAATCATCTTTGTTGCTCTTCTCTGCACTCTTTCTAGAGTCTCCACATCTTTTTTACATCGTGGCGACCAGAACTGAATGCAGTATTCCAAGTGTGGCCTTACCAAGGCATTATAAAGTGGTATTAACACTTCACGTGATCTTGATTCTATCCCTCTGTTGATGCAGCCTAGAACTGTGTTGGCTTTTTTGGCAGCTGCTGCACACTGCTGGCTCATATTTAAATGGTTGTCCACTAGGACTCCAAGATCCCTTTCACAGTTACTACTACTGAGTAAGGTATCACCTATACTGTACCTGTGCATTCCGTTTTTGTTGCCTAAATGTAGAACCTTACTCTTTTCACCATTGAATTTCATTTTATTAGATAGTGCCCAATGTTCAAGTTTGTCAAGATCCTTCTGTATCTTAAGCCTATCTTCTGGAGTGTTGGCTATTCCTGCCAGCTTGGTATCATCTGCAAATTTGATGAGTTCCCCATTTATTCCCTCATCCAAATCATTGATGAAGATGTTGAAGAGTACTGGGCCTAAAACAGAGCCTTGGGGTACTCCACTGCATACTTCCCTCCATGTAGATGCAGTTCCATTGAGAACTACACGTTGAGTGCGGTTGGTCAGCCAGTTACCAATCCATCTGGTGGTGATGCTGTCTAACCCACATTCTTCTACTTTATCTAGTAGTAGGTTATGGTCTACCTTATCAAAAGCCTTACTGAAGTCCAAGTAAACTATATCAACGGCATTCCTCTGGTCCACTAATTTTGTCACATTATCAAAGAATGCAATAAGATTAGTCTGGCATGATCTGTTTTTGACAAATCCATGTTGGCTTTTGGCTATTACTTTGTTTGCTTCTAGGTGTTCGCAAATTCGTTGCTTGATTATTTTTTCCAGAATCTTTCCTGGTATTGAGGTTAGGCTGATAGGTCTGTAGTTTCCTGGATCTAATTTTTTCCCTTTTTTGAAGATGGGAACCACATCAGCTCTTTTCCAGTCCTCTGGTAGTTCCCCGGTGTTCCAGGATCTCTGAAAGATATAATTCAGTGGTTCTGAGATCTCGTCTGCTAGTTCCTTCAGAACTCTGGGTGTAATCCATCCGGTCCTGGTGATTTGAACTCATCTAGGGTAGACAGGTGCTCACTTACCATTTTCTTCCCTATTTCAATTTGTGTTCCTAATTTTGTGGTGCTGCTTTTGATAGGTTGGACTGTTTTATCCCTTTGTGTAAAGACAGATGCAAAACATGAGTTAAATAGTTCTGCTTTCTCCCTGTTGCTTGTCACCTTCTTGCCACTTTCTCCTAGCAATGGACCAATTGTTTCCTTAACTTTTTTCTTGTTTTTAACATGTTGGAAGAAGCTTTTTTTGTTAATTTTTACTTTTGTGGTCAGATTCCTTCCACTCTAAGGAATCTGTGATGAGCAACAAAAACAATCTTCTTAGAATTTGATCACTGCTGTTGCTTCACAAGTGTATATCATCAGTTTCAGAAGAAGAAAAAACTCCATCAACATTGCCATCAACTCATTTTTCTCTTAGAAATTTACAAAACTTCCAGCTGACAATCACTATGACTATTATCAGAAATTGCCTTGTTTTTTTCAACATTATTTCTATTGTTTGTTGGTATTCCCTGAATTATTGGGGTGAAGGTTATTCTCTACAGGCATGAAGACAAATAGTTACATGAAAGTCTGAGTCAAAAAAAGACTCACATTGTCGTTATTATTTCTTGTACTACCTTTGATGTACTCGTCAAAAACATAATCAAGAATGTATATTTGTGATAGATGATGGTGATAGGCAGTTCCATAAATACTTGGGCCAAAGGCAGGATGTTCCAATTCATCATTCTTTTTATTATTATTTTCTTACATCTTTGTATTAAGCAATTTTAGAGGTTTTTTAAATTACAATTTAATGTTTATCTTCAGCCAATCCTCAATCTCTTTATGGATCACATTTTCCTACTGTTATATTTATCAACATGCCCATAATAATTCCTGATGATGACACATTGTTGCTTAATGACTTTTAGATTGGATTCATAAAACACAAATGTTCCCATTTTCAAGACTTACACAATACAGTGAACCATAAACTATGCAAATATGTACGTAGTGCATTCATAATTGCATTTACAGCTTAAACAGTTGCTGAACTGCCAAGTGTGTTGTGTAAACACATCCTTAAAGTAATTTTTCTTATAGTCAGTTGTATTTTTTGCTCCTAGATCTGATTTTCTTATGCTTCGTAAAAAAAGTTAATAAAATCAAGTATAGCCTTCTTCTCTAAAGTTGCTTCTGATTTCTATATTAACCAGTTTATATTTGAAGCAAACATTGTAACATCTCAGCAAAACATTACTTTTCAGAAATAAAAATGTTTACATAAAATAAAAATATGAAAGGTTGACATCCCCCCTTTTAATATTTTTATATGTGAAATGATTTTCGGACAAAAATTATAAGGATTTTTGGAGGAAATAATTCTGGAATAAGCCTACATTTAATCCTTTCAGCAATTTCGAATGTAAATGGAGAAAATCTTAGTTATATGAGAGGTTAATGATACCCACCAACTATCAGGGTTTTCATAGGATACCTATCCCAGGTGATCCTGCTCAGCTTGCTGGTTGAATCATAATGCTACAACATTTCTGTACAAAATCATTGAAGATTGCTCTATATACATTTCAAATATTATATCTTAGAAAGTTTTCTATTAATTTGATTTCTTCCTTAATCATACATTAATATTCAAGGAGAAATCAGTATTAATATGTTTATTTATTATAAAATTTATGAGAGTGCCCATTCTGCATGTTGTACAGCTAAAGAAATATAAAATAACAAACATGTCAAACACAATCACATTAAACTTTTTTTAAAAAAGCATACACTAGAAATTTGATTAGCAATGGAGCCATCTCAAGATTTCACCGGTTCCCTAAGTCCCCCAGACTAATGACAAAGCAAGGTCTTGAGAGACTTCTGGAAAATAAGGAAGGAATACATTGTCTTCCTCTATGTCCTGTGATCTATTGAACAAATGTAATAATCTTAGCATCATTATCTTTTGAAAAATAGAAAAATTAGAGCAAGATGAGCTAGAATTGAAACTATGTAATGCAGACACCTTTTAGGAAGAAAGATCTGTCAGTTTTAACATAAGAAAAACAAATTGATCAGAATTATGTTCTTTTTTGCTTATTTTACCTCTACCATGGATACTGGGCAATATATAGCAAAAGAAATAGCGTATCTGAATTCACTTTGCTTGGTTTTCATACAGCAACGATCCATCCCCAGATTTTAAATGGGTAAAGACAGTTTCATGGTCTCACCAAAAAGCTGGTTTGAATAATAGTAATGGCTAAAAAAAGAAAATTATATTATGTGACTTATTCCAAACCACATAATAAAGTAGAACACTGTTTCCCAAATCTGGCAGTTTTTAGAATTGTCCTTCTTTAAAAATTGTCAAAGTTGGGAAACATTGACACAGAACAAGTTATTGTACAAGTACCATATTTTTCAGAGTATAAGATGCACCAGAGTATAAGACGCACCAAGGTTTTGAAGAGGCAAATTTTTTAAAAAAAGTTTTTGCATTCTGCAGACCTCCCAAAAACGGCCCGTTTTTCGTGAAAATGGGCCCCTTTCCCCCCCCCCCAAAAAGGCATGAAAAGGCTTGTAGAGTGCTCCTGGGGGTGAGGGTGGGAACAAAAATGAGCAAAAAAAGGACCTGTTTTTTGCTCATTTCTGCCTTCCCCAGCCCCCAGGAGCACTCTGCAAGGCTCCTAAAGGCTCTGCACGGCCATTTTGGTGAAGGAGGAGGGGTTTCAGGAGGCAAAAAAATGTTATATTCAGTGTATAAGACATACCCAGATTTTCAGCCTCTTTTTTGAGAGAAAAAGGTGTGTCTTATACTTCAAAAATATGGTATGATCTGATCTTATCCTTATTTATAATTTCTTGTCAAGATATGCTAACTTACCATCTTTGATTCTAGTTCTTGTAGACATCAGCTTACTCCCTTGTATGAGGACCTCAAAAATATAATTTTAAGAATAATTAACTAGAAAACTGCATTCAACTATAGTCAGTTTCACTAAAAATTAAAGCATTACATGCCATTTTGCCAGTTACTACGCTTACAGTAAAACTGCTAAAAATAGATTTTAGAGATACAGTATTAAGCTAGTCTGCCTTGTTCATTTATATTTCCTAAACCTTCGGAGAGTAGCTGCTATTGTATTTATCTCTTGTATTGTTGGCTTTGCAATAGAATCCAATATCACCTTGTAATGTTTATTTTTGTGTAAAAAGAAAATGATGTCAAAAAATGACCAATATATTGTCTGAGGATAGCTTTCAAATTATGAGGCAGAAACAATTTTGTGAGACAGAATATTAATTTTGAACATTTCAGTGAATAACATGCTGCTTCATGGAAAGATGCAATCAAAAGGGATTTATTACTGTTTGTCTGATACTTGCTCTTTTTCTTCTTTAGTAATGTTCAATTCAGCCCTTTACTTTTTTTCCTTCTACAGTAATGTGATACTCGTTTCCACTGGTTTCTTTTTTAAGGAGCTGTTCATTTTCTTGTAATGAAATTTGTCATCAGACAAAGATTTTGATAGTAAAATGAATCAAAGCAGCAATAAAAATGAATAGGAAGCCTGCTTTTGAAATTATATCTGCTACTTCAACAGTAGAAATCATTTTTTAAAACATGGAGTTTAGCTAGTTAAGACTGAAGTAAATGGCAACTTGGATTAGTAATATTTAGCATTAACTTATACATAATTCACATAGTTTATAGGTTAATGGCAGACAGGTGTTTAAGTGTGGACTTGTTCTGCAAGCTAAATTGCCATTTAATCTGAATTTTACTCTGGCTGAGGCTCTTCCCCTTGCCTCCCAAGCTCTTTTCCACATACTATTACCTCCTGAAAGAGGAGTCGCTGTCTGATTTTGACCTATAGGGAATGCCATCTGGAAGATTCCTAAGAGCCACGATCTCTGGGTCTGCATTCTTTCTATGAAGAACATTCCCCTAAACACTAGACAAGCCCTTCTGGCTTTCTCTAGGCAAATAAGATCTGACTGTTTCAATATGCTTTTGGGTCTGAGCAGCTGTATTTGGTCCTTCTGAAGGATGAATACTTACATACATACGTATGTATGTACATATTTACATACATACATACATACATCATACATACATACATACATACATACATACATGAGCTGTTCCTCATTGTCAGGTATTACTGGTGGTGGTGTAGATTGCTTTGATCATTACTATTTGTAGCTCTATAAGCTGATCATAGTTGAAATTGGAGAGGCATATAAGCTTAGTAAATAACATATAAAGCCCAAGATGCAATTTACTGCTCTGGGTTGTGGTTTTTTGTGGGTAGTTACCAGTTAACATGCTTGACTATAGCCAAAGGCCATTTTTATTTTTCAAGAATCGATATATGCTTATGGGCATAAGTTATACTTTTATACACTAGATTCCCTAACCAGCCAGTATCTTCTTGTTCTGCTACTATTGTCCACAATTGAATTGCAGATCTATGAAGGATTTATTTCTGAAATTTATGTTCCCAAATCTTGGGGTTTTCCTGTTGTGGTAGTTTCTTTGTTTAAATTACATGCTTTAAATTTGAATTTGGAACACTAAGTGGGACATTAATAGACCTAAAAATAAAATA
This sequence comes from Natrix helvetica, assembly GCF_964273705.1. Taxonomy (NCBI): domain Eukaryota; kingdom Metazoa; phylum Chordata; class Lepidosauria; order Squamata; family Natricidae; genus Natrix; species Natrix helvetica. The sequence continues at coordinate 288,152,015 of NC_138548.1, forward strand.
ATTTTCATTCCAATCTGATCCTATAAGAATCATCTTAAGGGTTTTTTTTAACTACATTGAATTCTCAAACTGAAAAATACAAATTGTATATACAACCTAAGGAGAAAGTGAGTCAGTTTATTTTAATCATTTTTGGCATTTTTTTCCTGGCTTTAAAATGGTCAAAGAATGTGTTTCTGAAATGCAATGGTCCACATTTCATAGATCCTATGAAATATTGGATAAAGTATAAAATGACAGGTTTTCAAAAAGAAAACTTTACCTAAATATTAAATAAAATGAACATATATAAGACTATGTAGAATAAGATTTTCAATGAGAAACAACTGGCGATAGCAGAATGAAGAAACATGCAGTCAAGCAGCATTCTGCAAGCTTGTTTAAAAGTTCTTGTACTAGTTTATCCACAGGTGAAACTCAAAAAATTAGAATATTGTGCAAAAGTTCATTTATTTCAGTAATGCAACTTAAAAGGTGAAACTAATATATGAGATAAGACTCATTACATGCAAAGCAAGATAGTTCAAGACGTGATTTGTCATAATTGTGATGATTATGGCTTACAGCTCATGAAAACCCCAAATCCACCATCTCAGAAAATTAGAATATTACATGCAATCAATAAAACAAGAATTGTACATAGAACAATATCGGACCTCTGAAAAGTATAAGCATGCATATGTACTCAGTACTTGGTTTGGGCCCCTTTTGCAGCAATTACTGCCTCAATGCGGCGTGGCATGGAAGCTATCAGCCTGTGGCGCTGCTGAGGTGTTATGGAAGACCAGGATGCTTCAATAGTGCCCTTCAGCTCTTCTGCATTGTTCGGTCTCATGTCTCTCATCTTTCTCTTGGCAATGCCCCATAGATTCTCTGTGGGGTTCAGGTCAGGGTTAGGGTTAAACTCATTAGTTTATAAATCAATGCATATTTATATTCTATAACTAATAACAACACACTTAAACTGTTTTAAAGTGTGCTATTATTCATCACAATATTTAAATATAATTGGGAGAAATATACTAAACAAAAGTTGTACTTCAATTAAACCAGTGCTTCCCAAATGAAGCTAAATTACCGAAAATTGTGTTAAAATGTTTTCTCTTTGAGTAATGACACAAAAACCTCTTACCCAATCACATAGGAACATTAACATCAACTTAAAGTGTTTTACCTACATAGAATATAAAAGATTTTCCGATAAGGAGTTTTGAGTAATGAAGGAAAACATTTTGGGAATCACTAACATAGACTGACTAACATTGCAATCACTAACATTGCAATCAGTTTGGGTGGCTTACACGTCTTTTTAAAAAATATAAAATGCATGCACACATACAAAAAGAATCATTACATCCACACAGGTATGAAAGAATGTTCATACAGAATTGACAAAGATTCAGAAATAATAAATTTTTTGATCAAATATAGATATTAGTGGGATGATAACTGCAAGTACTAGTCAAGCTAATTGAGGCTCAGTTTTAAATTCGGAATTAAATTTGTCAGTACACTATTTGTTCATTTTATAGGCGGCCCAATTGCAATCAGTTTGGATGGCTTACGCGTCTTTTTAAAAATTATAAAATGCATGCACACATACAAAAAGAATCATTAATAGCTCTAAAAACAACATAAAACCAAAGAAAGTCCATCCAGCCTATTGTCTAGCAATTTTGGGCCTTGGTAAAGCCAAAAGTGGAAAATAATTATCTAATTAAGGTTAAATAAGTACCTAATCACTAAGCAATTAACTGTTAATTAAAAGTAGTCATCCCTCAATAACACAAATAGTTGGGACCAGAAACTGTTGTTAAGCAAAACATTATGTGACTGCTCTACTTAACAACACACCTATAGACCTGACCCATTTATCACAAGACCCACTGACCATACAAAGCCCTTATAAACAAAAGATCCCATAAATTCCGCTGAAGATGTTACCTAGCCTGGTAATAAAATGCTCAGAAGCCAATGCACCAGGTCAGAGAATGAACTTTCTCCCTCAATTAGACATTTGGCAATTACAAAACATGTATTAGATGATTGAATTTACCTGCATATAAAAGTATTTATATACAGTATTTTTTTAGATAAATTGACATAAGACAAAGAGAAACCTTATTTTTCAGTTAGTTTAGAGGCATGTGTTATAGCCTGGTACCTTTATAACTGTTGGCTTAAATAATTTTAGATGCAGTACACACTACTCTAAAAGGGTACAGAACAATATATAAGATCTAAATGTATTTTGCTGAAATAACAATATTATTTCTGCTTTCAAAAGCTTTGATTTCCATCATAGTAAAAAAATGAATTGTACATATTCTTTCTCCTGTTTCACAGGTCTGGATGTGTGGAGGTCGCATGGAAGATATACCTTGTTCTCGAGTTGGCCACATTTATAGAAAATATGTCCCTTATAAGGTTCCAACAGGAGTCAGTTTAGCTAGGGTAAGAAGCTATCTTGTTGTGCTATTCTTACATCTTCACAATGGAGCATTAAAAAAAACTCATCCACTTGAACTGTGGTAAAAATTGTTAACACAGGAAACCTGTTATTATGCCTCTTATTTTAAAAATTCATATCCCTAGAAGCAGAAGATAGGTAAGTTAAGGAAAATGCATTAGTAAGAGTTTTGAAGATCTAAAGCTACTGTTAATGCATGCAAAATTCATATCATTATTAAGTGTTCACATGCATAACTAAAATGAAGAACTTACCAGTTTTTAGAATATTTGAAAATATGATCCAATGAGAAATTTAGTCACTACCTAACTATAAATTCAAGATTTCCTTTTCAATTTGTAAATATTTATTTTAAAAGATATTTTACTTCCTGTTCAAAATTAACATATCTTAAAATGTGGTTAGAAGCTCCCTCTTGTGGGAAAAGAAGTAATGGGAAAATTCCTTTAATAACAAAAAAAAATATTATACATTCTCTTATTTGACTCCCTATATTACAAGCCTAGCTTTAAAATATTTTATCTGTTGAAGAGTTAAGCATTAAATTTTAATCAATTTTAGTGGATTTACTCAGTCTTATAATTTCATTATGAAATCGTGTATCTTGAATTCTACAAAATGAAGTTGCCTTTGAGTCAAGCTGGCAATGTATACATCAGTCAAATACTGTGGTGAGATCAGTGTCTACCTAAAATACATTGTTTAACCTTTTAACATAGTCAGTCTCCTGTATGTGCCAATAGTAAAGAAATATTGAGAAGAGTTGCTTATCACTAGTTGTTCTGATCCTGTCCATTACCATTAGCCATTTTTTATTTTCCTTTCTTTCCTACTTATCAAGATAATTTTTTTAAAATTTTCATTTAAAAATATTGGAATCTTGTAGAACCTGAAACGGGTGGCTGAAGTGTGGATGGACGAATATGCAGAATACATTTATCAAAGGAGACCCGAATATCGACATCTGTCTGCAGGGGATGTGACTGCTCAGAAAGAACTTCGTATTAAACTTAACTGCAAAAATTTCAAGTGGTTTATGCATGAAGTTGCTTGGGACTTGGGAAAGTTTTACCCACCTGTAGAACCTCCAGCAGCTGCCTGGGGAGAGGTTAGTTTATTCAAGTCACTCAGCCCATTTATCTACGCTTTAGCATACAGTTGCAAATACTGTAATAACCACAGAATTTCTGGTTCCTCTGATTCCATTCCTCAAGGCTGGTCAACATGTTTTAATGCATGTGTTTTTAATTTCAGTGTTATAGAATTACCTATAGGAATTGAACAGTATATGTATATATGTCAACAGGAAGTTGCTATATTAGTTTCTATGATAATTGGATATTAGAACACCCACAGAATGGTAATACAGGTTCCTATTCTCTCTCTTTAAATTATACAGGGAGGAGGAACTGAGAGATTTTGGAGGTTTAGTTAGAAGGAGTGAATTGACAGAAGGTAACCTTAGTTGCAATCTTAAAGAGAGCTATCAAATTATGTGTCATCCCCAAGAGCTATTTTGAAATAAAGCAATAGCAACAGCACTTAGACTTATATCCGCTTCATAGTTCTTCACAGCATTCTCTCTAAGTGGTTTACCGAGTCAGTGTATCCCCCCCCCCCCCAATAATCTGGGTCCTCATTTTACCAGAAGGATGAAGGCTGAGTCAACCTTAGCTGATCACGATCCAACTCCTGGGAGAAAGCAGTCAGCCTGCAATACTGCATTCTAACCACTGCGCAACCATGGCTCAAAAATAAATGATTGTGATATTTCTGATTCATGTCAGTTTAACAAATGTAGTCAGTCATTCAGTTCAGTCGTAAATATATTCTATCCTGTTTCTTGCTATTTTTAAGGTTGTCTAACTTACAACCTTAAAACCTGAACTTATTGCAGTTTTTTTGGCATACATATTTTGGGATGCATTTTTAAACTAAGAATTGCATCACAAAATTTATCCAGTGAAGCTGCTGCTTATTAAATGGCCCTCATCTCTAATTTTGTTTCTCAGATCCGTAATGTAGGGACCAGTCTTTGTGTAGATACAAAGCATGGGGCCCTAGGTTCTCCATTAAGAGTTGAAACCTGTGTGAAAGGTAGAGGAGAAGCTGCATGGAGCAATGTGCAGGTAATTGTATTTTTTAAATGAACTTATTTATGTATTTACTTATTTTACTAAATTTGATACCTGAATACTTGCTATATTCAAATGATTCTTGGCAATTTATAAAATCATCCTGTAAGTTAAAACATCTAATACACAATATAATCAAATATAAAAATCAAAAAAATACAACCAATAAGTAAGTGGCAGTAATCACAACTCAAATGTCCTTCTAAAGAATTTGTCAGAAAGCTATCATTTTATGCAAATGTTGAAATAATATAACAGCTTCTTTAATGGAACAGTTTTCTTTTTTTTTTAATAAAATTTTTATTTTTATTTTTTATTTTGTTTTCAAAACAAACACAACACATAAAATCTTTTTTTTTTTTTGCATACTGTAGAAAGTGTATCAGTTGGTTACAAAAGGCTTTTGTGCATCTCTTCCACAGTCATCAAGCATAATTCATATTAACTCAAGTGTTTTAACTAAGATATTTATACGTTACCATCATCATACCTCCATTTACATTTGACTATAATTGTTTAAACGTCCTTCATCATAAAATATACCAAAATTTAATACATAACCACATACTGGCATTTCATTTCTATTTCTAAAATCCTCCAATAACACTGAATCTTTATATCCTATTCTAGCTAAACATCCATAATATTCGATAACAAAATTTTCTAATCCTTCTTTCCAAATCATTATTTGCAATTTATATTCAATTTCCTTATGTTGTACCCATGCCTATATATACCTTGTTATCATTATCCCTCCTTTATTTAACTATATCGTATATTATCCCCCCTAATATTCAAAACTTAACTATATCTAACTTAGTTCTCTCTTTTTTAATGTATTTATTCATCTTTATATATAATCCAAGACGTTTTCTAATCTTCATTTCATGGGTACCATTCAATATTCATATCCCATTATTACTTATCATGACACTACATATAGTATACATTATTATCATTATCAATTATTTGTTTAACTATATCTATTATCACTAAATTTCACTAAGTTTAGCTAGTTTTAAGTTATATTCTTCCATCTATCAACCTGTACCTTTCCAATAACGAGGCAAACTCATATCTTCTGCTGTTTGTGATATCAGTCTTCTTAGCTTCTCTTTAATCAACTTTGTATGGACTCCTCTTAGCAGCTCTTTGCTTATAAAATCTCTCATGTAATTTCGATGCCCTTCTTCTGTTTCCTCAATCAACTTATCTATAATTGTCAGTGGTGTTATCAAAACTATTGCTGAAAAGATTTCTCTCTTTAGGTCCATAAATTCTTTTATTTTTTCTTCTTCTGTATCTTGCCATCTGGAGTAAGTTTCCCCTCCATTTAATTCCTCTTTCAATATTCCACTCTTTTCATTTTCATCGAACCCATCATCATAAGTATCAGCAGTTTTAATTTCTTTATAATCATTTTCATCTTCATTTTTTTGAATTTTAACTGCCACTTTCTCCATTTGATGAACATCTTCAACTTCCCCATCATATTTTACTGTTAAATGGATTAAATCATCCAATTTCTTCTCAATCATCTTGCGTGTATTTGATAGCTTCTGTATTTCTGAAAATATCTTTTGCAGACTTAAAGCCTCTTTCTCCTGCTGTGATAGTGCCATTGTTTTCAACTATGTAAACGCTGTTATTCTAATTTAGTAGCTTTTAATCACCCTTCTCTGGTTAGAAATACCTCAAAGGAACATCTGTTTCTTCTTATCTCTCTCTGTAAACAAGCAATAAGACCTTGAGGTACCAACCGAGATAGTCCGTGGAAAAAAGTAAAGGTGTTTTGTTTCCAATACAGAAAGCCTAACTTCCGCAGTGTTAGCCCCAATGCCCCAAATTCTTTCCTTTTTAAAAAGAAAGTGTCTTTTTTGTATTTCAAGTTGAAGAGTCCAATTCTTAAATGAGTTAAAAAGAACGTCCACAGTAATGACAGATGAGAGTTTTAGACCATAGGTTACAGAGAGTAATGAAAAAAAGAAAAATATATGAAGAAAGCTTAGTCCGTTCGTTTTAAAGGTCTTACATAAATTCTGTCCGAGAAGATAGCATTGAGAAAGAAAAAAGATAACCCCCAGTCAAAAACTATTCCAAATTTAATTCCGCTGCTTATTTTTTCTGTTCTCCAATTTAAATTTATTTTAAGTTTTTTATAGGCAGTCACTCTTAAAACAATAAAATTTCCTCACCAGCTGGAAACACTTTCTCTTTCTATATCCTCCCGTTTTGGTGCCGCCCCGACTTCGTCAGCCAAATGGCTGGATTTTTTGTCACCGGCTTGAAGAATTTCTCTTGGATCAATCAGGGACTTTGTGATGTCCCTGAGATCAGTAAGACGTATTCTTCCTGTTCTGCGGGACGGTTTAGTTCCATTTGGACCCCCTCCCCCAGTGGCAAAACTGTCAACTGCGATCTCAGAGCATTGAGATTGCATGCTGTATCGTCGCGACTTCGGCCCTGCCTCTTCCAATGGAACAGTTTTCTGATATTTTATATAGTGTAGTAACAAATCATTTTAAATTCCTTATATATTGCCTACTTTATCAGACTAGTTCCACCCCTTTTAAGCATGAAAGCCAACTGGGTGACTTTGGACTATGTACTCTGTCGGCTCAATCCACTTTGCAGGGTTGTTGTCGGGAAAATTGGAGGAAGAAGTATCAAGTAAGTTTGCCACCTTAAGTTATAAAGTAATAAAAGCAGAATTTAAAAAATCAATCAAATCAAATATAATACTGGGAGGTAAATACAGTATTATGTTCACATAGTATGGATATATAAATATAATATACGTAGAGCAGTTGGAAGAGGGTTAAAAATTACTTGGAAAATATATGTCATCACATTATGGCAATATTACTATTTAGAACAATACTTCCTCAATTCCTGCTCCCTAAATTGTCTTTTAAAACTAAGATTTGTGAATATTTTTATTATAGAGTTATGGACAAGAGACTATATCAAACTCCAGTCAGACGTCTGTCATTTTTACCACACTTTCACTCCAAGTCTTTATCAGTTCATGCAGTAAATGCCACCTAGAGACCAATAAAGCACACTTATATTACCTTCATTGTAGCATTTATCATTTGAAATTAGCAAATATTTGCGAACACAATTCAGAAATCTTTCAAAAATCACTGAGTAAGTATTTCACCAATGAAGGCTTTGTAGAATATTCTTTCACGGATCTCAAAGCAGCTATTCTTGAAAAATGAATTACAATGACTGATTCTGTCACAAAATGTAAAATCATTTATCACAGACCAATGAGTGCTAATAGGCCAATTTAAAAGTGTTTTTGTGTTGGCACATACTCCAAAACACTTTTTAAATATTGAATGACAATGCTGCATATCATCAAAACAGTGGAAAATAATTGCTGTTAATGATAATCATAATTACACAATTCTACTTACCATTGCTGAAATAGACCATCTTAGTGGCCATGGCCCAATCCACAGGACTGTCTATGACTGTCAAGAGGCAGAAGACATAAATATATCAACTAGATTGGGTTCTTGACTTAAGGCATCTACGGCATCAATTCTTGCATAATTCCTCTCTATGATATATAAAGACAATGTTTGAAAGACTCATAACAGCATACAAAACTTTAATATGCTCATCTTTGACCACATAATGGCAGCCTTTTATTGTGATACATAATTTCTTGCCCCAAAATAAATTATTAAAAATTAAGTAACTATCTAAAGAAAAATATGGGTTTTTCCTCATTTATTTCTGATAGCATACGTTTATTAAATAGGTATTCACATTCAGCTGGCGAGAGGATATCCGTCCAGGAGACCCTCAACACGCAAAGAAATATTGCTTTGATGCTATTTCCCACAATAGCCCAGTCACCCTTTATGACTGTCATGGAATGAAAGGAAATCAGCTATGGAAATATCGAAAAGTAAGTAGATGTAGTTGAATCAAATGGTGTGATCACCTTGTAACATTTTGAATGACGCTTCCTTTTTTGTTTAAATAATAGAAAAAAACAAAAGTAGCTATTAATAATATGTTGTTCAGAAGAAGAGATTCAAGGAGCAAATACCGTCATAATTTCAAAAATTTAACAATATTCCTCTTTTGCAAAACATGTTTCCAAATAAAGTCTGTTGGATAATATATTGACTTTTGATATGAAACAAGTTATTTATGCAAAACTTGTTTAGGAAGCTTGTTTAAACAATAAAACAGTACATTTAGTGAGACTAATTTTAACTTTCGTCTTCAGGACAAGACACTTTATCACCCAGTAAGTGGCAGCTGCATGGACTGTAATGAAAGTGATCGAAAAATCTTCATGAACATGTGCAATCCTTCATCTCCAACACAACAATGGATATTTGAACATACAAATTCAACAGTCTTGGAAACCTTTAATAAGAATCTTGATCTTTAAAGACATTATTTATATGTAAATATTACAGTCATAATTTTTACAGGGGATATGACAATTTTTAAAAAAATAATTTTCTAAAAAATGAAAAAGGGAGAATCTCAGGAGAGAGTGACTATCAGGCCAGTCTTTACTTTGATGATGCTGCATCTGTGTGTCTGGATAATTCGTCCCCATTAGCAAGAAGTCTAGAAATCTGCATTATTATAATTATAGATTTGGAAACAGTAACAACCTGTGAAGTGTATAGAGGGACACAGCTAGAATTCAAAAATGAATTCATGTGAAAATGTCTTTTATTCAAATTTTGATTATGCAATTTCTTTCATTTTGTTTCCTTTTTCAGTTTTTAGTTAAGAAGCTGCAAGAATGAAACATCATTGAAAATTTCTAAATAACTGACATAACTAAATATCAGGAAACATGTAGATTACAGTAAAATGTCAATTAAGACAAGAATAAACTTATTAGTGTTATTCTTGCATACCATAATTTATAGTACTAGTAGCAGTAAATACTGTACATCAGAGGTCCCCAACTCCCAATTTTTGGACCGGCATTGGTCTGCGGCATGCCAGAAACTGCGGCGCAAACAAGCTAAGCCTCATCCATGGGATGCAGGCACCATGGAAAACTAGCCCCGTCCAGTCGCAGAAAAACCTACTCCATGGAACCAGTCCTTGGTGCCCAAAAGGTTGTGGGCCGCTGGTGTACATGACCAGTTACCATTTTAACTTGATGTTTGATTTTTCATGATGGGCCTAATTAAATAATATATAACAATCAGTATATGTTTACACAATGTTCACAGATATGAATGCCAGATATCTGTGATAACAGGTAGGCATTGGACAAATCATATGTGGCAGGTTTAAGAATAAAGTCAGATTGTAAGTATTAATTTCCTAAAGGAGCGATGGCGAACCTTTTTTGGCTCGCGTGCCATAAGGGGGGGAGCACAGGAGGGTTGTGCGTGGGCGTGCCGCACCCATAATGCAATGCGCGATATCCCCAGTGCGCATACGTGCATGAGGGGTGCTCCCCCCATTTTTTGCATGCTTTTTTTGCCCTCCCCAGGCTCCAGAGGCTTTATAGGAGCCTGGGAAGGGCAAAAACAGCCTCCCACACCTCTCTGGAGACTTCAGGGACATTCAGGAGGCTTCCCTGAAACCTCCAAAGGGCAAACAACGACCCTACAAGCAAACCGGAAGTCACTAAAACGGACCCTATGAGCAAACCTGGACTTCCGGTTTGCTCATAGAGCCATTTTTAGTCCTCCGGAGGCTTCAGGGAAGCCTCCTGAAGGACCCTGAGGCCTCCAGAGGGCTCAAACCGACCCTACGAGCAAACCAGAAGTCCGTTCCCAAACTTCCGGTTTGCCCTAGGGCCAGTTTTTTACGCTCCGGAGGCTTCAGGGAAGCTCCTGAAGCCTCCGGAGGGCCTCTGGGAGGGGCGGGGAGGCTCTTTTCGCCCTCCCCAGGTTCCTATGGAGTCTGGGGCGGGCAAAAAATGGCTTTTAAAAAGGCTGAACTCAACTGACAGGGCAACGCCTCGCATGCCCTGACAAATGGCTCCATATGCCTGTGGCACATGTGCCATAGGTTCACCACCCCAGTCCTAAAGTATACGCCTAATCAGGTTATAATTAGGGCCTTTACATCTAATATGGCAATACTGACAATCCATTGGAAACTGAACGGAAATTAAATCTTAAGAGGGACAGTGAAAATTTTTGATTTCTCTGCAGCAATAATATATTTGTCATTTTTTTGCCAAATAAACTGACAGATTAGTATTTCTTGATTTCTAGTAGTAATGATTCTTTTAGAACTCTTGAAAGTTTTGTTATAGTAATAGTTGACTAGTTCAGAAATGAACATTTATTTTACCGTGTTTGTAAATAATTAGTCCACATTCATATTTATTTATAATCATAAAAAACATGTTCTATAAACTTTCCAGACTGCATGTATGTCAATACTCCCTCTGGAAATTTTATCAACTAGTTACGGTAAAAATAAACATTTAACTTCCCAAATTTACTAGGACATACTATAAAGATTAATAGTCACACTATTTGACCTCAAGTAGCAAGCACACTTTACATGAGGATCAGATCTATCGGTGCTAAGTCTACAGAACAATAGTGGGTATTGCGACCGTATATTTATTCATTTATTAGACTTAAATCCTGATAAAAACTTTCCAGGAAGTTAACAATTTACACAAATATTACATTTAAAATGAAAACATAATTAAAGCTGTATGATGAAAACAATAGTATATATGCCTAATTTAGCAGTCAAAATATACTTAAAGGTCAGCCTAAGTAACAATATTTTTACCCAATGATTGAAAGGATGACTTTGGGAAAGGCAACTCCAAGCTCTGGTAACAGACATCAACAGGGCCTTTTCTAGAATTCACATCAAACATATCTCTCTTGGTGGTGGAGCGAAAGAAAATATTTATCAAAGATCTAAAAGCCAAGGAAGATTCAGAAAGAACAGTCCTTCAGAGAACCTCATTCCAAGTTGTGTAGGACTTTATAGATCATCACACAAGCACACACCACTTTTAAGCCTGGAGACAGCTTGCAAAATGATAAAATTGTTACAAAGTTGCTTTTTTATATGCTGTTCCATAAGGCATTCTAAATTATTGTAAATAGGTGGTTCCTAAGTTGCAGTGATTCAGTATAGTTTTAACTCACCATTTTGACTGTTTACCTTTTATGAAGTGAACTATCGTGGCCAGTTGTGATGCTACGTATACTTTTGGAAACCAACTACAGATCTTAATTGCAGGGAACTGTTTGTTTTGGAAAACTTTTGCATACACTTGCCCCCTTAGAGTGTCAGTAAAATTGAACATAACAGCATCATTAAAATAAAGAAGTGCCTTTTAAAATGCAAACGTACAACAAAAGCTTAAACTTGAACAATTTCCTAGTGCCTTGCTGGACAAGAGTAAAATAGGTATGAAATGTACAAGATTTATGTACTATGTGCTGTTAGTGATATTTTGAGGGTATGATTTTATTTTAAGTTCAGATTGCAAGATGGAAGGACGATGGATAATTTAGAAAACCTGAGAATCCCTGGGTTCTGACATTTCACTTCACTTACAAGTGCAAGTATTGGGAGGTATTAATCTCCACAAGACATCCTGACTATTAGTCCTAGATGGTGGCACACAAATATGAAAGTGTTAACCTCAATTTCTGCAGTGAATTTCCAAGCCTATCAAAATATAATAATTATATGTGATATTAAGCATTCTTCCCAATACCTAGTTGCCTCGAAACATGACATGGGCGGCATATAAATTTAATTACTAATAGGGCTGTGGTAAAAAAAACAAACTGTTTACATTTTCATATATGCTTGAATACTTTTTCATAGTGGTATTTCTTTTAATCATCTTTAGGATCTGATAGCTTCCATACCAGAAATGTGAATAGTACAACAAAATCTGTTTACTATACTAAGTGGTTGCTATTTATTGATATTGTCAGGCCATTTTCTGATCATATTGCTCCAGATAAAAATAATGACAAAGTCAAATACTGTAGTACTTGTAGTACTTGAGTTATGATTATTCATTTAATTGATGGTTCAAAGTTACGACAGTCTCAAAAAAAGTGACTTTCAACTTGTTCTCAAAATTATGATGCACCAGTTTCCGTGGTCACGTGATTGAAATTGAATGCTTGCCAATCACATTTACAACAGTTGCATGATCTTGTGATTGCATGACTGCGATTTGCAACCTTCACAGCTGGCTTCAACAAGGAAAGTCAATAGGGGAAACTGGATTTGCTGAACAACTGTGCGATTCACTTTGGTGACCATGTGATTCTCTGGTAATTTGCTTAACTCTTATAAAAATGGCTGGAAAATCTGGTTCAGTCATGTGATGATTTGTTTAACAACCATATTGCTTTGCAACCAAAATTCCAGTCCCAACTGTCATAAGTCAAAGGCTGTCTGTAGAAGATTAGTAGTCCATATAATTTTTTTTATCATGCAAACAGTAAATTCATTGATTTACGTTTCTATTTTGATCTTCATTTTTCTTATAGATCTACAATATAAAAATATTCACATTTGGGGGGGGGGATGTTTTATAGAACTATTCACAGAGTGCTGACATTGATATAAAATTGCTAGTTTGACATAATTTAAACTAGCATAAAGCGAGTAATTTCTCTTTAAAACAAAATCAAAATTTCTGGCTGAAGAGCTGCACAAGGTTTCTGTGTCTTGGATTATTTTTAGTGCAGTCTGATACTATGCCTCCCATTATTACTGCATATAAAATTATGCCACTAATTGTTTAGAAATTGAGGCATCCTATTCCTAAATGTCCTTAACATGCTCAAAGTACATAGACTTTTTCCAGAAATAGTATTATCTTGGTGAACAATCACAGTGAACTAGATTTTAAACAACTACTGCTGAAGGTTTTTAAATACTTTGAATTCATAACTGATCTTAAAAGAACCAAGCAAGTCTTCCCCAAGTAAGGGATTTATTTTACCTTCCTATATTGACTTCCTACAGGTGCTTTTCTCCCAGCTAGGTTTTAATCTCAGCTGGGCTCCAACATAGGAAGTAGAGCCTCCAAGGAAATATATTACAGACAGTATAAAAGATAAGTTGATTTTTTTTAACAAAATGCCTCTTTTTTTCTTATATTAAAACAGAGTACATAAATGCTTTAAATTAAGAGACACTGTTGTAGTTGTGTTTGGATAGTTAAAACAAGTTTTACAAACTTTATTTATCATTCTTAAATATCATTTTTAGATCAAGATAACCATTTTTAAAAATAGCCCAATTTGAGGTCTACTTACAATAGTATTTTTGAACTACATTCTGTTCTAAGCTCTCCAATAGATTTATCATCAATTAGAGATACCTGCACATTCTAGTAGGTAAAAGGGGTTTTAATTTGAATGAATTTAAAAGCATACAAGCATATCTTGTGGTAGGTAGAACTTTTTATCATGAAGAAAATTATATGCACTAAGTTCATAACATTCCATTATACATAACCAAAGTAAGTATAACATTAGCTCTTCCAACAATGTTATTAAGCAGCTAAAGATTTAAGGGGGAAAAAACAGGAAAAATGCAGCTCATATGTAGAAAGTCTTCAGGGATTCTAGAAGTTTCCCTCTTTGTAATGCATGCTTAACAGTTTCTTTTAAATTGGATGTTGCCACAAATTGTGTATTTATTTTGTGCATCTTGGGACAATGTCTGAAGTTGGGAGAGATCAAGGATGTCTAGCACTTTAATGTAGTATCGCTGATTAACTGGAAATCATTTGGATGTCAAGTTTAGTATTTTTACGAATTGAATGGTCTTTCTTTTATAATATATTTAAAATAAATTTTTATTGTGTCCTTTTTCTGAAAACTTGTATAAGTATTCTGTTTTGTAACAGCCAAAGCATTTGTAAAGAGAGGAGAAACCGATTACATGAAATAATACAAGTAATCCTCGCTTAACTACCATTCCTTCAGCGACTGGTAACTACAACCTTGCAACTCTCCGATGGTCATGTAATTGCAATTCAAGCACTTGGCAAGTGGCTCAAACTTATCGTTGCAGCATCCCTTGGTAACATGATTGCAATTTCCAACTTCTCTGCCACTTCCTGCAAGCAAAGTCAATGGGGAAGTCAGCAGAAATCAGAAATAACAATAACATGATATCCTCACTTAACAATCTGCAGTGATTTACACAACAATGGCAATTGGGGAACTGCCTGGGTTGCTGTTGCTTATTAATGTGGTCATATGACATTGCACTTTATGACCTCATCGCCTAGCAACCGAAATTCTTCTCCCAATTACTAGTATTAAGTGAGGACTTACCAATATTATAAACCAAAAATGCCATTTGGTCATATTGTATTGTCATCTTTAATTTGTAATAGCTATTGACCATCACCTTTATATTACATTTTTGTAAGAAATATTTGTCAAATGCTTATTTCTGTGAATTCTTTTTACAGAAAATCTTGAACATGAAAAGCAAGTTGTCCATAATCATACATCTTTATCTTACTAGGCAATCATGATAAATGTTTACTATTGGAGAAAAAAATAAAATCTTAGAGGTCTCTTTAAAATACTCTTTTTAATGGAACTTTGGGCTGAATGATCATATTAATTTTTATAAAATTTTAAAGAGTGATTTGACAGTTCCTCCCTAATAACTCTCAAACCCCTTAGTATAGGGCACACAATGTTTGCATACATTTTCATACTTTACATTTGCACAAAATTTAAATACTCATAAACATTTGCCTCCAACTGGTATGTTTTATAGGGCGGATGAAAAAGGGAATGTGATGATAAGCATGTTATGATTTAAGTTTACTTTCTTAAGTCCTAAAAAACACTGTGACCATGAACTAAAGTCCTTTTAAACTATATTATGTTACTGAGTTTGAATGTGTTCCCTTAAATACCAGAGGAAAGTTGAGATGCAATATAAAGTACTAAAACTGAAGAAGCAATGAGCAGTTATAAGAGCAATTAATGCTAAAAGATGAAAAATAGCATGGGGTACCTCAATTTATCTCCCATCTTTTGAAGCCTAGCAGGGAATAATATTTTGGATGTTTGAGTTAAAAGACTTCAAAGTAAAGGGATTATACAAGTGCCAATATTACAATTTTAAAACACTGTTTTTAAGCATTGTGTAGGTAAATATTATTACTAGAAATGAGTATAGAACACTCTCCTGAAGTAATCTGTCTAGTGAATATTTCTATGAACTCACTAGAATAGCTAAATACAACATTTAAACATTAATGACAATAGCTAAAAAAATGAGAAAAGGCTGTCTAGAGTTACATTGAAAAAAAATCTGGAAGGAGAAGAGAAAGAAAATCCAGATGTATTCATGACATGCTTAAATTAACCATGGTTTATGGAATTAACCCAGTTTTATTGCTATGCACAAAACTAGAATAATGGATTTGGTTCATGCAACTTGCTAGCTAAAATGAAATCAGCTAGTTTGTGGGTATTGTTTGAACAACTAAAGGTAGCTTCAAGTGTTTTTTCTCCGGTGGGACCTGTCTACCAGGGCAATAACTTGAAATAGATCTATACTAGTCTCCCTTTATTTCTTTATTGGTAAAACATAAATTTAACATAAAGACAGCTTCAAATATAATGCATTACAGTAGGTTTAATTAAAACATGGCTAGCGATGTTAAAGTCATTCCTAGCTTCTAGACAACATTTTAATACTCTACAGTAACTATATTAATTTTATAATTGTTAAAAGATACACAATTATCTCTTGCCTCTAATGATGTCTTGAACTGGTAAGTATCTACTCAAAAGATCCATGACCAGCAGTACAATTGACTGACGTCAGTGTTCTGGAGCCTGTAAGTTTTAGCATGTAAAGGAAAAAAGACAACCTTTACATACTGGAAGCCTGCGGTAGTTGCCAGCATGTTTGCAAGTAGGTAGTCATTTCACCATGTACAAAGAAGACATGATCTATCTCTACAGAAGAATTACTCCAAGAACAAAACCACCTTGCTCCCACTATTTTAATCCTACCAGACAGTTGCTCAATAATTGCTGGCTTCCTGCAATGTTGAGGTGGATCACTGCTAGGAAGATGAGACAGTTTTTTGCAGCAAGTCCTGATACTTTATCAGGATTTGCCTGATGTGACAATAAAGTTATTCTAAGTCTAATTCACTTTCCCCTCTACACAGAGAAAAATATAGGGAAGGTAATATTAACCAGGTTAATGCTTTTTCTTGATAGTATTGTTTTAATTTTTGAAGTAATAACTCTAAAAAAATTATTTTCCTCCTCTCAGAAGTCCAAGTTTTTTTTTAAATTATAACAGTATAAAGAAAAGTTGTATTTAATATCTAGTGCTGGTGTAAGTTTAAGATTTGTATCAAGATCATTTTTGTTATAGTGTAAATTTGCTGTGTTTGGGCCATTTGAAACTTTTTAATTAAAGATCATTTATCTTAAAACAGAATGAGGCCCTTACATATCATCCTTAATGAAAACAATATTAAAACAAAGATAGAAAAGAAGAAATGTTTTAATTGTCAAGTTTATTTTTCTTCCATTCGATCACATCTGATTCCTAGAGACTGCCTTGGCAAGTTTCTGTGGTTTTCTTGGCAAGGTTTCAGAAGTGATCTGCCATTGCTTTCTGAGAGAAAGTGACTGACCCAAGGTCACCCTCAAGGGTGAGTGCCTTAATCCCTAAATCAAATTGGCTCTCCATGTGGGGTGGAGATAGGGATTGGTACAATTATCTAAATTATTAATTGTTTTTCATACAACAGGACAGCCCAGCTTTTGGTGAAGATGTCTGGATACTGCTAAGATGGCAGCATTTCTTTAAACGAGCTATTCAGGCTATTTTGTTTCCAATGTCACATCATTCTTATAAGTGGTTAATTTAGTCATATTCCTTATGGATGCATGAAAAATAATTGTATTGGCTTGTGATTTTATGTTTCACATCATAAACTGCAATGTAGCACTTCCAAGCTTATTAGGACAATAAATGGATCCTTGGGTAATAATCCAAAGGTATATAATATAGGGGTCCTAACATCTATTCCTAGCCTGAAATACAAGAACAAGGATAAAAAGATAATTTGTATTAGGCATAGGTGCACATGCTGTAACTGTCTCCTTATGAAGCAATGTCATGTTGGGGAATGGGATTCCTTGTTGTGCCACATTAGCTCTGGAAAATACATAAGATCACGCTGACATGTCAAGATATTTTGAGACAGACATGAGAGGCTGTCTGGTGCTTCATATCCCCCTGCACATGCACATTATGTGCACATTCCTGGTTGGAAAGGATTAGTATCTATTATGGGTATTTTGCAGGACAAATGCACTCATCTCTATCTCAATAATGCAAGTCCAAATAATGTAAACTGTGTTTGCTGGTCCACTTTTATAAAGTCAGTAGAATAACGTGGGAAGGGAACACACATGGGGCCAAGAAATGTGTAGAATTTTGACATGATCTAGCTCTCTTGTTTTGTTGCATTTGACAAGGTAAAAAGCACAACTCCTGAACCCATTGAAGAACTTCAAATTCATCAAATATCTGGTAGAGCTGTAGGCTTTTGATTAGCTGCACGCAGCTTTCTTTGCTGGAAAGAATGGGATAGAAATATAGCAGAAGACAGTGCTCAGATTCTGAGAGAGCGAGAGGGAATGCTCACAAGTTTGGAATGGCTACGGAATTAGTGGACCACAAAATTAGTGGGCCAGAGGAATGCCGTCGATATAGTTTACTTGGACTTCAGTAAGGCTTTTGATAAGGTAGACTATAACCTACTACTAGATAAAGTAGAAGAATGTGGGTTAGACAGCATCACCACCAGATGGATTCGTAACTGGCTGACCAACCGCACTCAACGTGTAGTTCTCAATGGAACTGCATCTACATGGATGGAAGTATGCAGTGGAGTACCCCAAGGCTCTGTTTTAGGCCCAGTACTCTTCAACATCTTCATCAATGATTTGGATGAGGGAATAAATGGAGAACTCATCAAATTTGCAGATGGTACCAAGCTGGCAGGAATAGCCAACACTCCAGAAGATAGGCTTAAGATACAGAAGGATCTGGACAAACTTGAACATTGGGCACTATCTAATAAAATGAAATTCAATGGTGAAAAGAGTAAGGTTCTACATTTAGGCAACAAAAATGGAATGCACAGGTACAGTATAGGTGATACCTTGCTCAGTAGTAGTAACTGTGAAAGGGATCTTGGAGTCCTAGTGGACAACCATTTAAATATGAGCCAGCAGTGTGCAGCAGCTGCCAAAAAAGCCAACACAGTTCTAGGCTGCATCAACAGAGGGATAGAATCAAGATCACGTGAAGTGTTAATACCACTTTATAATGCCTTGGTAAGGCCACACTTGGAATACTGCATTCAGTTCTGGTCGCCACAATGTAAAAAAGATGTGGAGACTCTAGAAAGAGTGCAGAGAAGAGCAACAAAGATGATTAGGGGACTGGAGACTAAAACATATGAAGAACGGTTGCAGGAACTGGGTATGTTTAGTTTAAGAGAAAGAAGGACTAGGGGAGACATGATAGCATTGTTCCAATATCTCAGAGGTTGCCACAAAGAAGAGGGAGTCAAACTATTCTCCAAAGCACCTGAGGGTAGAAGAAGAAGCAATGGGTGGAAACTAATCAAGGAGAGAAGCAACTTACAACTGAGGAGAAACTTCCTGACAGTGAGAACAATTAATCAGTGGAACAGCTGGCCTCCAGAAGTTGTGAATGCCCCAACACTGGAAGTCTTTAAGAAGATGTTGGATAGCTATTTGTCTGAAATGGTATAGGGTTTCCTGCCTAGGCAGGGGGTTGGACTAGAAGACCTCCAAGGTCCCTTCCAACTCTACTATTGTATTATTGTAAATAAATTGGAATACCAAACTGTTCCATCTAATTTTACACATTTTGAAAGGATCTGGGCTGCTGTTAGCTAAGAGGACAAACACAGGTGGAACAGCAAAGGATGACCTAAGGCTGCCTTACACATGTACTAAAAGATGAAGGCAACATCATGTGGAAGTCAGAGGTGGCCAAGATACATATGTGGCAGGATTATGAGCAATAAATAGAGGGCTTTTCCAGATGAACAGCTGCTAGCTTTCATAAATAATGAGTGTCCAACCTTTTGGCTTGTCTGGGATGCCATGAAGAACAAGAATTGTTTTGGGCTGCATATAAAATGTATAATAATGTGATAATATATAGATTATATGTGTGTTATATATAGGTATATTATTATTATTATATGTGATAAAAAATGAGACCCAGTTTGGTCTAGTGATTAAGGTACCAGAGTAGAAATAACAGGCCATGAATGGACCTGCGTTAGCCATGAAAGCCAGCTGATGACTCTGGGCCAGTCACTCTCTCAGCCCAACCTACCTCACAGGGTTGCTGTTAAGGGGAAAATGAGAGGAGGAAAGTGTGTGAGTTATGGTCAATGCCTTGAGCTATTTGTAAATATAAAGTCAGGTACAAATAAATAATGTTAAGATATTGTGGGCCTCATTGCGATCCAGCGCTGCATGAGACCCATGGGCCACTAATTGGACACTCCTTGCTTAAAGATAAATATGCTGCATAGTTTTCTTCCTTAACAGATTTTTTTCAGGCAGAAAGAAACATGGGATATAACTAAAGGTTACAAACAAACAAAAAAGGTCTAGATCTGTAGAATTCTGTAAAGTTTCAGTTAAAAGCCTCTTAAGAAGTAAAACAAGATTTAAGTTACTTTTGGCTCCAGGTTTCTCTTGACTACTCAAAAAGTAAAGCAAATTTTCATTATTTACATTCCATCAAGGGGGATGAGCACTCTGGTGATCTACTAATTGTTCATTTATAAGTAGCATATACTATGAAAAGTGACCTTGGGGCCAACTGGGCAATTGTGCATAGCTCAGCGCGTGGCAGCCAGAGCAGATGTATTGCTGACAAAAACATATTCAACAAAATTGCCCAAGCATCACTGCATTCTGTTGTGGAGTAAATTCCAATAATCAGCGATTCAACCTAAGAGCAGCATAATTAACCCTTTTATGGCTCCAGTGTCATGGCATCTTCAATAGACTAACCCAGCTTGTGCAATAGGGACCCACATGCCTGCACTTCTAGGCCGAAAAATAGTAAGGTAAAAACGTCCAGAGATCCCTGTATATGAAGAGTCTCAGTCATCCAGGTCATGGTTGTCCCAAAGGTGCTTTTTCAAGAGGCAACTGGACTTTCTGGTTTTCTTTGACTTCTCTTCTTTCACTTCTCTTGTCTTCTTTCACTTTTCATCCAAGAAACTTCTTCAGCTCTGGCTGTATGGTGGGGAATGGAAGGATTTATATTCCTTGCAGACAGTTGGAAGTTTAGAGATTCAGTCAGAGCTGAAGAAACTTCTTGGATGAGAAGCGAAACGTCTTCAAAGAAAAATCAGAAAGTCCAGTTACCTCTTCAAAAAGCATCTTTGGGGCTTCCAGAGATCTACCTGCTTCCCAGTTTATTTCTCAGAAGAATTTGTATCACACGATCTTTGCCTCAAAAATCCGTAGGAGCTGCAACCCGGACGTCCACTACCTTTTGCAATGGAGTCTCTATGGGATAGAGGAAGCTCCCGGCCTTCATTTTACCCCGGTTCTCTGGGACCGTCCATGCCGCCGCGCACCTTCCCTCTACCCTTTTGGTTTCCCGGTTTCTCTTTCCACCCCGGGATCTCGCCGCTGCCCCTTCACGGGTAGGGCTGCGTTCCGATCATGCGGAGGGGACGCTCTATGAGTTTGCAGCAACCAGACAAGCAAAAGGCGGCCCAAGCAGGACCCAAAGCACTCCTGGTCAAAAGTCCACTTCAACGACGACGCCCGAGCTCCGCAACGCAGTTCCGCCTTTGAGGTGCACGAGAGCCGCTGGCTTTCGAACGCTCAACCGTGGCCCGCCCCGCCCTCTCGCTAACGGTCTCCCGCGTGTCGCTGCAGAAGTTGGCTCCGGAGCTCCGGAGCCGCCCGCCCGCCTCCTCCGAACTCCCACACCGCTTTCCCAGCCCGTTCCTGAGCACGGACTTCAAACGCTCTCCGGCTGCCTCCCCTCGCGCAGGAAGGAGCTTATCGGCACGAGCAGCTACCTCAGCCAATGCCTGGTCTGAGCGGGAGCCCAAGCCCCGCCTCTCGAGCCGCACTAGCCACTGGCTGCCCGGGGGCGGGACTTCCGCTTGGAGGCGAAAGAGGCGGAGCGGACAGGTTTTGTGTTTGAGGGAGTGGGAAAGGGACGACCGAGGCGGGCGAGGGAACGAGTCGGTGCAGGCGGTGGACTCCGTGGCCTGGTGGCCTCTCCGGCAGCTCAGGAGCGACGGGTCGCGTACGCCCGACGAGCTCCGCGGAAGGGGCCGGCAGCTGGGCACAACCATCCGTACCGGGCTGCCGGCTCCGGGGACTGTGACCTAGGCAGCCAAAGGGACGTGGTCCTCGGTCGGCTGCCGGGCGGCGGGTCGGGAGGCCGTGAGGAGGCGAGGAGTGGGACCCTCCCTGCTTTCGCCGCCTCTCGGGGGGGTTGCTTGCGAGGCTGGGGTCCCCACCGGGTCGGGGCAGACGGAGCGCGTCTGCGGGCTGAAGCGGGAAAGCGATTCCTCGGGGAGGCGAGGGAAGCCGCCACCCCGAAGGACCGCTTCCGGGGGGCCCTGGGCGGGATGGCGGCGTGAGGGGCTCCTCGGGGCCCCTGGGAAAGCCGCCTGGCGGAGGAGGCGGCCAAAGCCAGCGTTGCTTTGACGGCTGCCCTCCAGATGTTTCCTTAAAAGCCCGCCGAGTCCAGATTGGGATAGGCCGGGCGGAGAGGGAAGGGCGGAGGCTGGCGAGCGCAAAGGCTGGCGAAGTTGGTCTTTCGTCGACCGAGGCCGGCGGGAGGCTGCGATGAATGGTTTCAGCACAGAGGAAGATAGCCGGGATGGTCCTCCTACCACCCCTTTTTACGGACAAAGTTGTTGCCTTATCGACGACGGGGATCGTTGTGTCCGCCCGGCTGGCAATGCCTCCTTCAGCAAGAGGATCCAAAAGAGCATCTCTCAGAAAAAGCTGAAACTGGAAATTGACAAAAGTGTAAGTGGCAACCGCAGAAGCT
The DNA here is from genome assembly GCF_964273705.1 of Natrix helvetica. Classification (NCBI taxonomy): domain Eukaryota; kingdom Metazoa; phylum Chordata; class Lepidosauria; order Squamata; family Natricidae; genus Natrix; species Natrix helvetica. Next base: position 288,174,731 of record NC_138548.1, read on the forward strand.
TTACCAGGGCATGTGTGTGTGTGTGTGTGTGTGTGTGTGTGTGTGTGTGTGTGTGTGCAATTGTGCACCGAACCTGTCTCTTCTGTTGTTATAATAGTGCTGCTGTATTACATGGCTCTAAAATTTTAAGAGCAGCATTTTTTATCGAATTCTGCTGGGCTGCTGCGAGAATTCCCAGCGTCAGCAAAGCAATATTTTCCTATGCTGGGAAAAGGTGTTAGGAACAATCTGAATGATGCAGCATTAAAATGAAAGTATGTTGGTTTATGATCCTAGTAAAGAAGCGGGTGTAAATAGAGATGTGCCTGAAACGCACCACCATTAAAATCCGATTATATTTTTAGAGAACTGTGTTATTTTTTTACAGAGCAAAATGATTGTCTTACATATAAACGTAATAGCAATAGTATCAAAGTTAATCTCTTTTTCATTCAGGACTGAAGTGACAAAAATAGCACAAAGCCGCAGCAGGTGGCAGCATCTAGCTGGTTTGAATAAAGCTAAGCAGGACTGAGAATGATAAATATTTGGATGGGAGACTACCTGGAAATTCTAGGGTGCGTGATGGTAAAAAGACTTGGTGGGGAAAAGGAAATAGAAGCTTCATATTGTTGGGAGGAAAGTGCATGGATTGCAGCTGTTGTTGAACTGTACTTAAGGCATGATTGGGAAAGGCAAGACGCTGATATCATTATCTATAAAAATATACTAGAAGTATTTTAGAGACTAGTTATTTATGACTTGTAATTTAAGAATAGAGAAAACGTTTGCTTTGTAATCAATAGCCATCACTATGTATCTGCTATCTCATATTTCAGATGCTAATATTAATAAAGAACTTAATATATATATTTGTAAGTTAACCCATAAAATGTCCAGCTAAAGAGTTCAGAATGTTGTTTCATTTATTAGATGTATATGCTGCTTTTCATTTTCAGGGTAATGCACATATGTGCTTCTGTGTCTAAGGGTAGACTAAAACCAAAGTTCCTTTGACATCTTAATTGCTGTACTATATTGTTAGTAGTCTTGAAATAATTCACTTAAAAACTGTCAAATCTCCAGTAGTGAACTGCAATCAAATTGAAAGCAGCAAGCATGTTTCTTGGCTGGCATCAAACAAATTAACGTGTTGCCAACCAATTGTTACTGTGCCATCTGTCACATTAGGCATTTTTAACTCACACATTATATGTAGTAGTAACGATTGTTTGTATTCATACAGATTATATATTAGGATTTGTCAACAAAGCACAATCCAAATTAAACCTGACTTCATTGAGGAATTAAAGGAGTGGAAGGCATTTTTTCTAGGTCTCTTTTAATGTACTTTACTTAAACGTTCTAAATTAAAACTTGCAATGAGATTACTTCCAGGCAGTTTCCCCTCCACACTACATAAAAAATCCATAAAGTATCAGTAGATGTCTAGCAAGACTGTTTCTGTTACCTATTAGGTAGTCTATAGTTAACGCTTTTAACCGGAATCAAATATAATGAGAAGTATAAACTTTAATGATTTCATTTCTTTCAACACAATTACTGCCAAAGAAAATATGAAAGCAATAATGGAAAAGGTTAACTATTTTTTCTGAAGAGAAATATATCCAAAATAGTCCTAGTTAATTGTCTACTAAATTAGTTATTTTAATTAAGCTAGTACTCACTCCATTAGATACATTCCATTAGTATACTAACTGTAAGGCTCCGGAAATAGGTTTTGTGACTAGAAGTTTCTGCTGCATCATTCAATCCCTTTCATGCATACAACAACTACCATCTTATAATTCTGCAATATTCTGCCAAGTTCATGTGTATATATATATATATATATATTAATTACTAAAATGCTTGTGTCTATGATTGGGTAAAACAGTATATCTTGTACCAAGATACTTCAAATGAGCTAACTTATAGAATGCATTCAGGATCTATGATTCCTGTGGAATTGAAATTTGGCTAATTTTATAAAGCATTTTATGACCTAAAATTATCATAAAGTATTTAATGACAATACAATATGTCAAAGCATATCCTATAGTCAACTCCTAATGTTTGACTGCGCTGTATAGATCAAAATGGGTTACTTTCAAGGCAGATATATCACTGAATGTCTCCCTGAATTTAAAAGAATTTTCATTCATATAAGAATCTCTGCCATTGGTGAATGCATCAAGAAATCTGGTAAGGTACTGTAGTATCTGTGAAGTGATGCGCCAAGGGGTCACAGGTTGTTTACTAAATGTGTATTATGTGTTGCGCGTGTGTAAGGGGAAAAAACACCATAATTCAGGAACAATCAGATTCCTTTATCAATGGACAATGATCCCCGGGAAGTGTTGGCTTATTTATTAATTTATACCCCAACTTAATCCAACAATTCTTAACAGCTTATAGGAAGTATCCAAGCCTAGAGCTAATAATAACTGGAATTTATCACAGTTCAATACTGGATAGCAATATTGTTATCCCCAACTTTTTCATGCCTCCCTAAATTTCTTTCATAATAGTTCCTTATAAGGGTTTTGGGGGAGGCTTGTTAACTCTATTAAATTCTAACATACTTGATTTTTTTATTTCAAAATTTGATTTTAAGGGATTTTATGATTATTAGCAGCTTGTCTACAGCAAGCTGAGATTAAAAGAAAATGAAAAAATATGTTTTGTGATGTCACAGTGTACTTTTCTCCTCTTTCTTACTTGTAAGTATATCATTACATAAGGGCAAAAAAAATTTTTTGTTTATTTGTTCATATCCTGCCTTCATTATTTTTACAAATAACTCAAGGCGGTAAACATATCCAACACATCTATCTCCTCCAATTTTCTTCACAACAACTGGATGTGAGTTGGGCTGAGAAAGTGTGACACAAAATGAATCAAAACTGAAAAAATCAAGTAGCTCTTCTTCTGTCATACCTTTTTGATGAGCAATGGCTCTTAAATGAACATATGAAAACCTTTTTTTCAAAAGGAGCTCAAATTCGTAGCACTGAAAGTTCTCAGATTTTCTTTTGTTCTTTTTACTGTTGTAAGCATTGTGCTATTTAATATTTTTCTTGTTTAATTTTAGGTAAGACACTTATATATATGTGATTTCCACAAGAACTTCATTCAAAGTGTCCGAAATAAAAGGAAAAGAAAAACCAGTGATGATGGGGGAGACTCTCCAGAGCATGAAATAGATGTTCCAGAGGTGAATTATATAATAAAATTGAGATTTACTGTTCAGATTATATTTTTGTAAATTTAATTACACTTCCTAAAAGCAGCATAATATTTATTACAATTGTACTCTAATGATTAGTGCTCAGAACATTCTGATTTCATACAATTTTAAACATATAAATCACATTGGGGCAGTATATGAGCTGCAATGGCACAGTGGTTAGAGTGCAGTACTGCAGACTACTGCTGACTCCCAGCTGACTGCAATTTGGCAGTTCGAATCCCACCAGGCTCAAGGTTGACTCGGCCTTCCATCCTTCCGAGGTCAGTAAAATGAGAACCCAGATTGTTGGGGGCAATATGCTGACTATGTAAACCTCTTAGGGCTGGAAAGCACTGTAAATCGGTATACAAGTCTAAGAGCTATTGCTATATCTTTTTTCCATAACACAAACTTTGAATAGTGTAAATCATGAATTCAGAAGCGTTCACAATTTTTGGTCACAATTCAGGCCTGAATTAAGACACCTAGAAAATGGAGCAATTTTGGATACAGCAGATTAAAACTGTCTTGATACTGTCTCTGAATTGCTTTAACTTTCCACTGGTTATCTGCTCAAGAACAGCCACAGCAGCTATCTGCTAATTTCTATCTTCCCTTATAAAGGAACCCTAAGTTATCACATTGATGATCATTACTATATCTTGAATAAACATGAAGAGTTTGAGCAAGTCCTTAACTTTTATTTGTCCTGAATCTCTCACTACTCAGCATCTATCTGTGTCATGTTTACATCATGTAACTTTAGCAAGTCCTCTTTCTTTGCTTTTTTAATGTTACAAATCACTTAATCTGATTGTCCCTTTCTCCCAATTTTCAGTTCTACAATTTTTTGAGGTATTAACATATTGTGCAAATACTTGCTTTCATTCTCTTAAGTTCATAGCATTCAAAATTCTGAAGAAAAACTTAACAAAGACACTTATATGATGCTGAAAACATGTTACATGTTGTATACATGTAATCATCTACAAATTTCCTAGTACAAATAAGTATTTAGGAATTTCAAAGTAAGAGGGTTTTTCATATCTTGCTTTTTCTGCATAATTTTTAGGAATGCAGTGCTTTTAAAGAAAAGGTGTGTTGAAGCACATTACATCACTAAAGTTGCCCCTGCAATTTTTTTAAAACACCTGCATTGTCCTCCTTGGGTCACATGGCTATCCTATCACATAACCCTGGAAAAAGATCAACATGTGCAACTTTATATACATTGTAAAGAAGCTTTTTGCTATTAAAATGCAACGCATTATAGAGGTTTAACTCTTTTCAGTTGTCAAACTAAATATATATATTTTCATTTGCCACTTTTTAGGTTGACTTGTTTCAGCTTCAAGTAAACACTTTGCGCCGTTACAAAAGACATTACAAATTACAAACCAGACCTGGTCTCAATAAAGCTCAGTTGGCAGAAGTAAGTCAGTGAAAACTTTATGATTTCCATATGCATTTTCCTTCTAGAAAAATATTTTTATTTTAAAAAATTATTTGTTTTTTTCAGACTGTCAGTCGTCACTTCAGGAACATCCCAGTGAATGAAAAAGAAACTCTTGCTTACTTTATCTACATGGTAAAAAGCAACAAGAGCAGATTGGATCAGAAAACAGAAAGCAGTAAACTGGAATGAAAGTTAGGTAGACTATGGACTCAGACAAGTGTAATATTAACAAAAACATCAGGTGCATTATAAATACTTTTTTAAAAAATAAGATTTTTTTTTGTAAATTAAAATATACATAAGAAAACAAAGCAAAGTTGATCCCCATATTATAATAATTTCAAAATGTGTATGAAAACCTTTGCAGTTTCAAAGCCTGGTCTTTAACTTGAAGGAAAGATTAAAACAAACTCAAGAAGCCCAAAGCAATGACTGTTTAAGAAATTGACTTATGTTACAGATTGTAACATAAACTATGCATGAATTTGGCATTCTTGAATAGAATCATATCATACTCACATAGTATTTAAAGGCACAGACCAGTTAAACTTCTAAATTCTCATTTAAACCACATAAAATTACTTGTTTTGAGACTAAATATCTCAGATTTTCATGGGTGCTAAAAATTTCTAATGCTAGCTTTTTTGCATATATGATCAGTTTTTATATTGAAACATAGAAATTGTCTAGCATAACTCATTCATTAATATTTATTAGAATGTCATGACTACACAAATTCTAATGTGTTAAATGTGTTTTTCAAACAAACTATTGAATAGAGAGCAGTTGCCACAGATTCATGCTATTTCCTGTTTTTTTAATACACACACACACACACACACACAAATTGAAGCTATAAATAATTTCAAGTTACTATGAGCTCTTTTTAAGTAATTGGAATCTCAGTCTAGTCCTGATGAGGCTGCAAAGCAAACACTTTACAGTAATAATTAATAAAGTTGGCAGTGGCTTCAATTTATCTTCATTTTGATAGTGAGAACAAATGCCATGTCGAGCCATTTATTTGTTCTAGGTATCATGTTTTAAAATGCAGAGTAACTATAAGGTTCTCTTTGTCTTTGCCCATAGTCCAGATAATCACTGTGCACACACAAAGCTTGTTCTTCATTTACTTATGTGGGGAAAGTGACATTATAGTCTACTCTAAATGGTTCTTCCTATAAGTCCTATTCTGCTTGGAGTTTAACATCTTTTTGGTCTTTTACTCCCATATTTTGTAATGCCAAAAGGCATAAATGCATTTTAAAATGCCCTGTAGGTTACCTTATATAGTAAACATTCTGGATCAGTTTGACATTATTCAGCAGTTGTCTAAAGTAAGGCATAGAACTACACTACATTAGCAGTTTTCACATTACGTTTACTATTAATATTGAATTAAGGACCTCTTAGTTCTTTCCTGCTGTCCTAAAAAAACATTTTTCAAAATTTTGTAAAAATATTTAAAAACATTTTTTAAGTTCAAATAAAGATAAAATGTTGTTCTATAAGGTGCTAGGAGACAAACTTTGGTAGTTTTTTCCCCAAAATTTAATGATGTGAAAACCTACAATGTACATCTCAGCAAATGCAAAAGTTCATTTATATAGCCATGTTTTATTTTTGTTGCAAATAGATCACCAATTTATGTTACTCCAATTAACTGAATGCCACTTTAAAAGTTGATATTTTCATCTACTTCAGTTTCATCATACAATATGTCCTTTTAATGTACATTTTAAATTTAAAAATACATGGATATATAATGAAAACTAAAATATTTCAGAGTGCTGCTTTGCATTTTAAAGTTCACCAAGTCCCACTGTTTCCTTCCCTGAAATGCTAAACCAGAAATCAAATATACTAAATGATTTTTATAACTGAATGCATAACAAAATTGTATTTGAATATTTGTAACTTCAATATTCGCATTAGGAATACAATGACAATGACATAATTTCTCAACAGAGATTGGCATCCTATGACCACCTTTTAGTTTTATATTGTTAGGAGTTGTAATGCAAATAACAAAGTTTCAGCAACTAAATTACTACAGAAAATTGCAACAACTAGCTGTTTACACAAGTAATCAGTTCAATAGTTGCTTTGGAGATCAGCTTAAGTAAAGTATTTTCCTAAATCACATAACAAGGTTTGCTGTCATACTTTATAAAAACAAAAGATTTTATGAGGAAATTGAGGACTTTCATGTAAGATGTTAAGAATAACTGATATTAGAATCCTTGAGCCGTGTCTTTTAGATATATCTTTATTTGCCTTACTTTCAGCTAGACCAAGTATTGTACAAATGTCTTGGCACAAGGAAAGGGCCGTTAGTTTTTCATGACATTTAGTGTTAGAGGTTGATTTTAACAACATATAATTGTGTGTGTGTGTGTTTGTTTGTTTTCAGGGAGTTGCCTGTGATTCTTGAACATCTAGTATTGCATCACCAAAAACACCATCATGCAGTTCAAAATAATGGCAAATTATGCTGCATGCCATTTAAGGAAACTTTCAAATTCCTAGTGGTTTTAATAAAACCTTGATCATCATTTTGAGCTTCAGAGGATTTGAATCCTAAAACAGTATCTAACATTAATAGTATATATGAAAAAGGAGTCAGATTGGCATGCTTATTCATAGAAACTGGTGGGTAGTATTTTATTGACTCGTTAAACATCAATTTTACATTGGATTTAAGCTACTAAATAATAAACCTTGGCCTGGGAGTGACTTCCCACATTGTCTAGTTGTTGTAGATAATACTGCTGACTATAGCAGTACTTAATAAAGCTCACTCAAAACCAAAGGCCTTCAAACCCACTGAAAGCTAACAGACGATTTATACTTGTTAAATGGGCTTTGCATCAGAGCCGAAGATTTTAATATGGCACATCTTCTAGAATGAGGTTAACTTCATCAAAGATGGTTGTCCTCTGTGCATTAGTTGTAGTTGTAATGATAGTAATAGCACAATAAATTTTGTTCATCCCTTGAATGAAGGAAAGAGCAAAGGGAAGGGGAAGTGCAATGACAATTAGTACTAGAACAACATTTTTATAAATTCCTGGTGCAAGGTGCAGTTGGAGTGTTTTGGAGGATATCTCAGTCTGGTGGTTTAGCTTCCAAGTGTGGTTCTATAATGTAAATGTTAATATCAGATTCCTACATTAAATTTAATGTTTTCTCTTGCAACTAATGCCATAAATTATGGTTGAAAAGAAGAGGCCTCTGTTCTTACAGAATGCTGTAAATTTGCCACCTTGACAGATTTACCAATAAATATTTCCTGTGAGGATCAGGAAAACATCTTAAAGCCAAAGTAGTCCAGTGCAAGAGTATTTTTCATACTTTGATAAAAGAATAAAAAGAGCAAGTTGTATTCAAGAAATAAAGCAGCTGGTGATTTGTTTGAGAGACATTTATGAAGCAGTATTCAAATTTTATAATATATAAATTAGCCAAATACAATATTGAGGGTAGGGAGGGAGAGACTGGGAACTTAGCACTTTATCTTGTGTTGATAAATCCTAATGTAAATAAAATGGAAACTCTTGATATTATTAAAGAAAGCATTTTGATAAAGATGTTGTTCTAAGGGAAAGTGTCGTGAACAGCACACTATACTGTCACCTCACCCTGTGCTTTTAAGATGAGGGAGAGATAGCTGCTCACAAAAGAAGCCTTTCAGGGCTACCAGGTTTAAAGGGCCCTGCTATGAAAGCATCATATATCTATGTTCCTTCATTTGTGCTACCTAACATGCTCTACGTGCATGATTTTTTTCTCTCTCAAATATGTAATGATGCAGGGTAATTCTTTTGCGTAATTTATCCATTCATTCACCACTTGAGGTGTTAAATTTTTAAAACTTTGATAAGGGAAAGGGGCTCATGCCTTAAACTCACAATTTTCAATTAAGTAGGAGTTATTAAATGTTTAGCAATAGTTTTTTTTTTCTGCAGTTGACTTTTTTGTACATTTTTCAAGCAGAGGCTTATGTAGAAATTATTACATTGCCTTCATTTTCTCTGCTTTGTCCTGCTGAATATTAAAAAAAATTAACACGTTGACAAATGTGTTTTACTCCCTTTTGACTTATAACAGCAAAAAATGAAAAAAATGATCTTTCTTTATTCCTCATTCATTCTTGTGGATCTTCATGGCTAGTCTTAATCCTTAAGGCAAATGTTTTGGGTCAACCTTGATTTTAATTGTAAATTATAATAACAGTGTATCCTGAAGCAATCTGGTAAATTTATAGTGCAACTGTAGAGTTCTTTTCTCCGAGATGTATAGCTTGCATCCTTCCTTCCACTGTGTATAATAGTTAAAGCTTTTACTGTTGGGAAAAATATAAATGCCTGAATTTCTAATAAATGATGAGTTCAACAGTCAGTTGCATTACTTTCTATTGATTTTGAATAACTGTACGAGACAAAACTAAGAACTCTAGAGCCAGAGCCATTAGACAAATATGAACTTTAGTTAATCATATCTGCATCATCCATGTGATAGAGTAAGCAGAACAAATTCCAAACTGCTTATTTCAAATTACACTTCAGTAATTAACAGAGCTTTGATATTTTGAATGAATTATTAAATTACTGCATTATTGCTTTGTTAGTGAGTAGAAATGAACCCAGTAATTTGATGATATAAAGGGAGGCAATGATAGTCTGTCTCATTGACAGACTGTTACTGGGTTGAAGCTCTTCTCTCCCATTGTCTGAAGTATTAGTGCCTAGTTTATTGAGCCTGGTATTAGTAGTAGGATTCCAAAGCAGTGTTGTGAATGGAACTTTGGACTATGGTAGAGGACACAGGCTCTCCTCCTTTATCAGCTGAGCCAGGGAAATAAGTATGTATTTGTGTTACAACCCCTGGTATGCCCAAATATGGGAGGAAGCTCACTACTCCCTCCTTCTGTCCTTTGGCTCATCACAGAAAACCATCCAGGCAGAAAACCATATTATTATTTTTAATGTTGCCTTTTTATATTTATGTTGTATTTGTGCTGATAAATAAATAAAGGGAGACTAGTATAGATCCATTTCGAGCTATTTAGCTCTCATCAGCTAGCCATACCCTTACTGGGATTAGAACCTGGGCTGTATTACATATTAGGCAGGAGTCTTAGCCACTATGCCACAGGCTCTCCTCCTTTATCAGCTGAGCCAGGGAAATAAGTATGTATTTGTGTTACAACCCCTGGTATGCCCAAATATGGGAGGAAGCTCACTACTCCCTCCTTCTGACCTTTGGCTCATCACAGAAAACCATTATATTTATATTTATATTTATATAGTAGACTCCTGCCTAAGATATAATACAGCCCAGGTTCAAATCCCAGTAAGGGTATAGCTAGCTGATGACAGCTAATTAGCTCGAAATAGATCTATACTAGTCTCCCTTTATTTATTTATCAGTACAAATACAACACAAATATAAAAAGGCAACATTAAAAATAAAAATATGGTTTTCTGCCTGCATGGTCTTCTGTGATGAGCCGAAAGGACAGAAAGAGGGAGTAGTGACCTTCCTCCCATATTTAGGCATACCAGGGGTTGTAACACAAATACATACATACATACATACATACATACATACATACATACATACATAGTGTGTTGTATTTGTACTGATAAATAATATATATAAAATATTTTGCTGAATCTGCTTCTTTACATCAACCAAAGACAAGTTCAATATTTACTTTGAAAAAAAGTTTAATCCTTTTTCCCCTTTCCTTTCAATCATAAAAAAAATTAGAGACTGCCTGGACAGTCTTTGCCTGCTATTTTTCTGCAAGGTTTTTCAGAAACAGTTTGCCATTGCCTCTTTCCCAGGGCTGAGAGTGATTAGCCTAGCCACAGTTGGCTTTGGGCCCAAGAGAGAACTAAGAGAGAGCCTCCTGGTTTCTAACCTGATGCCTTAACCATTACACCAAACTTACACTCTCTTTAATATTATCATAGTAATGAAAATAGTTTGAGTGCAATCATCTCACTTTTATACCATAACTATAGCTTAACTATTACCTAAAGTAGTTACAATTATTTCCAATGCCTGACAACAGAAGATGAGGAATATCAACTCTTTAATTAAACTCACTGGGGGATGGAGAAGCATTCATTTCTGTAGACCACAGGTGGTCCCCAACATACCACCATTCATTTAGTGATCGAAGCTACAGTGACAGTGAAAAAAGTGACTTGCAACCATTTTTCGCACTTAAATTGTTGTAGCATCCCTGTAGTCACATGATCAAATTTTAGATGCTTGGCAGCTGGTTCATATTTATGATGCTTGCAGCATCCCAGGGTGATGTGATCATCTTTTGCAAGTTTCTGACAAGCAAAATCAATGGGGAAACCAGATTCATTTAACCATGATGTTACTTAACAACTGCAGTGATTCGATTAACTGTGGCAAGCAAGGTCATAAAATGGGACAAAACTCACTTTAAAATGACTCACTGAGCAATAGAAATTTTGGGCTCAATTGTGTCCTAAAGTTGAGGACTACTGTAGCTAGCTACTTGCCATAAAGTGAGGAGAGAACAGGAATTGATATTGCCTCAGTGGCTTCTAAATTAAGATAATGACTGTTCAGACAATACAATTGCTCAAATTACCTTTCCTAAGCAATTTATTTACCTCTGTTCACCAGCTCATATGATCAATCAGGAAGTGGCCATTTTATGAATTCCTCAATAATAAAAATGTTCTATATCATGTCACACAGATGATAAAACAGTATTTAAAGGCTATTATTCAAAGCACTAGAAATAAACAGTTATTGAGACCAAGCCCAGGACTCAGATTCTGAATCTGAGGAATCTGCTTCAACTAAACCTGCGAAATGTCAGCCTCAGGAGACGCCAAGCCAAGAATCGGATGAAAGATAACACAGGTACCACCTGGACAACTAGGCCAGTCAGATGACGACAATATAAAGCCTCACAGCCCCCCACCTGGAGAAGAGAGAGCAAAGCAGAGTCATTCTAAGAGGCTTCTTACCCAGCAAGGGAACAAATCTCTTGATTGAAAACAGCTGATTGCAGGCTGATTTAAGAAACAGCTCTGATCCACGGTCCCTTTTCTGGAGACAACATCTGACTCTGGCGCTTGCATGATGTTCCACTGAATTCTGTTTATCTAAGAAAACTTGAATCTGGACATGCCGACAAACCTAACCTGGATCTTGGAACCCTATAGTGGATTTGGTCCATTTTTCTGTATGCTACTGTTAAACTCTTCAGGCAAGCTTCCGTTTTGTTTATTATTTATTTGCTGTTATCTTTTTAGCCTTGAAGTAAAATTGCTAATCTCCATAGCAACCCTGTTTGAGTGTGTGCAATTGAACCCTAAAGCAGACCACAATGATTAATTCAAATTTAGTTGCTAAATTTATGCATAGACAAGTTCTACCACTTGATTGAATATGTGCCATAAGTCATTGTCGACTCTTAACAACCCCATACATAAATTTTACCCATGATAATCTGTCCCTATCTTGGTCCTTTAGCTCTTCCAATAGTGTCCTAATCACCACTGTAACTGAATCCATACACTTTGCAGTGGGTTGTCGTCTTCTCTTTCCACCTTTCTCAGGATTACATTCCCATCTCTAGATGGGAGACATAAAATGTCCAAAGTAAGATAATAGGATAATTTAAGGCTCATTTGTGCCTCAAGGGAGAACAATGGATTGATGTGTTTAATCTATTTGTTTGTGTGTGCTTTTTAACTCTCTAGAATTCTTAAGAGTCTTCTGCAACACCAAATTATCAATACTCTTCCTAATTTGCTTCCTCAAAGTACAACTCTAGCTTCTATAGAGAGTCACAGGGTGTACCATGTCTTGTACAATTCTGTTTTTATAGGTATGACCCTCATCATAGCATTTGAATATTTTAAAAATTTGATTTTCAAATTTTAATGAAACAGTGTGAATATCTGACTGAAAGTGTCCATTCCAGTCCATCCCAATTTGCTGGTGACTAATCATTTCATTTCATCTTTCATTGTGTTGAGCTTTTCCGTATTTATCCTGCTTATGTCCCATGATCTTAATTCTGTCTTTACAATTCAAATTTCTTTTCCTGCATGGCGACATTAGCAAGTAGACATCCCAAATCTAGCTATGTCATAAATATCATGAGTACTTTAAAAGATCCTAAGCTCTTCCTCAGTAGTACGTTCAGTGCCACCTAACCCGAGGGACCCATCATCTGACCCTATATCAACAGTCATGTTATGTTTTCTATCCATGTGCTTTTCTTGGTAAAAATACAGGAGTGGTTTATCATTGCCTTCTCTTGCACAGCATGAATTAATACCTTCACCACTGATACTAAAGTGATAATCTGCTTCCAACAACTTCCTACATCACTGTTGCTCAATGTAGGTGCCTGCTTGCTTTATGTGGGCACTGGAATGACCTTCACACTTGGGGTAGACTTGCCAACAATATATACTCTGGGCATACCCTCCTGATGCTCTTCACACTTTCCTCTCAAGCATACACCCCTGCCACAATGAGGCAGCAGAGCAGGATTTGGAAAGGAGCGGGCAACACTTCACATTTTGTTTAAAGGAAATGCCTATCTTTTAACCGTAGGTATGGTCTATTCTACAGGATGTTTGCGTCTACTCTCAGTCATATGGTATATGAGTAATTTTGAGTCAAACACCTTTTAGACTTCTGTCAGCCATCTCTGGATTATTGGGAGGGGGGGAATGGGAGAAAATATTATATTTGCTGTTTTGAGTTGCAAGAGAAAAGGCAGAATATAAATGTACAGATCAATAGGAATGAGTCCGCTCGTAGCAAGATGGGCAATTTAATTCAGTTCATCTGCCATAGAATGTTGTTCTGTGATGAAACTGCAAGATAGTTTTTGTCACAACTGCACTAATGGATAGATAGATCCTATGCAAGAAGTTGCAAATTAGTCCTTGTGAATGTTGTTCTGTGATGAAACTGCAAGATAGCTTTTGTCACAACTGCACCAATGGATAGATAGATCCTATGCAAGAAGTTGCAAATTTAGTCCTTGCTAAATAGGCAATTGTCAAACTAGTTAATATTGATAAAACTAACTTCTTTGAGTTTTCATGATTGTGAAGTTATTCCAAACATCTTGAATGCCAGAACTTTGCTGCATGCATTTTGACCATAAGAGGGCAGTATAATCTAAGCAATACAACAGGTTGGTGTTTCTGTGATTTGTTGATTGAATAAGGAACATTTTTCACAGCTGCTAGAGGACCATAGCCCTGTCACAAGTCATGGGGGCTCTGCTACTTCACTAGAAGTAGATATTCTTGTCTACTTTAGTTTGGTTTATTGATTAGACCATAGCCATATCAAAATATAGAGTTCCAAACACAAAGTATTACTAAAATCCCATAAAAACAATTTAAAATGAAATTAGAATAAAATACAATAATTTAATATATAGATAAGTAAAATAAGAAAAAATATATTTCAGTATCACCCCTACAATTTACCCCCAATCAGTCCCACCTATGCCAATCTCAGCCGAATCATTTCCCTCAAGTACTGTGCAGTATTAAATGTTTTCAAATTCTGGCTGCACATAAGGTTTGTTGTTTTAATATGGGGTTCCCAATGGGCCATTCGTTTAATAGATGAACCAAGGTATCACCCTCTTATACAGAGGATATTCTTGTCAGTTTCCAGAAATAGGCTTGTACGCTATAAAGGAATGGAGATGTTATAAAAAAATGTTTGCTAACTTTTTAGTAACCAGGTTGAAAACTTTTTGTAGATTGGACCCTTGAAAGAGATTTTGCTTCCCTTCCATCTATCCCAGAATACTTGATAAAAACTAGGGTTTGATTTATTTTTCAATAGTCTTATGACAGATTAGAAGAGAATGGTCAAAATAAATGGGAAATTAACCTTTTCTCACCATTAATGTGTGAAGTGGAGTTAAATTTACATAGTCTTTGAATATGTTTTTCTAGAACTGAGGAAAATGAGCATTCTTAGCTTAGCTTGGAGATATTTTCTAGGCTTTTTCCCTCAGAAGTCATGAAATCAATAAGCTGCCAGGTGTTCCCATCACACTACATTTTATATTACTTCATGTAGATGCAATGAACGTAAGAGAAAAAATATAAACATGTATTGTTTAAGCTTCAAATATCATCTCCATTTCCTGAAATTCTTCTGAGTCCTACATAGACTCTAGAAATGTTTTTTTTAAACATTATAGCCCAATGTTTTGTTTGAAAGTTTACCCATCTCACCAGAATAAAAAAATTGAGGTGATAGAAAGCTAGAGAGGGGAGTTAGAAGAAGACTAATGAAAAGGAACATCAATATTTTGCGTTCTGATATACAAATATCAGAACATGCCTACAAGGGCAGCCATTTGCAGATATATCCTTAAACTCCACATGTGCTTATTAGTTCAAAAATGCTGGTATCTATATCCTAGTGCTATAGCTAAGATAGTGGGACAAAATATGTGCTAAGAACAAAAGTAACACATGCAAAAGTAACACCGCCCCGAGTCCTTTTTGGGAGAGGGGGCGGTCTAGAAGTGTGAAGAATAAATAAATGCAAATAAGCATATAATTTATAAAAATGAGAAAGAAAAACCAAAGTAAATGGATTTTTTTTTCATTGTTAAGAGGATATTTAAGTGAAGCTGTAAGATTGAATTTTACTATTTTAAGTTTTTCAACAGATAAGTTTAAAATATAACATGAAGACAGTCTTAATGAACATGTAGCTAAAGATTGATGTACCAAGTACTCACTTACAAATCTATACCCCTCTTACACACAAACATATACACCAATTAGCAGAAATAATTGGTTTAGTGCTCTTGATCCTAATACATTTTTATTTGTTCTGATTTCATGGTGGTTTTTACTAGCTATATCTTAAGCCTGAAACTATAGTTCTCATAAAAGTGAGATGCTTATATTCAAATGATTCCCACCACTAATATTAAAGGGACCTGATTTGGAGTAGTGGTTAAGGGACCAGACTAGAAACTGGGGCACCATAAGTTCTAGTCCCAGTCATTCTTTCCGCTCTAGAAGCAAACAATTTCTGAAACCTACTAATTAATTGCTTTTTCAGATGTTAGTCATTTATAAAGAATAGTTTTAATCCTTCATGATAGATTAGTTGAATACCAAAGTCATGAATACTAAAATTAGTTTTATTATAGAGTTACAGTAACAAAACTTTGGAACTCTGAATATGCCTTTCTTAAAGCGAAAAATAGAGGGCAAAATCTGAGTCACTTTTTCAAAATACATTCTTCTTTGGAGTTAAATTTGTTCTATCTGACAAGTACTTTGACTGCCACTGTTCCTCAAGATTAATTTCATACCCTTTACAAATATTCAAAGGCTATAATAATAGCTTCCTGAATAACTGTACCTTTGATACCAAATATACATTTATATGTGTGTGTGTGACAGGGGAAATGTCTACTTCATTTTGGAAAATACTTCCAATACAATTGAATAAAATTATATAACTTTTAGTCAAACTAAGAACACAATGGAACGTCCCATGCTGATCCAATCAAGGTCATTTGATTTCCATGAAAACTAGCCAACTAGGTTCAAAGAACTTTGGTTTCATGCTGAAAGGAAGGAGAGCTTAGATAGATGATAAATTATCTCTTTCTCATCTCCATCTAATATGAGAGGGAGAGAGAGAGAGGGAGAGAGAGAGAGAGAGAGAGGAAAGAGAGAGATGATAGAGATAAATGATAGAAAGATAGTGCTGACAGATGATAGATCGATCAGAGACAGAGACAGAGAAACCCAAACATACATACATACATATGAACATATGCATAATAATAATAATAATAATAATAATAATAATAATAATAATAATAATAATAATAATAATAATAATATTTAATGCTTCTAGACCGCCCCCTCTCCCGCAAGGACACATGCTTTACTGGCTTTTAATTTCATTCTTCTGCAGCTGTATTCAGCAGCTGAAGGGACAGTTTTGAAAACTTCAGTCTAGGAGAAGTGTCATGCATGGAAATTCTATTAGTCTTAAACATGGGAAAAGTTAGGACAGATAAAGTAAAGGTCTTCAAGTGTTTTTATTTGAAAATCCAGCCAAGGACTTGAAATATTGGCAGACTGGACTACGATCAAAGACCTTTTGATTGTAAATCTTTCACCTGGAACTGTTACTTACTAAGGCTTATAGCCATTACTTTGAGGTCAGATCCAGGTCAGGATTTCTCCAGTCTCTTTAGACCCCAAACTCAGAAACATACTCCTTATCCTTGACGCCATCTTGACATAAAAAACAAATTATGGCCCAAGTACCAAAAGAGCCTTCCAAAAAGTTAGGAGTGGGGGCACCTTAAATGACAAGAACTGTCATGCACCTCCTTAAGAAAACATAAAGAATGAAAAGCAATGATGCAACGATCATCCTAAAACTAGTTCGGCATAACTATCCATATACACATACATTCAGTAGCCTTGCTATCTCCAATCATTTCAAGCAGTCTCCATGTGTCTCCAATAACAAATCTGTTCTATTTAGCTTTTCAGGTGCCTCTCAAAAGCCCAAAGTAGACATCTTGGAGTCCTTCAGAAGCTCTGGACTCCAGTTCCCACTGGTAATTCAGTTGGCTTTCTGCTATGACAGGAATTGAAAACTTGTGGAGGATACCAAGTTATCAATCCTTGCTTTTTTTGTAATTGAGGGATGGAGCCTTTCTACTGTAGTATATATTAAAACTTGACAGATTAAAAGAAGTATACTGTTTCCAAAGAGGTTAGCCTATTCCTTTGCATCTGCTTCATTCTAATGTCAGGAAGAACAACAAATCTTCTACATTATTTATTTCCAGTTTTCATTCAGTCTGGTTTAAGGAAAATGAATTTCAAGGAGAATAAAATTTCTTGTGAATTGAGAGTGGTGTTCATGCATTTACTGAATCATGATATGGGCAAAGTGTGTACATATGTAAAGGTCTTCTCCTTCATTGTCCAATAGTTTCTCTGGCAATCTAGACTCCCTTTGTCCTCGTGTTTCAGTTAAATCTTAAGAGAAATGCCTCCTCTTACAGATCACTTTTAAGAACCCTACTATAGTCATAGCTAAGGGGAAACCCCAACCCTGGGAGTTGATTGGAGAATTTCTCCTTCCCCTTGAGAAGTGTGGAGAACCTTCACAGGCCAGGTCTTTTACGTCCTATCCACTTGCCTTACATTTCCCCCTGTGCGGATATTGTTTTTAATATTTTCTCTTTTATATATAAGTACCTCCTTCCTAGTTTTTTGCCTTCTTGATTGGCTCTTCAACTCCCTCACCCAAGCCATTAATAAAAATCCACATGACAATACCTCCAAACACAAGTTTCTCAGTTTCTACTACTACAGTTCTGGTCTTTCAGATAACTAACAATATTATAACTCCTGGTGTCTCAGAAATTTCGTATCAGAATGTATTACCAATTTTTAAAAAGCTGTACACTAGACTAGTCTTAGCAACTTAATCAAAACTAGATGGGCAAATAGCATTATGGACATGTTTCCGTAGATTTTTTTTAATGGAAAAAGTATGTGAAATAAAAATGGGTTCAAATCTAGTAAATTTTAACATGTGATATATTTCTTCTATAGATTTACTCTACCTTAGATGGCCCCATTGATCCTTTGTGGCTGATATTGACCATTTTGAAGAACCTGCTATAAGTGGCGTATATTATTATAGCTAGATTATTTTTTTAAAAAAATATGTAAACTGACAACTGATAGATTTCCTAAAAGCTTGCACATACAATGTCATTCCAGAAAAAAATCCCCTCAGAAATAAATTTAAAAATTGTTTAATAAATACATTTTATTATCGGGAAAATTCCTCTCAAAAATAAATTAATCACAAAAAGAATAGTTAATGGGAGTAAATAATTTTGATTTAAATTGAATGAATTCAAATAACATTTCATCCACTGTACGTTTTGTGCTCGGTGTGTTAAAGGAATGGTTTCCCCATTTGATTTTTTTAAAATTTAAGGTATATAAAATATCCTTATGTTTTTCTTGGGATGGGTTACCATTGTTTCTTCATTTCCATCCTGATAAGTTACCATTCATATGGAATCATATAAGCATTAGGCCAAGGCATAGCAGCATTTGGTGTCATCCAAGTGGCAGACAAAATGCATCCTGTCAGCTGACAAGCATAGATGTCTTTCATTGTGGTTCCATAAACCACCCAGTAGCTGGTTTATAGAGCGGGTAGTTGAGAGTGCTTCTCAATCTCAGCAATATTAAGATGTGTGGACTTCAATTCCCAGAATTTCCCCAGGATTCCAGTTAGCAAGGCAAATAGCAGGCAAATAAGATCATATAAATGATATTTCTTAAACCATGAAAAACCCAAGAACATCTGTGGCCTCCAACCTTTTTGTTTAATTATCCAGTTCCAAAAGTCCCCTCTGACTTTGGCTGTCAAAACTGAGTGGATAAATGTATTTGCCTGTGAAAGCAGGAAATATATAGACCTGCCTGAAATATGTCTGATGCAAGAGAAAGAAGTGGAAAATTAAAACCCAAGAAACTTTACCTTCTTTCTATATGTTCATTTTGTATTATTGCCAACTCAGGATGGGCCCTATCAGACACCCCAAAAGTACAGACATTGTCACACCATTTTTGTTCCAAAACACTCCTCTGACTCCAAGCAAGCCCAGGATGAAGATTTAGATGGAGCTGCCATTGCTTTTGACGGGACTAGATATAAACAACGGCAATGAGAAGCAAAAGCTCTCCTCTACATGTCTTTCCTGTCAAAAGCCCTCAGACAAGGCTGGAGTTGAAGTGTCTGACAGTGGCTTCCATTTCTCAGCCTGTTTCAATTGCTGCTCCATCCAAAATACACTTGACCATATTAAGACCACACTTGGAATACTGCATCCAGTTTTGGCCATGCCAATATAAAAAAGATGTTGAGACTCTAGAAAGAGTGCAGAAATGAGAAACAAAGATGATTAGGGAGATAAAGGTTAAAATATATGGAGAAGGGTTGCAGGAATTTGGTATGTCTAATTTAGTGAAAAGAAGGACTAGGGACAACATGACAGCATGTTCCAATATTTGAGGCGCTGTCACAAAGAAGAGGAGTCAACCTGTTCTCCAAAGCACCAGAAGACAAGAGAAGAAACAATGGATGAAAATTAATCAAGGGGGGGGGGGGCAATTTAGAACTAAGGAGAAGTTTCCTCACAGTGAGAACAATGGGTATTCCATCACCAGAAGGCTTTTAAGAAAAGACTGGACAGCCATTTGCCTGAAATGGTATATGGTATCTTGCTTAAGCAGGGGACTGGACTAGAAGACCTCCAAGGCCCCTTCCAATTCTGTTATTCCATTGAGTCAGGAGCAGAAAGGCAAAAGAAACCATATCTCCTTCACAGAGATCTGAGTTTTCTCAGAGGCCACAATGTTCCCCTTCTAATTTCAGCTTTATTTCCATGTGCCTTTTCACCCCCTGCTTTTTCTTTCTATTCCCCCCCCCCCCACTTTGTCAGATTGGTATTTTATTTGGCTCCGTGCTGTCTACAGGGCGGTCCTACTTAACCCTTTGCTTGCTGCCTCGAAGATAAGAATTGGCTCCCTTGAAATCAGATAAATAGTCTCATAAATACCAAGAAAAACAACAAGAAGGCCCTGTGGTTTTTGAAAGACACTGTGTTGGAGTGTAAAGGATGGGCGGGGAGTGGGAGGGGGAAAGGAGAGGGGGAAGAGGCAGACAAGATAATTTGCCAAAAGGCCAAACACATAAGTGCAGAGATGAGTCATGGAGCTCCCTGCAGGGCTCCCTGCTTACCTCTACATTGCTTAGACACACTGTCAGGCCAGAGGGATGAGTGATTAGCCAATGCGGTGGAACCATTAGACGGGGAAGATTCGCAGCTCCAGTTTAAAGGAATAATAATTAAGTTTTTCGCCTTCAGGCTTGTAGTGGGAAAATTGACAATAGCCCATTGTGGTGTAGTAGTGTTAAGGAATAAGGACGTGCTCTTTCATTGCCTAGATAAAGAATTAGGTATTGCGAGACTCAGTAATTTCTCTCCCTGACATTAAGCCACTTGTGTCATTTCAGCCTCTTATGTGTAATATGTGGAAAGTAACCTTCTCCGACCTAAAAACAAGACTGTACGAGTTTTGTTATTGATCACGTGTAAAGTCCTATGAGTACATTGAAGAGTATCACAAATACAATGTGGAACTTTTGTATGTTCCAACAGTTTGCGGGGTATGCTGTCAAGTCAGCCTTTTCTCCTGGTGACTGCCTGGACAAATCTCTAGAATTTATGTGGCAAGATTTCACAATTGGTTTGCCTTGCTTTCTTCCTAGGGCAGAGAAAGAGTGACTGGCCCACTGCCATTCCGCTGGCTTTGTGGCTCAGGCAGGACTAGAACTCACAGTGTCCAGGGTTCTACACTCATGTCCTAGCCACTACATCAAACTCACTTTCTTATCTTCTAATCTACTTTTAAATTAGATCTAACAAAATATATTGTGTGGCAGCAGGATAAAAGTTTGTGCTTAAATGTGGGATTTGGGGACATTGGCCCTAAAGAGAGAGAGAGAGTAGGTTGTGGGGGGTGAGGATAAGAATAAGTGACACAGCTCCACAAAAAGCAATAGTCAAATTTAGGAATAGGGGTACTAACATAAAGTTGAAGAATTGTTAATAATCCCTGTGACAATAGGAAAGCAGCAGCAATGTTTTGAATTGTGGAGAGAAGAGGTACTAGAGATTATCCCCGGTTTATATGTTTATTGTATGCTATTTGTGTCAAAGGGCAAATATCTGGTCCAGCAGTTATCAAAATATTCAGGCTGCCTGTGTTCTTATATAATGCGGAATGAATGTGAAGCATGAGGCATTCCATTTAAGAAGATACAGGAGTTCAGAATGCAATGCACTAAAATATTATTCAAAAATATTAATAAATGGTTATGATAAATTATAATTATTTATTGTAAAATATTTATACTTTTATGTATAATTTATATAGGTTGTAAATCCTATAAATACCCTGCTGCACAAAACCAACTTTTGCTTCTCCATGTCTCATATTTTATATTTCTGAAGAGTGGGGGGACTATTTCTTCCAAAATATTCATGGAGAAGCTCTGTATAGCAACTCCCCTTAATGACATAATGGGGCAACAGTCAGAAAATAATATTTTTCAGTAACAATTTCAAATGCCTAGAACAGTCTTTCTCCAGCAATCAGGCTAAGCCTGAAGACTGAATACTTTCAGATACTTTCTGAATACTCAATTGTATATCATCCAGGACCAGATGTTATTACTGTTTTTTGCTACCGGCTGCAGTTATTGTTTGATGATATTATATTATGGTTTGTTGCACAGTCAACCAGATGTTCGGACTGGATTTGGTATTTTTATCCACCTATTTAGTGTTTCCCAAGGACCTGGGGTAGACAGGTCCTTGGGATCTTTGATGGTGTTAGTGGTATCCTTGCAGGATGTAAGCTGTTCCAAGTAAAACTGCCTTTTTCCATGAACTGTACTATTATTTGAGTTAAAAGTTGGTTTATTTCCCTGAAGATGCTTTATTATATGTTATGTTGTAAATTACATGTTATATGGTGTGAGCTGCTATGAGTTTGATAAATTCAGCAGCATAAATCTTTAATGAATAAATAAATAATAAATAAGTAATTGGTTAACTAAAGTTATTAATCTTGTGCAGTAAAGTGCTATGGCATTAGGTGAGAGTCATGAAGTAAGAGCAGAGTGTTCAAAATTTAATCTCACTGAGTTAACAATGGCCTTTCCTTCTGCCATTTTTAAACCAGTCCCTTTAATTGTGAACATACAAGTAATCCCTAAACCATAGCACATTGTAGAGCTCAAATCTACCTGAAGGAAGAGAGTTGGACTCCCCCCCTCCTTCCAGTTTCTCAAAAGAGAATTAAGCAATATGGGCGGAGAAGGTTACTAAGATTTTGAGAAATGTCGTGACAAGACTTTAAACTGTGCAGGGATAAGTGTTGACATGATATAAGGCAAGGGTTAGCCTTTAGGATCAAAGAGGCACATTTCATATCCTTCTGCCCTTTTCCTGCATGGGGGAGAGGGAAAGGTAATTTTTCTTTTCTGTCCAACCAAAAAAAAAAAACCTTTCCAATTCAGTTTCCAGTTTCCAATTAAGTGTGTGGTTATCCTCTCCTGAGATGCATTTCAACAGGAGAAAGTATTCCCAAATATTAGAGTTTTATCTCATTTTCCCCCTGATACCGGTAGCATTGGTGTATAACCATTAGGATCAGAAGACCATTAAGGTCTGGTTTGTGCACTTTTACCACAAACACAATTGGATTTTGTCTTCCACCTTCTGAAAATGCATCTCAAACCACATGCTGAGTCCAGTTGGTCAGCCAACTGCATATGCATCTGATGCTACCACCCCCAGATGAATACATTGCTGGCTGACAAATTACTCAGCATTTGACCTTCAATGGAGTTACCTCTATGTGGAGGTTTTTACAAAAGACTGGACAACCATGTCCAGGGTAGAATAAGACTCCTCTCTAGGGGCAGGGGGTTTGGACTAGAAGACTTCCAAGATCCCTTCCAGCCATATGATTTCCCCCCCTTCTGCTCTCTCCCCTCCTGCCCCAGGTCTTTTGGGCTCAGGCAGAGAATGCAAAATATTGACTAGAACTGTAGAGAAGCCTCTTTTTTTTTTCAACTGGACCCATTGACTGGGGGACTCCTAGACAACTTGTGGAGACGGTGATCTTCTAGAGGAAAAATGAACGTGTAACACTTCAAGGTGCAGCTTGTATGTATTATCTCGATATCATCTGGAATCTGTATGGAGGATACATTCAAGAGAGCACATGAACTAAAACTAAAAGAAACAGGCTTGCTTAAGGTGGCCTACTGGCGTCTGAACTGTTTCTCTATTCGCAGTTCTGCCATGCCAGAACTCACTGCCAACTGGAAAAGTCAAAATAGGTCACCTTTCCTTTTGGGGGAAGGAGAAAAAGAGAATGTTTCCTAGACCTGCATGTTTCTGCAGCTTCCACTTGTTAGTTGTTTTAGTATAGGGTTGTCAAACTCGATTTCATTGAGGGCTGCATCAGGATTGTGTTTGACCTGGGGGGGGGGGGGGGGTTGGCCACCTCGTCATTACTGGCCCAAGCATTCTGCCAGTGAAAACTGGCTCCCAAACTTCATTTCCAGCTGCAATGGCCTCTTGCAACCCTCTGCCAGTGAAAACGGAGCAGCTCGGGAGGGCTGCGCGTAGTACTCCCAGGCTCTGTTTTTGCTGGCAGAGGGACCACAGGCTG
This sequence comes from Natrix helvetica, assembly GCF_964273705.1. Lineage (NCBI taxonomy): Eukaryota > Metazoa > Chordata > Lepidosauria > Squamata > Natricidae > Natrix > Natrix helvetica. The sequence continues at coordinate 288,198,783 of NC_138548.1, forward strand.
GTCCTTTGCTGTTTCCAGGGCGGCCCCATGGGCCAGATCTAAGCATGTCATGTGCCGGATCCAGCTCATGGGCCTTGAGTTTGACACCCCTGTTTTAGTATTTTGTTTAAATGATGCCTAGGACCTTTGTCACCCTTCCTCCAAGGCTGCTGTAGAGAAGAAAAATAATGGAGCACCGAACTGAGCAGATACAACAACAATTTGGCTTGTTACTTGAAAAGTGCCGCTGCCCACAGATTCTGTATCGGTTGGTCCCAGAATTTTGGAATTCCTTGAAAGTTTAGCCAATGCCTAACATTCGTACTGATCTCCTGCATCTTAATATCCTTATGAATTCTCTTAAGTATTTACATTTTAAGGAGAATACCTTCCCAGCAATCCCTATCATGAAATCAGCAGCAACTTCACATTAATGCTATGAATGCACGAACAGAAAAATTCTGAAGTGTGCTTGCTTATGCATTTGTACACCACTTTTTCACTTCTGAGCAAGATCTGGATTTGCACCACTGGAAAATGAGTACAGTAGATTAAACAGGAGGGGAAAAAAATCAGTACAGGTGTCCTCGACTTACGACCAGAATTGAACCCAAATTTTCTGTTGTTAAGTGACAAATTCATTAAGTGAGATTTGCCCCATTTTACAGCCTTTCTTGCCACAGTTGTAAAGTGAATCACTGCAGCTGTTAAGTTGGTAACATGGTTGTTATGGTAACTGAATCGGGCTTCCTCATTGCCTTTCCTTGTTAGAAGGTCACAAAAAGGGAACACATGATCCCAGAGCACTGCAACAATCATAAATATGAGTCATTTGCCAAGCATCTGAATTTTGATCACATGGCCATGGGGAGGCTGCATTGGTCACAGGTATAAAAAATGGCCCTAAGTCACTATTTTCAATGACATTGTAACTTTGAACAGTCACTAAATGAACTGTTTATGCAAGTCCAGGGCTATCTGTACACAGAATGAAGACGGTAATCACAGTGAGGCCCCCTCATGGTGTGTACAGGTATCTGCCTACCTTTGCATGCTTCCTGTCTTCTTGCAATGGATGATTGAAAATATCTGCCTTTTTGAAATAATCATTCTCAAAATCAATTCTTCCATCTGATTATCCTCTAGAAAGGTGAACATAAACTACCCAGAATTTCCCAGTCAATATTGCCATCATGTTCAGATTAGAAAAGACTGTTCTTACTACAAAACTAACCTTTGAGGCGGAAAATAAATAGCAAAGACGTCTTGGAACATACTTGCTGTGTCATAGAAACCAATTAAAGAGACTGTTTTTCTTGGCCAAACCAGTAAGCTGGATTTTCTTTTCTTTTCTTTTTGTTCTTCCCCCCAAGTTCTGTGGAGCTACTGTATGTCTCCGTGAACATACAGTTATGAAGTGATCCAGATCCAGACGTTTGTACTTTTTATATGTACTCAGGACACAGACGCTTGATATGCAACTCCCAATTCTCCATTTTCTCCCCAAGCCAGGAGACATAGAAGAAGACTGTTATAATCAGACCTAGCCATCTTGATGTTTGCTTCCAAGTTATTTTTTACAAAGTTAACTTGGGTTGGACTGTGTAATGCAGGTTTAAAGTGGCTGCATGGCTTTCCAGGGGAGTGATAGACTTGCAACTTAGGGAGGAGAAAATTATGCTCCCTTTATGGAAAAGTACTGCCCTAATGCCCAACAAAGTTTCTGAAACCTCGGAATCCAGTGGAAGTCCTCATTAGCCTTACTTCAATGGCAATTTCTTCACTGCAAGCTCACTTTTCATCCCCACAACAAACCTATAACATAGACAGCTGATCTGGATCTTGGATTCTCAGCCGTCCCAATGCAATAGTCTCTCCAAAGGAGAGGTTTCACACTGGACCTGGCTATTTCATTTTTTTTCTAATCCTGGATAGATGCATGGTTTGGGTAGGTGGGGTTAGGCAGAGTTTGAAACACAAAAAAGGCAGCCCCCTGCCCTCTCTTGACATTTTTTTGAAAATCAATAGGGAGATTTTTCTGAGCCCTGGTGGCACAGGGGTTAGAATGCCATATTGCAAACTCGCCCCATAGCCTGGAGTTGACTCAGCCTTCTGAGGTCATAAAATGAGGACTTAGATTGTTGGGGACAATATGCTGACATTGTAAATTACCCAGAGGGTGCTATAAGGCACTATGCGGGGGTATAAACCGATAAGTCTAAGTGTTGTTGCTATTGCTTTAACTCTCTGAATCTGGAAGGTTCTTGGCTGGGAAAAGCCGTGATAGATAACAGATTACATGTAATAATTATGCACATGAAGTCAGCATTTGAGTGGCATCAAACATCTGTATCTAAAATTAGAGGAGACTGCTGTTGTGTGAGGTCTGGTCCCTTAAAGTTTATGGCAAATACCATGATGCAGTTCCAATTGCTTGTAATGTTAGCTACTCTTGATCATAGAACAAGAACTGCCAATCAACCAAGCAGCTGCAATGGATTTCCTGAGGAGGCTGAGCAGGATACAGAAAAGCCGATGCTGACTGGGGATGAGGGGAATAGTAGCCCAAATGCATCTGAGCTAGGAAAGGATTATTTAGGATGAGGCACATAAAAACCCTTTAAGAAATTATTCCTGTAACAGAACACTATGATTCTGCAGGAATAAAAAGGCATTCAAGTTGCTGAACTTAGTTTCTGGCAAAACTTTCTGGTAAAGTTTTATGTCATAATCAACAATGTATCATCTAATTTCCACCATTTGTACCATGGGATGTGGTGGGGTGGGGGGAGGAAAACAGCTGAGGCCTTGAAACCAGTTGTATAAAATTATTGGTGTTGCATGAATTAGTTTTGTTTGCTTTTTCTAAAAACACTGGATTGGATTAATTGTAGGAAGAGAGTCATGTCAGTCTATGATAGCAATAAATCACCAGTCATTTTTAATAGTCCAGGCAAGTTAATGGGATTCTAGTTGCCCATTGTTACTCAAAGGTAAAGGTTCCCCCACACATATGTGCTAGTCGTTCCTGACTCTAGGGGGCAGTGCTCATCTCAGTTTCAAAGCCGAAGAGCCAGCATTGTCCAAAGAAGTATTTGTGGTCATGTGGCTGGCATGGAACATTGTTACCTTCCCACCAAAGGTGGTTCCTATTTTTCTACTTAATTGTTACTTAAGGGTAGTCTTAACATGACAAAACTCTGTATTAACCTACTGATTCCTCTGGAATGCTAAACATCTCCCCTATTGAAATCACTTCAAATTCCCCTCATTTCAGTGAGATATATTTAAGCATTTGTTTCAATCTGTGTCAAATAGCTTAGACTAAACTTAGTGCCTAACTTAGTGCTGGTTGTGTTAAAACTGCAAGAGAACAACGCAAAAGCTTCTTTATGTGCTAACATTTAAGGAGGTTGTGAATCAGGGTCTGTGTGATGTCTGGGGGGGGGGGAGGGAGAGGGGTGCTGCCTTAGGCTTTCAAAAAAAAAAATACTGCTAGGCCTGCAAACTATCAAGCAACTATAAACATTTTCCTCCATAGGACTGTCATATGTGCTTAAGATACCAAGCTGGCATTTAGTAAGATCAATAAATATGAAACATTTTTTTAATATTACGCTTCTCTCAAATAAATCTGTGTTCTGTACTGTATATATTTGTGTAAATATAATTGACATCATATTTATTTCTTTGAAATACCTCGTCTTCACGTTGCTGGATAGTTTATAGAAGCATAAAAATAGGTATATCCATCACTGGGGAGGAAGAGAAGGAGCTGAGCTAACAACCTGCGCAAACCATGAAAACTCAATTCTTTAAGTTAGTTCGGCTTTGGCATCTTTACGGCTTCCTTCCCTGCTGCTTGAATCTAACCAAGGTTTCTTGTATAATTGGAATTTCTGGGTTCCCCAATAAATACTCCCAAAACAATGCCCAGGCCAGTGGTGAAATTCAATTTTCTTTTACTACCGGTTCTGTGGGCGTAGCTTGGTGGGTGTGGCAGGGGAAGGATATTGCAAAATCTCCATTCGCACCCCACTCTGGGGCTAGCCAGAGGTGGTATTTGCCGGTTCTCTGAACTGCTCACAATTTCCGCTACCGGGTCTCCAGAACCTGCTGAATTTCATTCCTGGGCCAGGCCTTTAAAAAAACGAGGCTTGCCTCTCTGCACTCCAACAACATGTCATGAGAGAAGGGAGAAAGGCCAAGTGGTATATTGTTCTTTTTCCATAAAGCTTTTCTTTATTATTATTAATAATAATATTTTAAAATCCTCATAAATACTTGACTTGGCAAACCTGTCTCTTAGGAAGTGGTCATACAGATCTGAGGTAGAAAACCCGGTACAGACAATGTATCAAATTCACCCACATAGGTAGTTTAAATACATCCAACGTAAAAACAAAGGGGATGGGGGGGGGAGGTTGGGGGGGGAGGCAAAAAACGGGGAGGGAGAGAGCAGGACTTCGATGTATTGTTTATTTACATATTTTTTAAAGCACTAAGCACAGTCCAGCCCAAGGGAAGCATGGTTATTATGTCCCATGGATTTCAAAGGGAGGATTATGGTAATGTGCTTAACTCTCCCGCTGAAATCAATGGGTGGTTAGAAAGTGCTTAACGGTGGGCGACCGGGCACGTTTCCCGCCTCCTTCAAAAAAATGGGAACCTCCGAGCGAGCGAGCGACCAGCCGCCCGTGACTTCTGGAAGGCATTGCCGTTCCCGCGACAGCACCCAGATCCAACCTCAGATCGACGACGGTACCGGTTTCAGCCGGGTCAGCTGCAGAACCGAGAGCTGATGGGAAGCTGCTCCGGGGCGGGCGCTTCTTCTGCCAGAGGCACTGGCGCTGCAGGGAGGGTTGAGGAAGGCAGGACGCGGGGCACCCAGAGTCTTCGCCTACCTGGGACCGCCGAAGAGAAAAGGATCTAGCCTCATCATGCAGGGCCAGTTGTAGCTGGGGAGGATGGGAGGGAAGGAGGTTGCTGCGGTGGGTGAGGAAATGGGGGGGGGGGGCTGTTTGGATTGCTGCTTGGCGAAATCCAGGGGCAGGCGAAGGGCCCTGTTGCTGACTGAGGGACGCTGGTCCCGTGTTGCGCCCTCTTCTCCCTTCCTTCCGAGGAGGGATGCCTAGACGACCTTACCGTTGCTCATTAGAGTCCCCTCCTTCTCCAAGCACGGAAATCACAACGGCGTCCAGGCAATCGAAGCAGGCCGTTGGAAAAGTCACCCCTCCGTCTCTCTCTACTCTTTCAGGGCTGCGGGGTTTTGCTTTGTTTTAAGGGAGGGGGGTCATCTCTGGCGCTTCAGACCTTCCGCAATCCCCCGAAAGAGTTACGCGGGAGGAGGACGCACCCTGGTACCGACAAATTTAAAACAGAGAGTGGGATACACAAATGCTTGGCTTTCCGACGAGGTTCCCAGAAAGCAGAGAGTTGCACGGACAGTGAAACACGTGTGTATGAATGGGTGCGGATCCAAGTTCAGCCAAGGGGTTGCAGGCTAGTTTTCGGCCTCGCCTCCTCCTTTTGTAGAGTTATAGTATTCTCCACCGCGGCTCCGACATTGCACAGCCCCCCCCCCCCCCGACGTTCCCAAAGCAAATGAAGGGAAGAGCTGCACGGCTGCTCTTTGGCACGGCAGGAAAGAGGGAGAAGAAGGCGAGCTGCGAAGAGTCCCGCCGGGTTCGGGTTCGCCACCGCAGTTGTTCGATTCTTCTTCGTCGCAAACGGGAACTCCGGAGGGTCATTGATTCAGTTCCAGCGCCCAGACCTGCTGAGGCCACCCAGTCCTGCCCTTAAGCCTTTTTTCGCCTTGACCTAAATCATGAGAATATCCCACGGGCTGCTACAGAAAAGTGAAGGGGGGGGGGAGAAGAGAGAGAGAGAAAACAGTTATTTTAAAAGAACATTTCGGCCATGATTATCAGACATGGAAGTCGGAAGGAATGGAATACCAAAAAAAAAAAAAAAGTGATGCGTCTTTCTCAGTCTCGATCCAGCCCAAACGAAGGCGCATCTAAGCCCAGCCTTAACTCCGCCGCAGAAGCCCACCGCCCTTAATCGGTATAAACACAGTAAAAGCCCGCACTTTAGCAGTTTACAAAGGCAGGAAACAGTGCCGGACCTCTTTTTGGTTACCTGATGCCTCTGATTGCGAATTTCCCTCGAGAGTCTGTAAATAAGAACCCAGCGTTCTGCCGCTCTTTTTGGAGTATTAGATTATCAGGAGGAAGGCAATAAATTCCTAGCCTTTATTAACGGCCTTTTTATAAATATCGAAGGCCGTGTTTGGTAAACCCAACCTGCCCTACTAAATTATGTTCCTTATGAGCCTCTAATTGCCAAGGCGGTTTCTGTAAAAGTTTGGGCAACAGCACTGAATAAATAAGAAAGTTTATACAGGCTCTTGGAAAATGTAAACGCAGAATGTTGAATATGTTTAAGTTTTTAAAGAAAAAGAAAAGCTTATTTTTAAACAACTCATTTGCTGGATTCTGAAATGTGCCTTTTCATTCCTTTCTTTCCCCATTATTTTTTCCCAAAGGAAATTCTAGAGATCTGAAACTGAATATAGTCCGTTTAAAAGAGGAGGGGGGGGGAGATACATACTTCTCACCCATTGCATACCTGAGTTTGGAATCCAGGCCTCGGGATCCCGAAATGGACAAGTGACAGTCGCTTCAAGTATGTATATAAAACACTATAGTATGATAAACGTATGTAATGTATATAAATAATATACACAAAAAGCAGACGTGGCGAAAGAGCGATATTAGGACTGATCTCTCTCTAATTGTATGAACTTCGATTGATCCAATCTCAACAAAGGCAACCCAGACTTGCAAAAGCAGGCTTCGAACTTGGGGCTTGTCCTAGAATCTCATCCTCCTCAATCAGCCGAGCTGATTGGATAGGAAAAGGCTGGATCATTGCCTTTCATGTCCCGGATCAATGGCTGCATTTTCACCATTCCGTAGACAGCCGTAGACATTGGGCAGAACAGTTTAGCAAAGCACGGGACCTGGGTCTGTTTAGTTTAACGGAGTGAGATTCCAGGGAAAGGGGGAAAAAAAGAAATGAAATCAAATCCGCAGAGAGCTTCGACTATTGTTTTGCTTGGAAAGACTCCACTTTTGTGAGCATATAAGTATTGGTCGCAAATTGCAATGTATATGTATGTGTGGGTGGGGAGAGATATTTTCCAGAAAAACATACCAGCCGGGCAGCATTTAAAACGAAAACGGGGGAGAAAATCAATGCAGGGAACTTTGGACGAATTTTGAAACTTTTAATCTCCTTTGAAGCACTAACACGAAGTCTCGGTGGCGGGTCCTACAGAGGGGAGTTTCGGCCGCACAGAAGAAAACCACGCAAAAAAAAAAGGCAAAGCAGATTCAATGGCTTAAGAAGAAGTGCAAAAAAGAATAAACGTCCAAAATAAAGGTCCAAAAGTCTAAATTTGGCCAAAAAGACTTCAAGGGTTGCATTACATTTTAATTACCCCCTCCCCCCGTGTTATATCTGACAGCTTTCCGGCTTTTCATTCCCAACCCCACTAAAAGTGAGGTCCATTCTTTAGGAAGAGCACGGGAGAGAAAAGCTTTTCGCTACCTGTCAAAAAGAGTTTTCAAAATCGTTGGCGTTTTACGTCTTCTCTACCCATCTTATCCGGCTGAGCCTAGCCCCGCTTAATTCCGCGCAAGCAAGCAAGAGATACAGCAGCGTCGTCTCCCTTCCGAGTGTTGTGGTGTCTTACTGGAGAACAAGGGTTGGAGGTACGCTGGAAGCTTTCGGAGTAACCGCAAAGCCACCCATTAATCCCCAGTATTTCCGGCCCAAATGCATTTGTACGCCGGCTGTGTCTGCATCGCAGGATGGCGGGCAATTGGGCTAGCAAAGGCTACGCTTTGAGTGGCCAAATGTGCTGGATCATAAACCCTCGTTTCCTGAGTTTTCTGTGTAGGGATGATGGGAAAGGACGCCCTGAAAAAATGTGGGGAGTTGGAGCTTCCAAGAGAGAGGAGGAGAAAAGGGGACGCTTTGTTGCAGACACTGGGGGATCTCACCCCTTTCTCTTCAATATTCCCCTCCATTTCGGTCCTGTTCCCCCATCTCTCTAAACGTCGGCGTCTTGCGTCTCCTCTCCAGCTCCCTCGGGTTTGCGATGGCTGTAATTTTGAACAGAATTCGTACCCAAAGAAATTACCCTTCGTGTGGGAAGCGGTGTCTGCCTTTCCCGAAGAGAGAAGGCTTTGCTCCGCTACCCGAGGCTTCGGGCGTGCAGGCAGGCGGGGGTCAGGCGCTTATCAACCACCTTGCAGAGGTCAACTCAGCGAAAAGTGCCTTTGGGCAGGGAAAGTGGCGTCTCGGGAGCTGCTGGCTACAGCTCCCGCTTGCCACGTTTGAGCGCGGGGATTTCAGATGGTCCGCGCAGAGAGACTAAGGTTGGACCAGCTCCGGCTTCTTCACCGCAGATCGTGAGAAAGCAAGCGACACCTTTTCCTCCCCGAACCATGTGGGCCAATTCCTCAAAAAAGGACCCTGGTGGTCCCGCTACCGCAGCTTGGAAGGTTCGGTTCCTTTTCGAGGAAATTCACGCGCCGCTTGATTTCAGCCAAGGTTGCGCACGAGCCCTCGCTCTAGCTAGACCGCGGCGAATCTGGAGCGCTTCGAGCGCATTCTCAACACACCACCTCGGCTGCCATTTCCTCGCCTTTCCCAAAGGGCATCGAGGTTGAAAGACCTGACCCAGAGAGCTTGGAGTAGTCACGTTTTTGACAGCCCGAAATCTAATCAGATAAGGCGGGGCGAGGCGGGGAACTTGTAGCGGGCAAGGGAAAGAAGTTTGGATCCTGCAATCCACTGCCCGGTGCTTTGCGGCTGCTCCCAAGAAGCAGATTTACTGCAGAGCAAGCGGGTGCTGGACTGGGGCCGTACGTGGGGCTTCCACAATACACTCATCTAGATTTAACTAGTTTTCAGGTTTTGTACAACATAGTGAATACCGAATATAGTAAACGAATGGGCCCGGGTTGATTTGCCAGTATGAATCCAGTGTAGTGCATTCATCCACTACAGAATCACTTCTCTGACGCAGGACTTTCAGTCTCTGCCTTGACGATATTCCTTGCCACTACTCCACGTTTGAGCTAGAGGGCCTTACAATCCTACATTCTTAAGCCACTCTTTCACTAAATTCCTGGGAGCTGTAGCCTAACAGGCTGAAGAACCCTCTTGGCCATTGAAGGGACTGGTGCTGCCTTCAGTGCCTAAAGAGATTACTGGCAGAATGAAACCACCAAGCGATGGGGAATTTTTGTCTTAAGGAAACCAAAGTCTTCAGACTGAGAGTCAAAACCAAAACCTGCCAGGCTGAAATAGAGGATCTTTGCCTGTTGAATTCTCATAGAAATACTGCTGGTTGCAGAAATATTCTTTCAGAGACAAAGGAAATTGGAGAAGAGCTGTGTTTGTGGCTGTGTTCGCACAAGTTTAATCAGAGCTAAAGACTCTTAATGTGGTGAAAAAAATGCATTTCCACATGTTTCTTTTTAAAAATATGACAGTATGTGCAGGAACCCAGAGCATCAGCTACTTTATAATCCAACATATTGTAGGAAATTGTTAATTCATGAATGAGCTTAAACTTCATATATGCACTTTCTGTCTCTTTGGCTTTCCTTTCGCACTTACAATCTTTTCACTCACTGAACATCTCCCAGCTACACCATTCCTCAATTCAGGAAGAACTTTTCTTCTGAAACATAAGTAGGGGACATAGGATTGGCCTCTGACTTAAAAAAATAACATTCCAAGGTCATTAGAATGCTTAACCATAGTCACTTGGAAGTTAGTTCACTGGTTTTCTATTGCATCTTCAAAACCTTCAAAGATAAAAAATTGTGTGAGAGTGAGCTTTACTACTGGTTTTATAAGTTGTAGGTGACATGTACGATCTACATTCATCCAATTCAGTTATAACAGGTCAAATAAAGACCTAGCAGTTGTATTTGATAAATGTAGTAAATATTAAGATTAGTGTCACTTTTTAAATGTTTGTCTTATTGGACAAACACAGTCCTCTTGTGTTAATCTAATATATGGGTATCCACAATTAAATAACTACTTATTTATGTAGCTGGTTTCCATATCACCAAACAATACAGTACCACCAACCACCTCCAAACCACAGTGTGCCCCTTCTCCTGGAATTCCAGGGATCTGACATCCTTTATTTTGGAAATGTGTAGTTCTCTATGGTTGCTTATCTGCAAATTTTATATAAATGGACACCGGTATGATTTGGGTGGCCACTAAAATTTCAGTGTTTACTTTCAAACTAAAACATAAGAATGATGGAGTGTTGAGTATCTTTACAAAATTCTCATGTTGTTAAATATTTTTTTTTAAAAAGCTTGGTTTACAAAACACAATGCATCTCAAGCAAGCAAATCACAATTTGGATTTACATGCTTTGTGAACAAAGTCAGTATTTAACTGTACTATTCAGACACAGCCACCACTATTGCAATAGAAACCTATGGTCGTTTACGGAGATTCTCAGTCATCCAGATCATGGTTAAAAAAGGTACTTTTTCCAACTATGTGTGGGTTTTTCCCCCTCTCGTTTGAAAACGTTTCGTTTTTCATCCAAGAAGCTTCTTCAGTTCTTTGAAAGCGAAAGGTTTGTAAAGGAAAGAAGGAAAAAAACCGAAGAAAGTCCAGTAGCCTGGGTGGGGGGAGGGAGCATCTTTGGGGAAATCTGTGGGCGGATAGTGCCAAACCAGATGAAGCTGGGCAGGAAGCATATGATGAAAATACCATCTCAGAAATGCCACACGGGAAATAACAAAAAAGGAATTCCACTCTTTAAAAAAAATTAAAGATATCGTTTCAACCATCACTGCCAAAGTGATGGTTGAGATTTTAGTTCGTTCAAAAAAACTAAGCAAATTTTCTAGCTTAGTCTAACGAGGCCAGGCAGGGGATCAGATCTGGAATTTGGGGAGGCCTCTTCAAGCCAGGAATGAATGCAGAGGTGTTCCCGCACACGTGTCAAGTTCCCGCTAGCCGAGGACACACCCGCGGTCTTGGCAAACCGCGCTGCTTTGTTTATGCGCCGCTTTGGCGGGTAGCGATTAGGAGGCGAGGTACCCACGTTCTGACCTACAATTAAGGACGCGATCTCCTCTAAGCATACGCAGAGTGCCGGCTAAAGTCTGCATCCTGCCGATCCTAGAAAACGCCCTTCCCTCCCAGACTCCGCGTGAGCATCAAACGTCTCCCCCCACCCCTAAAAAATAACAACCCCGGATTCTTACCGGCTGCTCGCGCTTCCTCTTGGCGTCGCGGGGCTCGGCCTTCTTGAGCTCGGCCTTGAAGCCCTCGGCGGCCGGCCCGTCCTTGGCCAGCACCTCCATGAGGTAAGCGATGTAGCTGGTAGCCAAGCGGAGCGTCTTGATCTTGGAGAGCTTCGTGTCGGCCGGCACGTTGGGGATGCACTCGCGCAGGTCGGCGAAGGCGCTGTTCAGGCTCTCGGTGCGACGCCGCTCCTTGCGCGGGGCTCCAGGCGCCGGCCCGGCCCTCCGGCGCCCAGCAAGGCGCCCGCTCAGCTCCGAGGGGCTGCTGCCGTAGGACGAAGAGGGCGAAGCCGAGGAAGCCAGCCCGGCCGCGGCACACACCAGCTCCGGAGGCGGCGGCGGAGGCTGAGGCGGCGGAGACAGTTCGGCTGACGCTGCGCTCAACAGCCAGCCTTGCGCGAAGGGCCGGTCGGACGCCGCTGCCGCCGCCGCCGCCGGGAAACATCGCGCAGGGGGCGGCGGTGGGGGCGGTCCGAAGAGAAACGGCTCGTGGAGCAAGGCGCTGTGCGGGTGATGGTGCGGGTGGTGGTGGCCCTGGTAGCTCCCCACCACGTTCATGGCGAGTGCCTGGCGTTACGAAGCCATGGGCGGGCGGGCGGGCGGGCGGGCGAGCGGGGCGCCTCCACACACCAGTCCCCGACTGGCTTGTCCACTCCGCCCCTCTTCGCTCGCCGCCTCGGCCCTGCTCCGTTCCTTCAACTCCGCTCGGCCTTTATATACAGCGGCGGGCTTTTGATGTCACGCAGGGCAGAGGGAGGGGGGAATAGGAGCGCGCACGCACGCACGGACGCACGCAAGCGTCCGGGCGGCGGCGAGAAGCTCACCCTTCGGAAGCCGGACGCCCGGCCCGGCCTAGCCAGTCCCGCCCGCTCGCCCGCCCTCCGGATCCTTGCCAGGAGCCGCTCTGTGCGGCCTCCTCCCCGTTTGTGCCGAAGCTCCGAAGTCTTCCGGAGACCGCTCTGAAGCAAAGAGCCCAACGCTAGAATCAGCCTTGTCGGCTTTGCTGCCTGGCCGGGGGGGGGGGGGGATCGCCCAGAGAAGCTTCTCCGCCTCCGGTTTCCCCCAGGAAGTTGCCTCTGGATTGGAGACTGAAAGCCCGAGCTGAAACCTGGCGTTAAGGACTCGGTCGCATTAGATCGCTCCGCTTCCCCCGTTGTCACTTTTCTTCGCCTCTGCAGCTCCCGGCCTCTGCTTCCCCGCTGGAAGGGCCTTCGACGACCGAAAGCGGATCGGCAGGGCAGGCATCACCCGCGCCTCTCTCTCTCTCTCTCTCTCTCTCTCTTTTGTAAAAAAAAAAAAAGACTCAGCAGTCCGTCTCCATCGAGTCATCGGGTGATTCTCCCAGACAGCGAACTGTGATGGCAATCTAAGAGGGATACTTCAAAATTGCCCCAGAACCCACTGCAACAAAATAACAATAAAAGACGAGAGAGGATTGTTGTAACATGCAGGACTTTAATACTGTATGCTACTTCTTTTATTTTCTTGGACTCTCACTTATCCCTGAAATCAATCTACATCTACAGTTCGATATAGATGGTTGTATTTCAGGACAATCGAATTTCACTACTTTATAAGCCCAAGGGGAGGGGGCGTATTTTATCTCCAATTAGTAACCCATATATATTCTAGATTTCAGGCTTTTTAAATTATTTTGATCTTGTGTGGGAGAGCTTTCCACCAATCTGTACCGTATTTTGGTCGAGGTAACGCCTCCAAGTTTTGCACTAGAGGTTGAGGCTTTATCCTTATTGTCAGTGGGACTGTTGTCTTAGGTATTTGGTGAGGAAAATGCATTTCTTATTGCTCCTAATCTCTTTAAGCCATTAGGAAGAGGGAGGAATTAAAATCTGGACTGGAAGAAGTTTGTAAACCTGAGGAAAGGCGAAAGCCATCATGTTTACTCTGAAAAGGGAAAAGAGAAAAATCAATGGCCATTGATTAAGATATTACTTTTATTAGTGCAATGGAAGATTTAAATATTAATGTGTAAGATTTCAGGGATCCAAGAATTCATCATAAAGAGATATTCTTTGTTAGATGAAAACATTAGATTTAGGGTGCAATTATCTGCCCATTTTCCTAAATATGGAGAGTGAGAACCTCAACTGTACTTTTGAGTAGTTCTCCAAAGAACTGCCCTGATGAAGGGCAATGGCAGACAACAAAGTAGGCAGTGAGGTCCAATAGTTACTAAAATATTAATGCTTCTGGTCTGTATAATTCCGGTGCCTTGTATGGAGTAGAGAATAAACACTGAAAACAAATCAACACTCGCAAAGTAATTTTACTCCCATGTGACACCGTTCCTGCGCGAGCTGCACTGGCTTCCTGTGGTCTATCGGGTGCGTTTCAAGGTTTTGATAATAATCTTTAAAGCGCTCCATGGCTCAGGACCTAGTTACTTGCGGGATCGTATTCTGCCCCATACATCCCTGCGACCAATCCGCTCGCACAGAGAGGGCCTCCTCCAGGTGCCGTCCACAAGACAGTGTCTGGGGGCGGCGCCTAGGAGTAGAGCCTTCTCTGTGGCGGGCCCAGCCCTGTGGAATGACCTCCCTCCGGATATTAGGAATACCTCTGACCTCCGCTCCTTTCGTATTAAGCTTAAGACCCACCTATTCCAAGTAGCTGGCCTGGCTCAACTTTGATCTAACCATATCGCTCCTGAGTATTTTGGGTATTTTAATTATATTTAATTATCTAGGGGTTTTTTAATACTGTATTTTAATTGTTTTATTTATCAGCCGACCTCCTCCTTGTGTATGTCTCGGTATATGTCTCTGTTATATGTTTGTTTTGTCCATATTTATTTCATATGTTTCATTGTACGCCGCCCCGAGTCCTTCGGGAGAGGGTGCGGCTAAGAAATAAATATTTATTATTATTATTATTATTATTATTATTATTATTATTATTATTATTATTATTATTATTATTAGTGGAGCTTTTAAAGTCAATTTTATTAGAAATGATAAATCAGGCTGCAAAATTGGTAAACCATTCATACAACACACTTTTTTATAATTGGACTGAACAAATACCGAATACTGCCTGCATCTTCTCCTGTTCACAAAGTCATAATCAACTAGGAACAAACCTATAATACTGTACACAGCAGTCAGAAATAAATCTAATTACAATCAAAAGGGTTACTTCCTGCAATGTGGCTGCAGACATTACTACAGTAGGAAAATCCAGACTGGAACATATTTTAATAGTGTTTGTGGACATGTGAAATTTGAAAGATTCCCTGAGTCACTCTTTATTCCTGGCATTCTGAACTGAAGTAACGGGTTTATAACAGGTCTGAATTCATTTTCTAGGGTAGGTAAGTGACATTGTGTTGTGCAAGGCATTTCTATGCCTGAATGTCACTCTTTAGAATTCTCTGGCTATCAGCCATGCTGCTTCTCTCATCACAGACGATGTTTTCTATTAAAAACAGAAGTAGAAAATACACGAGAGAGAGAGAGAGAGAGAGAGAGAGAGAGAGAGAGAGGGAGGGAGAGAGAGAGAGAGAGAGAGAGAGAGAGAGAGAAGAAAATCAAGATTGAATGAAAAAAAATGATCAAATGGACCAGTAATCAGTCCGCCCATCCCACACGCACTTCTAACTTTCATTTGCCTGCAGCAAGTTTATTTTTTCTAGCTGGTGGAACTTTGTTTTTGTTTTTCTCTGCTGGAGCACTAACCAAGCCAAGATTTCTGTTTTCTGGACCAGCTTCCAACAGAGTGTAATGAATGTGTCTCCATTGGAAGTGGCAAAGCCATTTTCTCCAGCTGCAGAAGCCCACCAAATGCATTGATTCATCATTCCTACTAGCTCCTTTAAGGAACGGAGTGTTCGCATCGGGATTGTGGAAAGCATAAGACAGTCTTCAACCCAATATTTCTGGAGGAAACTGCACTGCATTGCGTTCTGCTTCCAGTGGTGCCTGGCCTCCATCTCTGTTAGTCCATTTTACCGCCCTCCAGGAAAATTTAAGTGTGTGCTGGTTGAGGGTTGTGGGGGTTGTAATCCAATGTATCTGGAGTGGGTGTGATTGCACAGGCATTAGAAAAGGAGGGATCCAAATCTGATGGTAGATCTCTTAACATGTGATTCCAAGGATGTCCTATCCTACAATAATTAACATTACCCCAAGCAATGAAAGCAACAGAGGTTAGTGTCAAGTCAGGTGCTGAGATGAAGAAAATTTACCTGGGGTAACCAGGTAGCTCTTTGGTTTGAGAGCTTAACAATTCTGGGGTGTAATTATGTGTTCGTTGTTGTCTAGCTTTCAGCCTCAACAACCTCACTGTGTGATTTTGGATACAAATAGGCCAAACCCTTAAAGTTTTGATCAGTAGTCCTCTCCTTCCAGATTTGAGGAGGGATGCTGTCCTGAATCCCCTCGGATCTCCTGATGGGTTAGTTCCCAACGGCGATTTACAACTTCTACCTTTGGAGTCTGACTAGTCGTGAGCCTTCAGCACTTGAGCAAAGGAACAGGAAAGGAGCAGCCCATACTATTCGCAAGGCAATTTTTCTGAGCCAGTCAATAAGGACATTTACCTTTTGGGGAGTATCCAAGGGGACCAACAAGCTCCGCCCTCTTTTTCAAAGCGATTTCTCTCCCCCTCCCCCCCACCCGCTGCCCTGCTTCGCGCACCCCAATAATAGGATACTATATATACAATTATATTCACAATATTGAACCTGGGCGACACAATTCTGCGCCGAGCTTTGCCATTTCGGGATATTTTCCGTTTCCCTTATGTTTCCCGTGATTTCCACCCACCCACGCCCGTGCCACCGCTAAATCTCAGAAAACGTTGTTCCGAGGAAGAGGACGCGCGTTTTCATGGTTCGGAGAGAAAGAACCGTCTTCGCCGCTGGCCTACC
The DNA here is from genome assembly GCF_964273705.1 of Natrix helvetica. Classification (NCBI taxonomy): domain Eukaryota; kingdom Metazoa; phylum Chordata; class Lepidosauria; order Squamata; family Natricidae; genus Natrix; species Natrix helvetica. The sequence continues at coordinate 288,215,013 of NC_138548.1, forward strand.
CAATACTCAGCTCCATTCTCGCCTCCCGCCCCCGCGCGCTCCTGTCTGGCAGGGGCATGTCGAGTCCCCCATTGCGGGATCACAGGAATTCGTGAGACTGCTGCTCCCAGAGCCCCCTTTTGCACCAGGGCTGTTTTGTCCAGTGGTCCTTTCGCCGTTGCTTGGTAGAGTGACCCGAAAGGACGTGGCAGAGAGGAAGGATCGCCCTGACCAGTCCCGGGCTCAAAAAGTCTACCGAATCCCGTGCCCACTCTGTAAAGGCTGCTGGAAATGCCGTCCGGACAGTGTCGGGAAACGTAGCTCCCATCCCCGTTGTCTGCATTTCCTCTGCCAAATGTGATTCAGAGAGGAAAGTGCCGCCGGCCTAACCTTAGATGCCATTACAACATGTGCATTCCATCCCTCCACCCCATCCCAAACTCGCGTGCTGCCTGCACCTTGTGGCCGTGAGTTCCACAAGAGTGAATTCCTATGCTCTAGCTATGGTGATAGGCGATGAAAGCTTTGTTGGATTCTCCACCTCGCCCATTTTCCACGCCAAGATTCAGCACGCCGACTCCCTGCGAAGTCGTGGAAAAACCAGAGCGCCTCTGGGCCTAGCGGCCGTTTCCCGGTGGAGCATCCTACTGGGCAAGATCGGGCCTGTTCCTCTTTAGGATGTTTGATTCGCCTTCCTCTTACCGGTATGCCTACTACCCCACTTCTATCCAACCTCGTCTTCTCCCCGGAGTTTCAAGGGCTCGTCCTTCTTCGTCAACCTATTATTTCCCCACTCCCGGAAAATCCCGTGGGCCAGGGACTGATGCGGGGCCCTCCTGCCCAGGGAGAGACGGACAGAGCAGAAGATGGGGACAGCCGGCGATGCCTTGGAGGGAGTGGGGGTGGGGGTACGATAGCGGCGAGCCTGGCGCCGGGAGGATGGGACGAGTCGTCCCTCCGGGGAGGATGGAGGCGACGCGGAGCTTCATTTCAGTCCCTGTCCCGTTCCTGTCTGGGCCATGCGAGCTCCGACCAGAGCTGAGCAGCGGGAGGGGTCCGCAGCTCAGCCGTCTCCCAAGCAGCGGCGGCGGCGGCGGCTTTGTCGCTCAGCGCTCCGTGAGTTTTCGGCTAGCCAGTGGAAACCTCGCCCGGGCTTTGGTCAAGGGAGCTCCACTTGGGTTGTGTAGCTCCGCGATCCGTGCGTTAAAAGATGGCAAATGTCAAGAGCTAGCAATCGGCCACGGGTGCTCAATCAGAAGGAGCCAAGAAATGGGTTTCGTTCGGAAGCAATATCAATCCATTCCCCGTCCTCCGCTCCCCACACCCGAATTATTTTTCATTCTAGAAGTCTAGTTAGGAGTCGGCAACAATTGTGTTATTGTGACTGCTGGGGTTTTTTAAAAATGGGATTCTGGCCCTCTTGCGATCCTAATGCAAAGATTCCCCGCCGGGATTCCACGAACGTCTCCTACCGCGCAGATACATTCGTTGCAAAACGAAATCGCCGCCTTAGTTTCTTACAACAAAACTGAAAAAAGGGAGCGATGCCTTACTAAGTCGTTTCTAAGGCTCAGGTTTTTTTTTTAAAGAAAAAGCAACCCAATAGGGTGAGCTTTCCCCAAGGGCAAGGGATCTATTTACTCTGAAATAACTCCAATTGTAATACTTGATCCGATTCACATTCCCTCTCTCGCACGAAACGTTCCTGTCCATAATATGGTGGCGTATTATGGGAGTAGTTCATTTCGTTCTTTGGGGGGGGGGGGAGGTACTAAACAAAACCTCGCAGCTGACTAAACCTGCGAGGATCTCAAATCATAAAACAAATGGGATCGAACCTGTAGAATGTTCTGCAGAAAATGTGGGCTTTATGCTGCGTTTTGTTGAAGGTGTGAGGTATTAATGCATTCCCCCCGCCCCCACTCCCCAGTGGAGCAATTGAAAGGGAATTATTGTATCCAAATAGACAAATATTTGGAATTTAGAAGATGGGGAAAACAGATATGCGCAGCACCTGCTGTTTTCCCTCTGCAATCTTTCACCTTCATCTCTAATTCCCTTCATTTGACTGCTTGCTTGGTTGATCGGCCTGCTCTCGGGGAAGTCAGAACAGACCGAATCACCCCGAAAGGCGGTGCTTGTAAGGTTTATTGGTAATTGGTGAGGTTTGCTTTGGAGTAAGTGGGCTCCAGGTTGCCTGAGCTGTTTACCTCTTTCTCCCGGAATTTGAAACTTTCAGCTTCTCTGCATTTTAAGCTTTCACCAATAACTTTCATCTATCTCATGTCATACTAAGTTGGTCAATTAAGACATTTCTGATTCCTCTCCCCCACTCATCGCACCTTACCGTCCGTCAACATCCTGGGTATTTTGCTACATTCTGGATCCAGCCTGGTATTCACTATGTGCACATTGGTCTTGGCCTTTTTTAAAATCGTTGATGCTTTGGTAGTTTTAAAATCGTTAGCCGGTAGTTTTAAATCCAGCTTTCTTTAAAGCTTCATATAGAGGCTCTTTGCTAGCTGTTATTTTTTTCTTTCCAAAATTGGCCATAAAGAATTAGCAGTTCTCTGAAAGTTCTTCAAAATTGAATTTGGAATTGGCCAAGAGAATGCCATCAGTCAAATTTTATTTCCAGGTAGTATGGAATCTGTAAAAATTTCCATCCAATTTTCTCCAAAAAGTATTCTTTACTGGAGTCAACTTAGATCAAAACACCTAGGGCTAAATAATTTATTATTTGGTGTCGCTTGAAAGCATTGTTTTCATTTCCACATATTAAAAAAAAACCCTGCTACTGAATTAAAAAAACAAACTTGTTACTGCAACCTCTTGTAATTAATATTTACATTCTGGCTGGATTTCTTTCTTCAAAGTTTTGTGCAAAATCATAAATGGTTGTCAGATTGTCCCTTAACTATACAAAATTAATTAGATTATCCTATAAATTCATACTAAGTTAAAATTACTTTGTATCAGTGTACATGGCTTATATGGAAATATTCCCTTATTTGCAGAGTAATTGTTTGCACATTTTCTTAGGAGTTAGCTCCACACTTCTATGCCTTAATGGATAACCATTGTTATTTTGCTAATAAATGCCACTGAATTATATAGGACCCAATATGCTATTAAGGTGTGGTTATAAGATGCGTGGAGTTTAGATGTGAATCTCCATTTTACCTGAATTGAACTCTGTGGTCATAACTGCTTTAACTGTTTCTTGTGCCTTATTTGCTCAGATGTTGTCAGGGTTATTCAGATTAATAGAATTGACACCCAAATTATGCTCTTTTGACCAAACATTGGTCTGTGTTTTACCAAACAGTTGCAATCACTCAAAGCTGAACACCACAGACGAATGGGTTTCCCTTAACACTTTTATGATTGTGTGCAAAAATTCCTAAACACACATATATTTCCCCTATTCACAGAAATGACTTCTGCAATTTTCATAGCAGTTGAGAATATAAATAATTGATTTTAACTTGAGTGTCTGTGAGGATAATTTAAAAGGGGGGGGGGTTGCTATTTCAACAATTAAGGAGTGTGCACATCTTTCTGTTTAGAATCACATATAAAGACATACTGTATATGGAGAAATACATTTTCTTTTGCTACTATGTCACAAGTACATAAACACACACACACACACACAGAAATTCACACAGCTGCGGTTGATGATTTGACTACGGTTTGAGAAATGGCTGTTTGCATATGTGGGCACACAAAAGGGCATTTTCTTGGTGTGGATCTGTGTGTCCCATGGGGCTGCAAAAACAGCATGATCTGGAGAAGGGCCAAACTGGATTTTGACTGTCTCCAAACAGTCCCGCCTGGCTTTCTTTTCTTCAAACATTCAATTTCTTGATGTTTGAGACAGGAAAAAAAAAAAACCAAAGGAAAAATGCCAATAACATTCCCAGAGAGCCTTTATTAAATCAGTGCTAGGTATGCTAACCATTAAATTGGGTTTTTTTTTGTTTTTTTTAAATCATACTGTAGTTTAGGGTAGAAATGCTTTAAGATTGGTTCCTGGTGTTTTAAATGAATTCACCCAACTACACAAATCATTAATGTATGCTTACTTTGGAAGAGGACACATTTTATGTGACTTACTTCAATTGCAGTTCTGGTCTCTGGTGGACAGAGAGCCAAGCACTCTGTCTCCTTCTTTGTTAAGAAATCTGCCTCCATAGCTGTCTCAGTTTTCTCCTCTCCAAGGTCATTAAGATTGTGCAAGAAAGTTGTGAAGGTGCCCTTCTAGCTCTCCCCATCTTTGTTGCCCTCCTACTTGCCCTTTAAAATAGGCGAAAGAATATAATTTGCATTATAGGACTTTCCTCTATTTAATTCCATCCCACCATACCATCCCCAGAAATGAAGGATGCGGACACACTTGTTCTTCATTCCCAGTCTATTCACCAGAACCCCAAAAACCACCAGGCCAAGCAGAGAGTTCCCTCTTCTTCCTCCTAACAAATATAAACATCTAGTTCAGCTCTATGCTCAGTACTGGGTCTTCAACCTAGGTTTTCATTGCTAGTATCTGCAGAGAGGCTGCTCTGTCTCCACTTAAATTCTTCAAGCACATCAGAAAGACAGTTCTATTGATCAAAAAAACTAAATACTTTTGGATGGTTTTGTGATGTCTCAGATCCTGGAAGTTTCTCTATGCATTTAGTGTCTACAATGACAAAAATGTCTATCCTGTGTTACCAACTGCTGTGACACATTTGAATTTATTCTGGATTTCTTGATTACTAGCATAGATAGGCATCCTAAAAGAGACAGCCTCCCAAAGGGGATCTTCTTGTCCAAAAGGTAACATTTCTCTGAAGGTGCTAACTTCCTTTCCAAATGACTTTCAACAAATAATGTTTTAATTTGGTTTTAAGGAGCACAGTACACAGTACACTGCCAGATAGCTAGGAAGCCCTTGTAGTTCGTTTGGATTTACATTGTCCGAAAAACGTAAGTGAAGATGAGAGGACCCCTCCTCTAAAGAGACTGAGAATGAGAAAATGAGGGATAACCTATCATTTTTTAAAATCACTATAGTATCCATATTTGCATCCTGGGCATCAACATCACTTTTTTCTGGCTGTAGGGAGATTATATTAGCCCATTACAAGAAATTGGGTGGCCTAACAAAGATTGTCTACATTGCTATCAACTGGATAAACCTTGTAGAGGATTGCTTAGAGCTTGAGAGAGAAGCTTTTATTGAAATCAAGGGTGTGTGAGGGAGCACTGATTTCAAGGGAAGAGATTACTTCCAAGCACCCTGCTTTGGTTTGCAGTTACATAGGAAGACACATACCAAAGTGCATGTAAATTACTTTGGATTGCATTTCTATTTTTATTGTTTTTAGAAATACTTCTCTTTTACAGTTTGCTTTTAATATCGTGAGGCACCCAGAATCTCTTCAAAGCGAGATGGGGGGCAAACAAATGTAATAAATAATAAAATAAAATAAAATGATGGTGGTGATGATAATGATGATGATGACGACTGCGGAAAAAGAAATCAAGTGTTGTCCCAATTGTAATTGGAGCCCTTGGAGCAATACCTAAAGGGCTACCTCGCTATTTGGAAATTCTAAATTCATTGGACTTGAACATTCTGATTCTACAAAAAAACACCCTACTTGGAACAGCTTATATCTTCCGACGTTACCTTAACAGTTCCTAGGTCCTTGCTTAGGACTCGAGCTGTTGAGCTACCAACCAGCCCCAAAGGCTGTGAATCTCACCAAAGATTAACCACACAATAATAATAATATTTGCAGCTCTCAACAAAGAAAAAGCTCCTCTAGTTGAAATGCTGTGGGGTGCTTATTTCCGGATACAAGTGCAGAAAAGCAGTAGGCTGTGGGGAGCGTCCCGGTGTCCATACCCAAAGAGTTTACAAGTCGAAAAGCACGTAAAACGAATCCGATCCGGCGCCGGTTCATGAGAAGCCCCACAGATCGTTTCAATACCCACGCGCGGCATTCCCGACTTCCAAGCGAAGCAGGCAGTCCGAGATGCCCCGAGGGCGCCGATTTGCTAGAAACAAGGCCAGACCCTCCGATCAGACCCAGATCCTCCAATCAGAGTTTGCGGGAGGCGGTTCTCTGAGAAGCGGCTCCCTCTTGCGCCTGCGGAAAACGCCGCCGGCCAAAAGAGCTTGGGGCTTGGATGCTGGTATGTATCACCCAGGATTGCCTCCCCTCGGCCGTCTCCGAGCTCTGGGGAAGTTTCTCCGAGCTCGGTTTGTTGAGCAGATGGTCAGCCACTGCCTCGGAAAGCAGCCGGGTTCTTTTATCTCATCGCCTGGTTAGCTACAGGGAGTCTGGCCCTAAGGAATCCCACCGATAAAGGACTGGGGTTTGCGGCAGGAAGAAAAGGGAAAGATTCCCTCGGGTGGGGAAAGGAGCCTGAATCGCGGTGGCGCTCTCTCGTAGGTGAACCGGGAAAACTCTTACTTATATTTAAACGTCTATGGAGATTTTCCGTCACCCAGGTCATGGTTGTCCTAAAGGTCCTTTTTCGAGAGGTAGCTGGACTTTCTGGTTTTTCTTTGAAAACGTTTCGCTTCTCATCCAAGAAGCTTCTTCAGCTCTGGCTGGATGGTGGGGAATGGAAGGATTTATACTCCTTGCAGACAGAGCTGAAGAAGCTTCAGCTTCAAAGAAAATCCAGAAAGTCCAGTTGCCTCTTGAAAAAGCACTTTTGGGTCTTCCTTATATTGTAGTTCCTTCCAGGCGAATCGGTGTGTGTGTGTGTGTGTGTGTGTCTGTCTGTCTGTCTGTCTGTCTGTCTGTCTGTCTTCCGATGACAATTTGTCACTGCTATTTTCCATTTCCCCCAGTTTTCACATCTTGTCTGTTTGCTGTTGTTTTTTGCTGTTTCCTTTCTCGTCTCTTAGCGTTATTCTTCCCCATTCTGAGATGCCATTAAAAAGCTGTATAGAAATAAGAAATTTAGCTGAGAGACCTCCCCCAACTACCTCCGGTTTGTTCATGTTCAACTCAATCCTCGTTTGGACCAAAGCCAAAAGTTGGAATTAGTTTACAGCTTTGTTTGATCTGGTAGGACTGTGCAAGATGAACTTGGTATCCTGGGGAAGGGTTTTTAAATCTATCAAATGATTAAGCCATAAGAAGATATCAAGTGGGGGGGGGGGGTCGAATGTGAATGCAGAATGCAAAACTCAGACGCTTAAATGAATATTTTTCTGTGAAGGAAAAATGGTCAGTGGCAGTTTGTAGAATATTTTTCTAAAGTCTTCTGGAAGCCTGCAATATCATGCTTACACAAATAAACAAGACTAATAATGGTTGAAGTGCTATTCATCTGGGATAATCTTTATAATAAATAAGGAATTTTTGTTAAGAACTGAATTAAAAATGTTTCAAAATTGGGAAAGGAGCGAGAAAGAGAAAATAGTCTATACTTGTTTAATTTGTTCAGCAAGTATAAGAATGGCAGGATTGAAAGATAAGACAGCTGGAATCAATATCTAAACATTAATAGTTTGAGATATGCTGACAATACCCTCTATTTAGCTGAACAGGAAGTATTCATTTAGTTATTTATTTGACTTATCTCATTCCCCAGCTTATCTGTCATAACTCTGGATGGCTCACATCAACAGCAATAAAAATGCAAAGGAAATAATAAAAACCAAAATTCGAAAACTAGTTCCTTGTATTCTAAAACAACATTCCCCAACGATCAATCACTAGGCTCCACCCTAACCTTAAGTAAACTTAGAACTACATGCTGTGAAATTAAAAATGGAAAGTAGAAATCTGGGTTTCCTAAATTAAGAATCCTTAAATTCTTAAGGATCAGGTTAGCCAGCACTGACATGAGATACTGAAATCACAGTTGGAAGCAAAGAAGTGAAAGTGCAGTAAGTGTTATTTTCTCAAGTTCAAAAGTAGATAAAGATGGGCTAGGGTGTAAGAAGTAGCCAGAAGATGAATCATTACCATCAGAAGAAAGTAATGAAAACTTAGAAGGATAAGGATATTTGTAAGACTGTACATATCAAAATTGCTGAAACAATATGATTATGGATACCTGAAGCAATATGAAACTGTGAAAACTGACCACTGAAAAAGAGCATGAGAAAAGAAGACAGACATCTTCATAATAGATTTGGAAATCATTACTAAGATCATCATGAAGAAGTTACAAGTACAACCAATCGATCATTCCTGGGCTAGATAAAAGCTGACCATTCTCTTAAGGCAATACTTAAGCAGGCAAAAACTCACATATTTTGGGCATGTCATGCAAGTGGGAAAAGCAGCTATGCCTGGCAAGACTGGGGGCAATAGGAAAATAATATTTAAAGTGGACGATTGGGATCATGAGCATTCCTCGATTATTTTTGGAAGGCAGTAGATTGTCTCTACAAATAGGTTGGAATGGACAGTATTTGTCAATGCAGTCATTAGGTGCTCTGTCTGACAATGTCACCTATTTAATTACCTGTCATAGTAATTTCTGATGTCAAATTTGCATCCATTTACTCTTTGTCACCATTCTCTTCTGCAAAATATATCACTAACAGATGACTGCTAGATAATCAGGCAAATGAACACTGTCTTTCCTAGGCAAAATGCCTGGAGTTGTTTGAAACTACAGACAACAGTAACAACTTAAAAGGGCCAATCACTCTAATATAAGGCAAACTTCTTTCCATGTATATCTGCAATCATATGCACATTTATCTGGAAAATGTGCCTTATCTCTAAGGAATGTTATTTAGAAATAAAAGACACAGACAAGGGCTGCACTGAAACTGATTACTGCTTATCTTTTAATTGGATTCATTCTCAATGTAATCTTGTACATATAACATCCGAGTTTTATATAAAGCAGTAAGGAATTATTTACACTAGTTTGGCACACCCAGAACATATGCTATGAAATAGAATATTACATTATATAACATAATGTAACATTAATTCTACACAGGCACCATACAGTGCATACATCTCGTTGTGCACACAGGGCTGCACAACTCTTGTTAATTGATTTTTAGCTCATGTTAGAAGATATATTGTTGCTGCAGTTTTGATATTGTACTGGATCTGTTTACAACAATTGTCCCTGGCAAATGCCACGGGGAACCAGAGTCAGAATAGAGCTGGAAGGGACCTTGGAGGTTTTCTAGTCCAGCCCCCTACTCAAGAGGGAGATCCTGACCTATATTATTTCAGACAACTGACTGCCCAGTCTCTTTTTAAAAACCTGCAGCGATGAAGCACCCACAATGCCTCAAGGCAAACTGTTCCACTGGTTAATTGTCCTCACTGCTAGAAAGTTTCTCCTTAATTACAGGTTGTTTCTCTCCCTGATTACTTTCCATCCATTGTTTCTTGTCCTGCCTTCTGGTGCTTTGGAAAATAAATTGACCCCACCCCACCCCCGCTTTCCTCTCTGTGGCAGCCTCTCAAATACTGAAATACTGCTATTATGTCCCTCCTAGTTCTTTTCTCTAGACTAGCCAAAGCCAGATCCTGCAACGATTCTTCATATGTTTTAGTCTCCAGGCTTTTAATCGTCTTAGTTGATCTTTGCACTTTTTCCAAAGTCTCAACATCTATTTTGTAATACGGTGACCAAAACTGGACGCAGCATTCCAGGTGTGGGCTTATCAATTGAGAATTTGTCCTTTGTTCTCAATTACGAAGGCTTCTCCCTCCCACCCCACTTCTCTCTTTTAAAAAAAAAAAAAAAATCGGTCTGTTACGCAGTCGGCGAAATACAGCGCTTAGAATTTATTTAATGTGGTTTGGACGCTGAGCCGGAGAATCTATCTCCCCAACTCTTCGCTCAGCCAGAAACTTCAGCCCGCGGGCCAAACTTCTCAATCTGCCCAACCAACACCTGCTTTTCCGACTGGAGCGACCAGCAAAGAAAGCGTTCGCGAACGCTTTACCGACCAATTTTTATTTTTGTTTTTGATTGGTGCTGAGACAGTGGCCGCGTCCCCGTCTCAGCCAATCCCCGGCTTCAGCGCTGATCCCTGAATTCTGCTTCGACTTGACAGCGCCTCTAGAGGCTGGCAGGCCCGCAGCCGAACCGGTTTTCACCGGTGGTTGGTGGGTTAGGGGTTCCCGCCCCCCCCCCCTCTGCCCGAGGCTGCATTCTTGGGCGGCGCCTCCTGCGCCGCTGCGGTCTAGCGAAACGTCAACCCTGGCACGTCCTGTGACCTTGACGCCACCGCCAATCCCTACTCCGGACACCGTTATCTAAATAGGGCCGTAAATCAGGCCGCTGTCGGATTGCGTGCTATAGCAGGGGCTCCATAAAACGGGGCTCTGCGCCCGAGCTGTTTACATTGCAGCCCCGTAAAATATTCCCACTGTCTTTTGTATTAGCGTCTCACTGTAACATCCCGTAAATCACGGCTCGTCCGCATGAGGAATGGCTCAACCTCTTACATATTTTTGGAGGCATAAATAATGTCAATTGGTTTCCATTATCTGCTGCACAGGGAAGGGCTGGAAGAATCGGCCCCGTGGTGTGGAAAAGTTAGGGCAAGTAAGGGCCGCGCAAGCCGGAGAAGAAGGCTTGACTCCCGGACCTGTCCTGTCCTGCCTGTCCTGGAGCCCCAGCCATAGAAAATGGAGTTTGTCTGGAAATGCGCCCTAGTTATGCCAATCACTAGTCCTCTCGGGAATCTGTATTTCAGTAACAATGGTTAAATCCAGAGTGCCTTTCAGAACGTTCCGAGTTGTCTCATTGCGGTGAGAAAAGTTCGTTAGAATTAGGCAACGCGTGTCTCCTTCCTAGCCCGGGGCTTAAATCCAAACGTCGCTGCATTCGGAGGATTCACCGGTGGCAGAGTGAGGTTGTGATCCGATTTATTAAGGGAGAAAAGTGGAGAGAAACGTGGAAGAAATGGGCGACAGAAGACAACGTTTTGGTATCCCGCATTTTCTGTTCCCCTTCCTTGAAGCTCCAGCGTTAAATGGCTTCCTGGAGTTCTGACTTGCCTTTCTCGACCTGTTCATGGCTGGGCACTTTCACTGCAGTCCCGAAGTCAGGCTTCTTCCAGCTGTATTATACACTCTTGACATATAAATTAAATATAAAGAGTCCTCTGTTATCTAACAGGCTGAGGTTTACTCTTGGCTGCCGTAATTCTACTAAGCCCCTTCTTACAGTAATATATTAGGATAAATGTTCACTTCTGTTAAAAAGTGGATTCATTTTCAAAGCCCAAGCTCAGCTTTGGGATGGTGCACAGTGATGGTATCAAGGGGAGAGTAGCTTTGAAGGCACACTGAGGAGCTTTTCCTTATATCTATTCATTTAGAACATTTTAAAGCCTGCCTTTCAGTTTGCCAGATTCACTTAAGTAGGGAACAATTGCCAAGTTTCAAGTATTTATTTATTCGGTTTATCCAGTTTATAGGAATATACATTTGTTTAAAAACAGAGACAAAAATCAAACAAACAAAGGACAAGTCATAAAAAGTCTGTTTAACAAAGAAAGGCTTGTACTGGCTTGAAAAAGAGGCTTTTGCTGGATCTGTTGCACAAAACTGCTTGTTCAGCAACATCTATACTCTTGGAGGTACTTGTTCCTAAATTACAATGGTTGGTACATGTGAGAAAATTGTAGTTTCATCAAATAGACTAAAATTATTTTAAAGAATAATTTAAAGAAAATATATATTTAAGAAAAATGTATATTTTTCTTATTTTAAAGAAACAGAACGAGGCTTTCTTAGAAAAATAGACAATTTTTGATCAACTCTTGATCAAATTAAATATTCCATGTGTGCCTCTGTCTCAAGCAGTCCAGGTATTTTCATTTTAGATGACTTGCAAAAAAGATTTCCAAGTGACTATTAAAAGTTGGCTCATCCTCTTCCATTTTGGAATTGATTTCATATGATTCTGATTACATCCACAAACAGAAAACGAGCGCACAAAATGTTGAGGGCTATAGACCAAGCACAACATGATTTATCCATACTTTATTCAGGAAGGAAGTTACTGATCTTAGGAATGTTAAAAGGCATGGGTCAAATAGTAAGGAAGGAAGAAAATGGCAACCATGTTGTCACGCATCAACTATGTTTAGAAAAAAATGACAACCAATCTCAGCTTTTAATGTGATTCATATAATAGATCATCTATGGACCCTCACTTTTGGTACACTCTGTCTGTCTGTGTATGTGTGTGTGTGTTTGTGTGTATGTATATGTATGTGTATGTATGTATGTGTGTATACACACACACACATACACACACACATTCATTCATTCATTCATTTAGGTTGCCATCACCAAGATGCACCTTCCAAGTATGTTGAGCTTCTGATTGCCTCTAGACGCCTATGGAAATTGATTTAGAAATCCATCCTCAGCCATGGAAGTGCTCAGGGTCCTCTGCAATCTACCTCATAGGGCTGTTGTGATGATGTCATGAAGTAAGATTTCCCCCTGTAGAGAACAACCTTGTAGGGAAATGTACATAGCTCATAATGAATCACAGTATGTTATGTAACTTGACCTGCCCAATGGCACTGCCCATGTATCATTCTTCAAGTACATTCCTTCATGAAATATGACCTAGAATCTGTTAAATCCATCTATGAAATAAGCAAAAAACCAATTCAAGAAGGTTGCATTTTACCAATCTCCAAAGCAGTAAGAGAAAAGAGTTTACACAAAAAGGAAGTAATTCTGAAGTCTGGTCAGGAGTGTGAGGAGTGATGTGGCGGACAAAAAAAATAAGATGGTGACTGCAATTAAAAGTGCTGCCCTCTTTATATATGCTTTTTTTTTAATGTAAAAAAGGAACCGGGTTTTGATCACATGGTTGCAGCTACAATCTTGACTCCCTTAGTGGATTACCCTGTTCTGGGTGAGAATTCTGTGGTCAATATTATCTTATCCCATCTACCCACTTCTTTACCTGGAGCATAGTTTCCGCAGGCTGGTAAATCCTGATCTCATAAAAAAAAAAAAAACATGTCTACTGAATCCAAAGAGTTATTTCTGGCATATTCATATAGTTAAAGTATTTTAAAGGTAATGTTCAGACTTTGAGTTGGATTTGGAAATGAATTGGAAACTGGTGTAGATTGAAACTTTCTTCAAAACACACCCACACAACCCCAGCCCCTTCCCTATCAGCAGCACTTTGAACCAGGATCTCTTGGAAGGCAGTCCAGTTCATTAGATAACGTGAAGGAGGCTGACTGACCTGAGTTTCTAGGATTCCTTCCCTTGAAAGATCTTAAGCAGGTCTCCTATCTCTGAGCCAATACATGAAAAGAATACAAGCCAAACAATCTTTCCATAGGTTCTGATTGGAACCTTGCATCTCAAATTTGCTCCACTGGAGATTGGATAATGTGAACCCTCTTCATTTGTACAAGAATGGAGGGCAAATTACATGTTGAAATAGGATAAGCAATGAAACAGGAAAACTCTAAAGCAGAACTCTACAAGCTACATTTGAACACTGTTGACTTTTTTAAAAATCTGGAATCCCTGGGGAAAAAACTCCAAAGGAGAGGAAATGCTTCCTGCACTAGTTCAACCACGTGTTATGGATATGGCCGCAGATTCTCATCCTTTAATTTATATGGTTAATTAAGGAGATCTTAATCTAAGTCGTTAGTCACCTTGGAATCTGATCCTTCTTAAGTTTCAGGAAACCAAGAAGCATTTTGCAATACAGGTAGTCCTCGGCTTATTATCACAATTGAGCCCCAAATTTATATTGCTAAGTGAGACAGTTGTTAAGTGAGTTTGCCCCATTTGGGTGATCTTTCTTGCCACAGATATTAAGTGAATCACTGCAGTTGTTAAGTTAGTAACATGGTTGTTAAGTGAATCTGGCTTCCCCGTTGACTTTGCTTGTCAGAAGGTGACAAAAGCTGATCATATGACCATGGGTCACTACAACCAACATAAAAACGAACCCATTGCCGAGCATCTGAATTTTGATCACGTGACCATCAGGATGCTGCAAGGATCATAAATGTGAAAACATGTTGTAAGTCACTTTTTCCAGGGCTGTTGTAACATGGAATGGTCACTAAACGAACAGTTGTAAATCAAAGACTACTTATATATTAGGAGTTTAGAATATCAATTAAGACATTTCACTTTCTCAGAGCCATTCCCAACCTCACTTTTTCTGATCCAAGTCATATGTGCAATTATAGCATTTTCGCTGTTTACATTGGTTAGATAGCCAGCTATTTGTCTGTCAAGAAAAGTAACCTATTTATGGCAAACCTGCCACTTGCACTCACTGAATAAATCACAGCACAGCAGAGCTTTATGGAAAAAGCTCATTTTATTTTCCATGTGTATCCCTGTTCATTTATTACCTTCTAAGTTATTAGCCCTGTAAATGACACTGTGTTTACAGAATTTTTAATGTCATCAGAAAAAAAAAAATCACAGATCAGTTTCCTTTCCAGTGTATATTTAACATGGATGAATGTGCCTCTAGGAGAATTCAAACAAAAGAAAAGAATGGTTTATTTGAAAAAGAGTAATTTACAATTCAGTCAAATTGTTTGTATTTACTGACCTTTGTAGTCCACAGTAGCTATTAATTTATTTGGGAAACTGTCGTTTCTAAAAATTGTGTGTTTTGATACAGCTTGTTACATTGCTTTTCTTTTTGATGTCACTGCTTTTGTATGTTTATACGTGCACACTTCAATTCAGTTCAATTATACATTAGTCTTGTAGAGCCCTGTAGATCTTGATATATTATTTATTAGCAAATAATTCCACCTCATGTTCAAGATGATTTATAATATAACTAAACATAACAACTGACATTTCTGCAATAACTGGCACAATACATTAGCGTGTACAAACTCCAACAGTTGTCTTTGGAAATCCAGTGCAATTAGTGAGAAGTATTATTCAGACGATGGCATGAATAGGAGTTTTTTCTACCTTGCAAAAACATATTTTAAAACATAATCATTTTTTTTTAAAAAGAAAAGTTGTAATGATACAGAGCATGTCGAGTGCACTTCCAGAAATAAATAATAAATTGATTAGTTACTACTGGACTTTGGTCTGGGACTTGGGAAAAATACAACAAGAGACACATTATAGTTATGATAATACAATTTAAGAAGTCATCACATGATCAACATGGTACTATAATTTTCATCCTCCTCCCAGGTGATAAAAGAAAGGTGATCTTGATTGGCTACCAAAATTCAGTTTATATTATTTTAGTTCCTATCAGGGAAAAGCTACAATGAATGTGTAGCCAAAAACAAAATAGCTCAAAGAGGAAAATGGAAAACTCTTTCAAGTAATTTTGGGTATTTTGGCATCAGAAGGCCCCATCATTTGGCAATTTAGAGTAATGGAGGTGAGGCAGATTCTAGAAAGATGCACTCACAGTATCTTCACAGGTGTTTCTGGAAAGCACCCATGTTTCACTTACTGTTTAGCAATATTATAGTCCAGATTGTATGGACTATATAATTATAATCTGGGATTATAATATGCCCAGAGATTCATTGAGGGCCGCATCAGGGTTGTGTTTGACCTCAGGGGGCCATGGGGGCCGTAGCCAGCTCGACACCATCCCTGTCATGGGCGCCTGTGGAAACAGAATCCTGAACTCTGTTTTCAGTTGCAACAGCCTCCTACAACCCTCTGCCAATGAAAATGGAGATACATTTTCACTGGCAGAGGTGCTATGGGCCAGTCCTTCACTGTTTCTAGGGTGGCCCCATGGGCCAGATCTAAGCACCCCGCGGGCCAAATCTGGCCCCTGGGTCTTGATTTGGACACTCCTGATCTAGATCACAACAGAGAGAGAAAAAAATAATTAAAATATCCTTCTCTATTTAACCAGAATCTTCTTAGGATACTATTTAAATGTTGAAATCAAAATTTTAAAAATATGCATTTAATAACATGTGCCATATCATTTTGTATTAATTATTTGGGCAGGGGGGGTTTCTCTTTTGTAGGCCATATCTTTTGGGTGACCTTACAAAATCATAAATAATTAAAATGTACAGGCTGCCTCATTCATAGCCCCTGGGTGCATATAGTTAAAAAACAATAAAAATAAGTAGTTTGCGATATCTAGAATTTAGATAAGAAAAAAACACCGTTAAAAACATCCAACAGTGGCACAAATGTCCTAACCTAGTGCCTGGGTGGAGGAAAAACAGATTGCTACGTCGCCATGACTACGGTCGGGGATGTCAGTCAAGTAATTGGCAAGCTCTGATTGGTCCAGACGCAACTGCAGTCTGGTGGGAAGATTCTAGGCTTCCCATTGGTTAACTGTTTTGACAGCTCGACTATATAAGAGCTGTCAGGTTAAAAGTGTTGTTCGTTCTCTGTTAGTAGTTTATAAAAGCAGTTCTTCCAGTAACTGGTCCCCGTGCCTTCCCTAAGAGCTGAACTATAGAACTGGCGACGAGGATGGAATTCTGAGGAAAATTATTATCGATCTCTCAGAATTACCCCGTAATTAAGAAGCCATGGCAAAAATGACAGCAATACCTTCATTTGAAGCCTTCTCTCCTGAGAAAGAATCTTGGGAAATATTCATGCTGCGATTTGAATGTTTCCTTATAGCCCATGATTTTGCTGAAATATCTACTGAAAGAAGAGGGGATATTTCCTAAGTGTATGTGGCCCGGAAACATTTTCCATGGGCCAAGCTCTAGCTGCTCCAGCTTCTGTCCATGCCATATCATGGGAAACTTTGCTGGCCAGATTGAAGGCACACTACGCTCCGGCTCCCTCAGGTTTTGCTAGGAGATATTCTTTCTGATTGTGTAGGTAGAAAAAAACTGAATCCATAAACCAGTTTATGGCTTCTTTGAGAAGCGCAGCAATTGACTGCGATTTTCCTGATTTAGAAGAAGCCTTGCTAGAACAGCTAATTTGTGGCGTTAAGGACTTGCAGCTTCAGCACCGATTGTTAGCAAGGTCCGATTTAAATTTGACCATCACCTTAGATGAGGCAAGAGTGGCCCAACAGTCAGACTTATCCATGGCTGAAATTCAAAGATTTCAAGCCACACACAATGAAAGCTGCAGCCATGGTCAATCGACAGGTGGCTGACGATGAGGATGAAGAGTGGACAGCTGAAGGCACTAGTCACTTAAATTTGACCGCAAACCACCAGTGGAAGCCCCCTGCAAAATCTTCTCAGAGGGGCTGCCTTAGCTGTGGAGGCAATCATATGCGATCAAATTGCTGCTTCAAGTCATCTGTTTGCCGACGGTGTGGCAAAACGGGACATCTTGCTTATGTACCCACCCTTCCAAGTCAAGACAAGCCAGCCGGTCACCCTGCCAACTGACCTAAGGACAGGCGTCCATTCCAGACCAAAGATGACTGCCATGCCATAGACCGTGAGGAGGACAACTTGGGCACCGTCAATACCGCATCTGTGGGGAGTGCAACCCGCAAGAAGCTGTTCGTCAGTGTACTGATTGAGGGGACTCCATGTAGAATGGAGGTGGAACACAGGGTCTACCAAATCAGTTATAGCTTGGGAAACTCTCAAGCGGCTGCTGCCCAAAGTTAAAAAAAACTGCTTTTTAAGGGATTACCAAAATAATCCAATACCAATTATAAGCTATGGGATGTTCACTGTGGAATATGGCTAATTTAAAGGATCCCTGCCATTAATGGTGGTGGATGGGCCATTGGCTATCTTAATGGGGATAGAGTGGTTTGCGGCTTTGGGTTTTTCCATTACAGGCATCCACACCACTGACTGTGCTGCTGAATTTGAATACCTGATCGGGGAGTTTGAAGACGTCTTTAGCGAGTCCCTTGGTAA
Source organism: Natrix helvetica (assembly GCF_964273705.1). Classification (NCBI taxonomy): domain Eukaryota; kingdom Metazoa; phylum Chordata; class Lepidosauria; order Squamata; family Natricidae; genus Natrix; species Natrix helvetica. The sequence continues at coordinate 288,232,819 of NC_138548.1, forward strand.
ATATAGGGGGTCCCCAATATCTTTTAATCTAGACCCCAGTGTAATCCCCATCCGTTTGAAGATCAGGCGGGTCCCATTTGCTCTCCAGAGTAAGGTAGACTCTGAGTTAGACAAGCTACTGCAGCAGGGGGTATTAGAGCCTGTAGATTATGCTAAGTGGGAGACCCCTATAGTTATACCTGTCAAATCCGACGGATCCATCAGGATCTGCGTGGATTACAAATCAACTTTAAATAAAGCCCTTCAAGCTCATCCTTATCCTGTTCCTGTGGTGCAATACTTGTTGCATTCACTGGGCAGGGGCAGCATATTTGCTAAGCTTGATTTAGTGCTTGCATTCGCAGCTGTCAAATCTCTCTTGATGTCATTGGCTGTGCGGATGCAGTACTTCGAGTGTCTACCACTCATTTTAGCCACCAACGCTTCACCGTATGGTGTGGGAGCTGTCTTGAGCCATCGCTGCCCAGATGGCAGTGAGGCTCCAATTGCTTATTTTTCCCGCTCTTTGTCCAAAGCTGAAAGAAATTACAACCAATTGGACAAAGCGGCGTTGGCAGCCGTAGCAGGAATCAAGAGAGTCCATCACTACCTCTACAGCTGCCCCTTCGTACTGCAAACAGATCACAAGCCACTACTAGGCATTATAGCAGGGGACCGCCCAACTCCCCCTATACTATCCACTAGGATGACATGTTGGACAGAATTCTTAGTGGCATATTGCTACCGCTTAGAATTCTGCCCTGGAAAACACATGAGACACGCAGATGCCTTGAGTCACTGTCCCTTGCCAATAGAAATTCAAGACCCACACCCCGTTTCAACTGTCCTTATGATTGATCATCTAGGCTTGCCCTTATTGTCCACTGATGTGGCAGTCCATTCAAAATGAGACCCCACATCTCCCAAGTCCTGGACTGGGTCCAAAGGGGCTGGCCTAGAGATGTTGCTGAGCAGTTCCTGCCGTATTATCGTAGACAGCTGGAACTGTTGGAACTTAAGGGCTGTTTATTGTGGGGACAGAGCGTTGTGGTGCCCCCATCTCTTCGTACTCTTATATTGCACCACCTTCACAAAGGGGACCCAGGCATAGCCAGAATGAAGGCTTTAGTCCGCAGCTATGTCTGGTGGCCCAAATTAGATGCAGAAATAGCTATCTGGGTGGCGGAATGTCAACCATGTCAGTTATCCTGACCTAATCCTCCAGCAGCCCCTGCCAGGACATGGGAACTGCCCAAGGGGCCATGGGCCTGCTTGCATTTAGATTTTGCTGGCCCAGTGAACGGACACAATTTTCTGATAGTGGTAGATGCTTTCTCAAAGTGGGTAGAAATATTTACCATGCATACTACCACATCAGAGGCTACCATAAAGGAATTGCAGCACCTTTTTGCCACACACGGTGTACTGGACACCATAGTGTCTGACAATTGACATCTGCAGTTTTCCAGGCTTTCCTGTCCAGTCTGGGTATTAGACATGCATTGCTCACTCCCTATCATCCATCTAGCAATGGGCAGGTGGAACGGGCTGTCTGATCCACTAAGGAGGCCCTACAGTGCATGGGCCCTGGCCAGTGGGAACAGAAAATTAATCAATAATTACTGGCCCAACACACTACACCATGCCCAACATCAGGGAAAAGTCCGCCGGAACTTTTAATGGGCCGGTGTCTCTGCACTTTACTGGACCGATTGCGTCCAACCTATCATGTGGAGTCCCCTCTGGAGCCGTTTGGACACACCCATACCTTCGGAATAGGGGATAGGGTATTTGCACGTAATTTCATAGCAGATCCGAAGTGGGTTGAGGGACATATCATTCAAGTAACTGGCCCATGTTCTTATAGGGTCCAGTTACAGGATGGATGACAGTGGCACCGCCACATGGACCACCTGCGGCGCCGCGACACTCAACCCACTCAATTAGCTTGGCCCGCTGTGCTTAGTGGGGAACCAGTTCCAAACCTGCCTATCTATGCTGCCTGCTGGCCAGTCTAAGACCAACCTCACTTCTACACCCGCCTCGTTCTCGTTGGATGACGTACCTTATATTTCCGTAGTCCAGCAAGGGTGGAGTCTCCAGAGGGTCTCAACCAGCAAACACCAACAGCAGAGGTGGAGTCAACACAAGCTCCTTCCCCGGCAGGAAGGAAGCACCAGAAGTCCGCCTATCTCAAGGACTACGTCTGTGCAATCCGGGGGGGGGGGGGAGGAGTGCTACGTCGCCATGACTACAGTCGGGAACTTCAGTCAAGTAATTGGCAAGCTCTGATTGGTCCAGACGCAACTGCAGTCTGGCTGGAAGATTCCAGGCTTACCATTGATTAACTGTTTTGATAGCTCGACTATATAAGAGCTGTCAGGTTAAAAGTGTTGTTCATTTGCTGTTAGTAGTTAATAAAGCAGTTGTTCCAGATTGGTCTCCGTGCCTTCCCTCAGAGCTCGAACTATAGCACAGATCTTCAAGGTCCATTTTAAAAACTTCAGGATGGGATACTATTCCATATGCAATTCTACTTATACAGTTAACATCACATTTGGTTTAATGTGGCTCAAATGAGAGGCAGTAGGTACTGCTCTAATTTGATTGCTTTTCATTAAGAGAGAGAAGCAAAATGTAAATTTCAGTTCTTGGTGATAGGAGCCATGATTGTCTCAGGGCAATTGTGACATGACCTAATAATGAAAAAAATATTATCCTCACTTTTTTGCCATGATTGAATCGCCCTCTTACTTTTCTGCAAGGAGACAAGGTCTGTTAGATTGGTCCACCCACCTCAGGCAATTGAATCCAAAATGGTTCTACAGAGAAGTTGTTATTTTCTCTGAGGATCTGATGGGCAGTCAATGGGTATGTGATGAGGGCTTTGGAGTGGATTGCTTCTAGGTGGCTTCTCACACCACTTTAATCCTGGAGTGCTCTTTGGTTTTCCAAGAAGCTTTTTCATATTAGAAGAAATAGCGAGACAAAGAGATAGACAGAAACTGAATCTGACTGAACACAAGTGACAGCCTGTATTATGGATTATATTGGAGCAATAAGTTTCTTGTTATTTTTCTGCCGTTATCCATCAACAGATGGCTCTCCAGCAGCCCTATTTAAAGTGACTCATTCCTTGCTGGGGAAAGATAATGAGTCACCAGGTCATCTGCAAGGTTGCTGTGAGGAATATTGTATCTGATGGATAAAATACTGGGGCAGTCCAGATGCCCGAGACTTAGTCCTGCAGGCTTAGCTGGGATAAATTGATAATTCTAGAAGATTTGGAGTGGGTCCCTGGAAATGTGAACTGGGAGACCTATTTATTAGATCCATGCATTTCTCCTGACTTGTGAGCTGTTTGAAAAGAGAAATATCCATACAATGGTGTAAGACTTTTTGAGGAGGAGGGGGAGGAGATGGTTCTTCCAACCTTGAAGAAGACAGTAATGTGCCTTCACCTTAAGAACCCATTGCTGGACCCAACAGCAGTCCAATTTACAACATTCCCTTGTTAGAGAAGATTTCAGGAAAGATGGTCAGGCAGCAGTTCCAGAAGGTCCTGGAGGAAATGGATAGTTTTCATCCTCTCAATTAAATTTCAAACCGGAACAAGGGAGGTGTTACAGTTCTGGTTTTCTTTGATTTTTCAGAGGTGTTTAATACTATCAATCATAGTGTTTTTCTAGGAATGGAAACAGAGATGGGCTGCTGCTGGTTCGGACCAGTTCGGGCAAATCAGTAGTTCCGACCATCAGTTGGCCCCTTCCCCACCAGCTCTAGCCTGTCCTATTTATCTCACTCTCTGGCTTTGTTCCCCATCCACAAAGCCCAGCTGATTGCATCACCTGCTCTACTTACCGCGACTGCCTGAGAAGATATGCTGTGCATTTGAAGCTGCGCAAAAGTGAGGAAGGAAATGTGAGCGTGCACTCACATTTCCGGTGAACCCATTGTTAACATATGTGCACCCCACCTCTGAGTGGAAGGGACCAGATTTTAGTGATTCTCCCTTTTCTATGGATGGTTCCAGTTGGTGTTGGCAATGGAGAACAAATTGAGCTCAAAGCTCTTAACTTTGGGGAATTTGGAACTTGACTGTCTCACCTCTTCTGTTTAACCAGTAGGAGAGACCATCCACCAATTCAGAATCAGATATCATGCGCATCCTGATGAAACCAAACTGTATTTCTTGGCTCTAGGCTGTCCAATTGATGCTATTGAAATCTTGACTGAGACTTTGGAGGCTCAATGAGGGTCTTGGTTGAAAGAAATAGACTTGTGGTCAACTTTAGCAAGATGGAATGGCTATTAGTTTTGGCAGCCCCTGATCCTGGAAACTTTCCATCTTCCTGAACTCAAGCTCCTGCTTAGAAAATGGGTGTTGTCGTAGCTAGAAGGATCTTTGCACAATTTCATCTGGTTTACCAAGTGGACCTGTTCCTGCATTGAGAGGCTCTTAGGTGCTCAGTCATTTCAAAGTCACCTTTCATATGGACTATATACAGGAGTGTCTTTGAAAACCACCCCAAAAACTGCAGTGATTGGCATACCATCATATGGGCATGTAATGCTACTTTTTTTATGAGCTGCACTGGTTGCCAAAAATTTTTTAAATAAAATATTTATTTAAAACTTTTATAATGACCATATTAAGAAAAAAAACTGAGAAAAGAAATCGTGAGAGAAAAATAATATCTCAATAAATAAACAATCTACAATTGTCACAAAATTTAAAATCTATTATTTCATTGACTAAATAATTAAATGCATCTACAGTATGTAACTGGGCTCATTATATCATGAGGAAAAATTGCAGAACTCTAAACATTAACTTTTACAGGTATGTTGATTTCAACAAAGAAAAAAAGATAAAAGAGAAATAAAATATTAAAACAATCAGAAAAAAAATTAAGTTCTAAATTCTCTCTCATTATTTCCAGCTGGTGATTATATCAAATTATATATAATCCTTATATCTTTACAACAGCTATTGCAACTTCAGAAGTCTTCATGGGGTTGTGCAACCCTTTAAATTTAAATGTTGCTGCGGATACAATTGAATAATAATAAACTGAAAGTCACCATCAGAGCTCATGAATTATCAGTCAAATAGTTGGGGGATAGTATTCTCTTAAAAATGAGTCAAATAGCAAAATATATTTATGTGTTGTTGACATCAAATTGATATTATCAATGGTAATTCTTTTTGCCACAAAAGAATAATCTGTTTTCCTCAAATAAATATATTTTTAGTTGGAGAGACCATCTTAGGCCCTATCTCCCCTTGGCCTTTAGCAGGCACAATCACACCCTGATAACCAGTCTTCCCTCTTGAACTCTTTCACATGGTCCTCATCTGTTCCCAGCCTCAAGTCATTACTAAATTTAAAGGTGTATTTTCCCTCTTATATTGACCCTATTGCTTCTTAGCTTCAAAGTGTATGTAATGCTTTGCCATTTATATCTTGGGAATGAAGGCTTAGTGGCTAAGACTCCTGCCTAAGATATATACAGCCCGGGTTCAAATCCCAGTAAGGGTATGGCTAGCTGATGAGAGCTAATTAGCTCGAAATAGATCTATATTAGTCTCCCTTTATTTATTTATCAGTACAAATACAACACAAATATAAAAAGGCAACATTAAAAATAAAAATATGGTTTTCTGCCTGGATGGTTTTCTGTAATGAGCCGAAGGACAGAAAGAGGGTGTAGTGAGCTTCCTCCCATATTTGGGCATACCAGGGGTTGTAACACAAATACATACATACATATATATAAGTTTTTATATATTCTCAGGAAGTTTTTCCTTTTTTCCTTTTTTCCTTTTTTTTTCTTTTTTTCCTCCCTTCCTCCCTTTTCCAGCACCTTAAAGCTACAGGACATGAAATCAACTTTGAAGGAGCCAGGTTAATCTCCAAAACAGAACACCTCCACAAGAGAATAATTATGGAAGCCATCGAAATAGAGAAACACCCCCACAACATGAATAAACGTGATGATACCTCCCGCCTACCAAACATCTGGAAACCAGCCCTAGCCAACAAACGAACACCACCCACCACCCAAGCCGTTACAATATAAAATAACAATGCACACACAGCCTGCACCAATCAGCACCAATCTACCAATCATGATACAACCACACAACCAATCATTCCACATACTGAAACAAAGCCAGCACCCCATCCCCTCCCACCAAGACTTACAGAAAGACGGCAGCTCCGTTCCCATTTTAAGCCCAAGCTTGAAGATGGCAGGTGAGATCCTGCCGAAACATTGCAAAGACAATCTCAACCTTACACGGGAAAAGACCCGAATACAACAAAACCAGCATACCTACACCCATGAAAATCTACGAATATATATATATATATATATATATATATATATATATATATATATATATATATATATATATATATATATATATATATGTGTGTGTGTGTGTGTGTGTGTGTGTGTGTGTGTGTGTGTGTGTGTGTGTGTGTGTGTGTGTGTGTGTGTATGTTGTATTTGTGCTGATAAATAAATAAAGGGAGACATTAAAAAAGGCAACATTAAAAATAAAAATATGGGTTTCTGCCTGCATGGTTTTCTGTGATGAGCCGAAGGACAGAAAGAGGGAGGAGTGAGCTCCCTCCCATATTTGGGCATACCAGGGGTTGTAACACAAACACACACACACACATACACACACACACACACACACACACACCACACACATATATATACATATACATATACATATACATACACACACACACACACACACACACACACACACACACACACACATATATATATATATATATATATATATATATATATATACACATATATATATATATGTTGTATTTGTGCTGATAAAATAAAGGGAGACTAGTATGGATCCATTTCAAGCTGTTTAGCTCTCATCAGCTAGCCATACCCTTACTGGGATTTGAACCTGGGATGTGTTACATATTAGGCAGACTTGCTAGCCACTACACCACCGGTTCTCTTCCTTTATCAGCTAAGCCAGGGAAATAAGTATGTGTTTGTGTTACAACCCCTGGTATGACCAAATATGGGAGGGACATCACTCCTCCCTCTTTCTGTGCTTTCCGGCTCATCACAGAAAACCATCCAGGCAGAAACCCATATTTTTATTTTTAATGTTGCCTTTTTATATTTGTGTTGTATTTGTGCTGATAAAATAAAGGGAGACTAGTATGGATCCATTTCAAGCTGTTTAGCTCTCATCAGCTAGCCATACCCTTACTGGGATTTGAACCTGGGATGTGTTACATATTAGGCAGACTTGCTAGCCACTACACCACCGGTTCTCCTCCTTTATCAGCTAAGCCAGGGAAATAAGTATGTGTTATACATATTTGGTCATACCAGGGGTTGTAACACAAACACACACACACACACACACACACACACACACACACATATATATTCTTTTTTTTCTTTTTATATATATTTGTGTTGTATTTGTGCTGATAAATAAATAAAGGGAGACTAGTATAGATCTATTTCAAGCTATTTAGCTCTCATCAGCTAGCCATACCCTTACTGGGATTAATTAATTAATGAGGGATGGTGATCCAGGCCTTTGTAGCTTCTTTTCCAGGTTCCTGTATTCATCAGTTTCCTGGAAGTAAAAGACACAGTTGCCCTGCCATAGTCCAGTCTTTGCAAATACTTTACAATTTCTGTAAGAGTCCGCAAATCCATGAAACAAGGGAGAGGCATCCTTTAGTGTTTGTTCCACAATTGTGGAGCTTCTTCCAGTCACAAATGATTGAGGAAAAAATATATTTTGCAGCTAAGCAAAATTTTAAATACATGATTGTGATTTTATGTAGTCTGTGGATGTTAAAATTATTAATTTTACATATACTACGGAATATAGGTTCCAGGAACTTAGTCTCTGCTGGCAGAATGCTTCTATCCTGGAGCACTGGGATAATTCTTTTTATAAGAAATCATTAGAAGCCATCCAAGGACTTCTTTCACAGGGAACAGTCTTTGTGTGTGTCCTGCCCGCACCCCCCTGCCACCAGATGTGGAAACTGTGGACATCACAGAAAATTGTAATACTTGGATGATTTCTCTAGCTTTCAGCCTGGGCAAAATGTCTCTCTTATTCCTTATAAGAAAAAAAGGGGGTGAGAGGAAGGGAGTGAGTTTGGTTCCTGTGGAATCTCATGCTGAGAAGGTGCTGGTTTTGGGTTGGGCTCCCCCCCCCTTCTTCTTTTTTTAAAGTACAAGCTGAAAGAAAAATCATTTGAAAAGATGACAGGCTTGATTTACACTGTCATTAACCAGAACTGAAACCCTACACAGGCGGCGTCTCCTGTGTAAACCACATTACCCACATGCTTAGCAGCTGATGTTTCTCTGATTCTGGCAGATAAAGGCCACGGTGGATCTGTTTCTTGGAGTAGGTCTTTGTTTTCTTCATGTAGGTTTTAAAGTTTGCTATCATGAGCTCCAAGGTTTATTATCAGATGTACAGAATGTGAGCCATGAATCCAATCAGTCCTTGAATTATGTATGTATTTTGTACAGCATGATGAAATTTATTTTACAGTCAGAAAAGGCTGCAGTTAAAAAGTATCCATTAAACATTTCATGTTTGGAAGAAATTTAACTGAAATAAAATGTATCAAACACATATACAAGGAACTTCTGAAAATTTTTGGATAACTATTGACAGGATTTGTGAGGTTGTCTTGGTGGTACTGGTCCAGAGATGGTATTCAGCAGGTTCTGACCAGTTCTGGAGAACCGGTAGTGGAAATTTTGAGTAGTTCAGAGAACCAGTAAATACCACCTCTGACTGGCCCCGCCCCCATCTATTCTCTGCCTCCCGAGTCCCAGCTGATCGGGAGGAAATGGAGATTTTACAGTATCCTTCCCCAAGCCACGTCCACCAAACTATGCCATGCCCACAATGCCACACCCACCGAACCGGTAGTAAAAACTTTTGAATCCCACCACTGTACTGGTCCCATCCAATATGGAGTTTCATATTTGTGTGTGCTTCTTTAGTATCCTGTCATTGAAAAATTGAGAATCATTCCTCTGTTGGGATACGGCAGTTAGTATTTCAAGACATGCCTTCCCTTGTGATAGTTCTTTTGCTCATGTACTCGTCCATTGTATCTCATTTGTCATTGTCCCTGCAGATTTAACCTGACTTCCAAAGTGCCCATGCTACGTTTAATCAGTCAAATATACAAATAGATTTGGAGAAAGGACTGCTAATAACTTTTTTTGGGCTTATTATGAAGAAGATGGATCATCACTTTAGGTAGGGGAAGATTTGTGAGGGGACAACAACAACAATAATTGGCTGGCCTTAATGTAGCTTTACAAACATCACAAAAACGATGTGGAACATACAAAAAGATATTTAATTGTACATAATTTTGCATTTACAAGTCTAGGGCAACAACCTATATGTGTTGCAGATCATTATTCTTGTATGACTAGAGAGAAGAGAAAGGCAAATGGTGATGTGGAGGTTAATCCTAACAGCACTTTTTTCTCCATACTTTTACACATACATGATTTTATGAAGTGTGTCATGGGTGCCATATAGATTGCTCTTTCTAGCATATAAAAGTGCAGATTGCATACTAAGTTGCAGTTTACGATAGAAACTTAACTAGGGGGTAGCACCTAGCCAACGTTGGCTGATTCTGAGAAGCAAAATATTGTAGTGTTTGGATATACAGGTAGTCATGGACTTACAATTGAGCCCAAAATTTCTGTTGTTAAGTGAGACATTTGTAAAGTGAGTTTTGCCCCATTTTACGACCTTTCTTACCACAGTTGTTAAGAGAATCACTTCAGCTGATTAGTTAGTAACCCAGTTGTTAAGTGAATCTGGCTGCCCCCTTGACTGCTTATCAAAAGGTCACAAAAAGGGATCACATGAACTTGGGGCACAACAACAGTCATAAATATGAGTCAGCATATATGAGTCACATTGCCAACCATCTGAATTTTGATCACATGACCATAGGGATGCTGCAAAGGTTGTAAAAATGGTCATAAGTCACTTTTTTCAGTGCCATTGTAACTTTGAATGGTCTTCAAATGAACTGTTGTAAGTCGAGGACTACCTGTAGATTATGTTGAATGGGAGGGCACCACAGCTGCAGGCTCCATTGGGGGAGAAGGTAGGCAGGTAGATAGGTGGGTGGGTGGGTGGGTGGATGGATGGATGGATGGATGGATGGATGGATAGATAGATGGATGGATGGAGACAGACAGACAGACAGACAGACAGACAGACAGACAGCTGTGTGTGTGTGTGTGTGAGAGAGAGAGAGAGGGAGGGAGGGAGGGAGGGAGGGAGGAAGGGAGGAAGGGAGAGAGAGATTGGGAGGACACGGCGGCAAAACACTTTGGTCAGTGGTGAAATTCAAATTTTTTTTACTACCGGTTCTGTGGGCATGGCTTGGTGAGTGTGGTGTGGCTTGATGGTCATGGCAGGAGAAGGATACTGCAAAAATCTCCATTCCCTCCCCACTCCAGGGGAAGGATACTGCAAAATCTGCATTCCCTCCCCACTCTGGAGCCAGCTAGAGGGGGCATTTGCCAGTTCTCAGAACTACTCAAAATTTCCACTACTGGTTCTCTAGAACCTGCTGGATTTCACCCCTGACTTTAGTTCTGGTGCCAAGAAAACAAAATGGATTTATCCATAAATGCAGTGTGTGTGTGTGTGTGTGTGTGTGTGTGTGTGTGTGTGTATTCTCCTGAGGATGTTTCAGATCTTCATATATACTCCATTCAACTGAAAATACTGTGTGGTCAAGATATCTGATTGAGCCATGGTTTTTAAGAATGATCAGCACAACATATGTAGAAACATACTTTCATTTGGAACTTGAAAAATCTTAAATTTTCACTGCTGGGGTAGGGAAGGCCTGAGTTGACAAATAGTTGACAATTTACCTTCCTTTCACTTGCTCTTTTTGTAATTGTGACTGTGGCATGGCCCACTATCTTCATTTCAAATAAAGTTAATTTTTTTTTTTTTGTATGTCCAACATTTCATTAAAAGGCTCCTAATTTCTTTTAATCATTTGAAGTAGCTTGCAAAGTTCACATTTTACAGTATGGTACAATCAGGGAGGAAATTCAGCAAGTTCTGACAGGTTCTGGAGAACTGGTAGCAGAAATTTTGAGTAGTTTGGAGAACCGGCAAATGCCACCTCTGACTGGCCCCAGAGTGGGGAGAGAATGGGGATTTTGCAGAATTCTTCCTCTGGAGTGGGGTGGGAATGGAGATTTTGCAATATCCTTCCTCTGCCAAGCCCACCAAGCCACGCCCACAGAACCGGTAATTAAAAAAAATGAATTTCACCACTGGATACAATCAACTTTATGAACATAGGAAAATCAAAACAAACAACACTAATACTTCTAATCTGAATGTTAAGACAAAGGACAACAACTCTATATCCATGGCAAAACAGTAAGACATCTTCTGTAAGACTGTTTTCTCTATTTTATTGAAAACAATTCAAATGCGTATGTGTTTTTGATGTGCTTGAAAGAAGTAATGCACCAGAAGCTGGATTCTCATACTGTACTGTGCTGAATCATAAAGTTGGAAGAAACCTAAGAAAGTCACAAAGTCCAACCCTTTCTACACTACACCAACCCCAATAGTTGACTGTTCAACCTCCATTTGGCAACCTCCGGTGAAAGAGAAGAAACTATTTCATGCAGTAATTTATTTCACTGATTGACAACTCTTAATATCAAGAAGTTCTTCCTACCAAACTATAATAACTGGACTTATACAATGCACTAAGCCAAATTCAAATAATCTACATTGTGGCTTAGAATGATATGTGAATGGTGTCTCACCATTTGAATGATTCTTTTTTGTGAGAGGAGCTTAACAGAATAACGGCATTGGAAGGGACCTTGGAGGTCTTTTAGCCCAACCCCTTGCTCAGGCAGAAAACCCTACATCATTTCAGATAAATGGTTGTCCAATCTCTTATTAAAAAGCTGGCAGAAACTAATTTTGCATTGCTTGCTTATGGAAGTTATTCATATTTATTCTATGTAATAAATGTGGGAAAACCTTTTAGTGTTTTGCTTAAAGAAAAAAACCTTGTATTTTCTAATTATATGGAATCAAAGAAATCAGCATTAAAAAGTAAAATAAAGTCCTTTTCCTTAACGGCAGCACATTTAAATTCCTGAAAGAGAAGCTGTGTATTTTGAACTTCATAAAGTTCTGTTGTAAAAGCAATATAAACATAATATTAGCAGATACTTTATTTAAATATCAGATCCTTAGACCTCTAGTAATTAATTTATGCATTTCATGTTCCTGAATCACTTTAATGGTTCAGTTGGAAAAGTTTACTGTCTGAAAGAAGAAGAGCAGCAGGAAATAACTGATATTTTGGGAACTTGACTATCTTCTCAAAAAGAGCCATAAAGTTTTTTTTCTTTCTAAGATTGTTTTCCCCATTTAGTGAAATGGCACTGTCAGCTATTCTATTACTGATCTCATTTCAGGCCTATTTGTATGTCCAGCAACCAGCATTCCTGACTGTATGGAGATTAATCCAAATGCAGTTTTTTTTGTGACCCTATTTCATGAATATTTGTGTTTTCCTTCTTGTTGAATCTCTCTCTTGACTGTGCCTTGTAACAGTAAGCATTAGAAGCATCCTAAGGTAGGTCCCAATTCTCATGGATCTGCCACCCATTTTGTTTCTCATCAACTAGCCTTCCAGATTACAGTAGTATCTCCATGTAGATATGATCTGTCTCCTGTCTAGGTATTCTCTTCCTGTCTTCATTTGTGGAATGAAATCTGCCCAAAGGTTCCCCCATTGGGGAATGGCTCAGGAATGACTCCTAATCGTTTCTTTTTTACTTAAGAGTGAGGTGATGATAAGAAAAGATGCTGAAGGCCAATTTAAAACAAAAACAAAACCACCACCAATCTTTCCACAGCCTCTTTGTGAAAAGTGGGGCAAAAGACACTTTGGATTCATATTAGGAGTACTTTGACTTAAGCCCAGCTCAACCTACTCTTATATTTGATGTTACATTCTATTGTTTATACTTTCAATCAGACTTACCTAATTTATATTATAAAAATGGGTAGAAACTGTCATTCAGGGCACTGTATAGAACTGAACAGAGGAAAGAAAAATGCTTGGAAATTTCCCTGGGACATCTTTGTTCTGCCTGGGGTAATTTCTGGTCTGTGTAAGATAACCAGATGTCTGGCAAAAGGAGGATGTATCCTCTATTTTCTCCTCTTATCCTCCGTCCATCACACATAGCCTTAAAATCAAATATTGTCCAGCTTTCTGAGTATTTTTTTTTTTAAAAAAATGGCTTGTTTTCACAACAGTAGTCATTCAGATTTTTGTGTATTGTGCCCTTGTAAATTGTCTGGTTCTTTGTTTTACTCATCCTTCAACAAACTTGACAGCCAAGATTTATATTATTTAATTTATTTCCTGATTCCAGCAATCAACTTCTCTCCAGCCATTTTGATCTCTGTGGTCTTTGCTCACATAACTCGCCTTACGTTTCTATGGCGAAATTTGGAAAACGGATTGTTATTGATTCTATATTATCGCGAGATCATGAAAATAAAGATTGGTTGGAAAAACGTTCAAATTGTAAAAGTAACCTCCTGATGCTGGAAAAAAAATAATTTCCTATACATGTAGGTTTATGGGCATTTCATTTTGCAGTTTTCGCTGCAATTTTTTCTCAGAGATGCCAAGAAGTTAAATAGCTAGTGTACCCTTCCTCACACTTGTCTGTGTCCTCCTTTATCTGATAAGTTTGGTCTATGAGGCTTTGTGGATCCTTTGTAGATCTTTATAAATACTCAGAAAGTTCTGCTGAAAATGTATGTGTTTATGTGCATTTTATCTTCTACTCCAGACTGGGTCTGGGCCTTTGTCTCATAAACCAAAATCCCCTACAGTTATTCCCATTTTGTCTCTCCATCAGACAGTGTTTTCTGATCTTGGATTCCCGAGATTCGGTTTGCAATAACTCTCACCATCCTGGATCATTGGGCATAGTGTTTGGATATGATGGGAATTGTCCAGGGACATCAGAGAACCAAATCTGAGACGGAGATTGGTTCAATACCCTCGGTGAATGTCTCAGCTGGTTGGTACCTGGGGCTCCTCAGGGTCTAACTCAGTGATAGCTAATCTTTTTGTCATCGTTCCTGCATCCATAATGCAATGTGGACACGACACCCCCCCTGCGCATGCATGCGTAACCCCCCCGTGTGCCCCCCATGCATACATCCACAGCCCTCACGCACTGTTTTGGGCCTAGTAGGCTTCCCTGCATCCTACTGGGACCAAAAATGGGCTGCGGGGGGCACGCCCCCTGCACTCTGCCCACACATGCATGCGTGACCCTCCATTCCCCACGCATGCACACATGACCCCGTCACCCCCATGCATGTGCATGTGACCCCAAAACCAGCTGGTTGGCAGGAGGTGCACATACATGCATGGTGGAGCTGAGCTGGTGTGATGGCTCTGCATGCCACCTGTGGCACGCATGCCATAGGTTCACCATCACGGGTCTCACTGCTACACCATATTGTCTTTTTCTTACTGACCAGCATCCTTTTCTCCCTCATTTGGAAACTCAGAAAGGCTACTGACTTATTAGATCAAGGACATAATCTCATAAACAATGGGCTTTGTGATTCCAGAAGTGTTCACTCTAAGGACAGCAATGCTGAGACTTGCCATGGATACAATTCCTATTTGCAAGCTATTAAAACAAAGTCTGGCATTTTCTACACCGAGAAGTAAGGAGCAATAAACATAATGTCACAAGAAAATAAGTTATGTTGATTTCAAAAGTGTGGAATCTGAGCTGAGTACCTTGTCTCCTACTGGCACTAATGTAATGGATTGTGTTAGTAAAGTGAGCTTATTATAGTCCACAGTTGTAACATGCCTTTCTGGTGACTAGAAAGGAGAGAAATATCTTCAGGGCAATTAAGGCAATCCAGGTACGATGTTCTTATTCTTACCAGAGCTAAACCACGTAATTCCCTAAGAGGTCATATCCAGTTGAATCAAAGGCGCATAAAGCACTGTGGATAAATCTTACACACACTCTTCTGACTGTCACTTTCTATACTAGTGTTTTTCAAACTCGGCAAGTTTTAAATGGGTGGACTTCCCAGAATCCCCCAAGCAGCATGCTAGATTGGGATTCTGAAAGTTGAAATTCAAACACCTTAAAGTAATCAAGTTTGAAAAACATTACTTTATGCAGTTTGGTCTGCTTTCCCCCCATTGTGTCTATAAGTAGTGTTATTGTTCAGAAGTGCAGCCATAACAATGACAAAACACCACCACTTATTAAACACCTCTCTATATGTGCCATGTTTTCATAAATACATATTTTTTGGATTATGATTACTAAATTCCAACTAGCACCATTGATAACTAATGCACTGATGAAGCTACCTACTTTGGGTAATGAAACATCTCCAGAAAACAACCAAACTCAAAAAAAAAAAAAAAAAAACCCCAAGGACCCCTCATTTCAACCCTGAGCTATAAATATTCTACTTTATTGGTCAATTCAAACTTCCTGCAAAAGGAAAGTAAATACTTCAGAAAAGTTACTCAGGGGCCTTTCACCCCCAAAAGGCTAATTCTTGAAATAGAACAGAACAGAATAACAGAGTTGGAAAGGACCTTGGAAGTCTTCTAGTCCAATCCCCTGCTCAGGCAGGAAACGCTACACCACTTCAGACAAATGGTTATCCAACATCCCCTTAAAAACGTCCAGTGTTGGAGCATTCACAACTTCTGGAGGCAAGTTGTTCCACTAATTGTACTATCTCTCAGGAAATTTCTCTTCAGTTTTAAGTTGCTTCTCTCCTTGATTAGTTTCCACCCATTACTTCTTATTCTACCCTCAGGTGCTTTGGAGAATAGTTTGACTCTCTCTTCTTTGTGGCAACCCCTGAGGTATTGGAACACTGCTATCATGTCTCCCCTAGTCCTTTTTTTCATTAAACTAGACATACCCAATTCCAGCCACTGTTCTTCATTTGTTTTAGCCTCCAGTCCCTAATCATCTTTGTTGCTCTTTTCTGCACTCTTTGTAGAGTCTCCACATCTTTTTTACATTGTGGTGACCAAAACTGAATGCAATATTCCAAGTGTGGCCTTACCAAGGCGTTAGAAAGTGGTATTAACACTTCACGTGATCTTGATTCTATCCCTCTGTTTATGCAGCCTAGAACTGTGTTGACTTTTTTGGCAGCTGCTGCATACTGCTGGTTCACATTTAATGCAAAGAGTAATTGATCGGGAGCAGTGAAAGCGTTAAACATTCCCTCACTGCACTTTTTTCACCCAGTATACATCTAAGCTACAGATATAGCTCAACAGGTGCAGGGAAAACCAGCCATTAAAGTTGCATCAGAAACTACTGTATATGAGCCAACCCTAGGATTCCAGTTCAGTACTCTGTTAGTGGGTAGCACTGCTCCAAGTGGATATCAGTCTCTCACTTTAGGACTTCCTGGTTGATCAATAGACTCATTAAAGGTAATAGGCCTACCTGAGGCTTTCAAAGAAGATGCTTTGTTTTCTACCAGTTGGTAGGGACTGAAATCTCCCAAATGAAATATAAATGTCAATGTACAAATTACACATTCACTGGTAGTGAGTGCCACACCCCCATTCAATCCTAATGTGTGATTATGTCAGCCAGTGTCATGGGTCCAGGACTGGAGTGTGTCACAGCTCATGAAAGGAATTATTTACTCCTGTGAGTCAGAGCATTTCAGGACAACCTCCTGGGTTCAATCACATCAAACAATTTCTTGATGGTCTTGAAAGCTGATCCATCCATAGCAATGAAGGATAGCCTTCCCAAATGTAATTCCTTCCAGTTTCCCCAAGGGGAATACATTTTTAAATGTTGTTTTATTTATCCAAAACTTTAAAGCAGCGCCTTACAGGATATTAAAGCCGAGGGGCTGGGATTTCTACAGTGTACGGCAATTGTCAGGAGAGCAATCAGGTTTTTTTCCTGACACCTCCCAGTATATATTTCCCGGTCAAAGGCTACCTGAAATCTGGTTTGGAAATTCAACCCTGTGGTAATGTCCTTTGAATGGTTAGAATCAGGACTGGACTTCAAAATAGATGTATCACAATCAGAAAAACTATATGAAAGTGCAAGGAAGAAACGACTGACTTTTCTATCTATTTTTCCATTTAAAATTTAATCCATTTCTTTTTCTTATTGGTCCTGAACTAGATTTGCATTTTTCGTGTTGCTTCTTGAGCATTGGTGGATTGTGTAGCTTCATCTTGACTAACCTCTAGTTTGGTTATGGCACTAGAATGTCCTCTAAAGCATCTGATAAATTGATTCCATATGAAGATCTGAATTGACGGAATTCAGCTTTTAGTTCTGCAAAGAGTCTTCCCTACGCGATCCCATTTGTACAAAGGCAAAACTGGTGAAAATCACACAGCATCTTTCTAATTTCACCAAGGGTCATAAGGAGAGTAGCTTAGCTCTTCGACTAGTTCTGCTTCGCTGCTATTAGATACTAATAGCTACAGTATTGATTGGGCTAAGCCACAGTTCATTTTTCCAAATTGGGTACCTCCCACTTTCCACTTACTCCCACCCCTCCCAAACCTGTAAGATTCAGAACGTGCTGAAAAAAGTGGAATAGAGAATAAGGAGGTCCTGCCTATGAACATTTAAGCAGAAATCCCTTACGTTCTCTTTTCTTTAAAGAAAATAAAGAACTAATCCAGCTAGACTGAACATGCTGATTTTATTTGGAATTCTCTCTGTGTGTCTTCCTTTGTATTACATAGAATACAAAGGAAGACAAAAGTCACAAACGGAGAATTCTATATATTTACCTTTTCCCCTTTACATCTAGTAATTTTGCTTCATTTGTTAAAAACACAAATAATGTGATTATCTAGCTATTAAGCGGTTTCCAAGTGCCTTCCTTTATTTTTCCTAGATTCATCCTTATAGGATTGGACTGAGAGGAGGACTAGCTTTCCAATGAGAACTTTGATCAACAGAGGCTGTTTAAAGCTGATGCAAGGCTTAGGAAACTAGCTAAAATTTAAACTCCCCCAGTTTTTCAGATACTAATGATAAGGAAATATAGAGCAAAGCTGAGGTCTTTCCCACTATTTTACTACAACCTGAGTGAGAATGATATTTTCAGAGATTTTTGCAGAGATAATCAAGAAGAGTTGGTGGAACCATTCTAGCCAACAACATGTCTTTGCAAGACATCCTGAAATGATTAGCCCTGCCTTACCTTGATTTGCTGCTTGTAGTCTTCCTCTCCAAGAAAGTCACCCCAAAAGCCACAGAAGTGCCTAGGTCCTATAGAATATAAGACAATGACAAATTTATGAAGCAATAGATTGGGTATGTATTCTTATATATAGATATATCATATATGTATGCTTATCATGCATATATCTGCTATCTGTCTGGTTTTATGATCATCTGATTTTATGCTTTTAGCTGTTTACAATTTTTCTAGTTTTGTATGCCTCCCAGAGTCTCAGAGTTATGTGACTAATAAATTTAAACAATAATAATACCAATGTGTGTGTTGGTATTATATACACATACATACACACAGAGAGAATGGGAGTGGGAGGGAGAGGGAAGAGGGAGGGGGAGAGAGAGAGACAGAGATAGTGAAAGATATAGGCTTTTACATCTGTTTAATAAAGTATGACATATTAACTGAAAATAACTAGTTCATAAGTTGCAAGTAATAACCAGGCATATTTCAGAAGAGTATTGAAACAGCCTTTTATAATAGCCGGAGTCTGTTTTTATACTTGCAGGATAACAGTATTTATGAATATATGATATATCCTTATTTAATTCTTTGTGTTAACAACAGAAATTTTTAAAATATGGCATGGAATACCAGCAGCCTTCCTGTGCCATACCAATAACCTCTGTCAGGTGGGTGTAGGGATTCTTCAAAAATTCCTATCTCAGAGTCATGATGCAACATTGATGTCATATAAATGATTTGTACTGGATTAAAGGATATGAAATATCATGTACTCGTGCCACTGAAGAAATCATGACTGCACATTATTAAAAAATGTTACTTTAATTCTGTTAATTAGGATGATTCAACTCCCTAATCCCCCCCCCCCCCAACATGTAGGGCATCAGAAGCAAATTAGTACTGACTCCAGTGAACAATCAGAGAAGTCAAAAAAACCACCCACCATTTTCTCAGCTCCATTTCTGCGCCAATAAGTTTTTGTCCTGAGGATAATAAAAAAACTTTTCCTCACTCTATGGCTTAACCTGATACTTAATGGAATATTATTTTGCAGAAAGGAGAGAGCATGTGTCAAGTCATTTTGTTATCATGACACTCTTCTTTTATCGTGTTTAAAAGAGAAAGTCAGTTTGGTTGTCATGCTTAAGGCACTGGGCTAGAAAGTAGGAGACTCTGAGTTCACCTTAGCTATGAAAGCCAGTAGGGTGACCTTGAGTCAGTCCCTCTCTTTCAACCCAACCTGCCTGACAGGGTTGTTGTTGTGGGGAGAAAATAGGAAGAAAAAGGTGTGTTGGATATGTCGAGTTATTTATAAAAATGGGATAGAAATAAATAAATAAGTCTCTGAAGGAGAATGACAGGCTACATCCAAAACTTGGCTCAATAGTGCCAAACCAGTGGTGGGATTCAAATGTTTTTACTACTGGTTCTGTAGGCATGGCTTGGTGACCATGATGTGGCTTGCTTGGCAGGGCAGAGAAAGGATACTGTAAAATCTCCGTTCCCACCCCACTCCAGGGGAAGGATACTGCAAAATCCCTATTTCCTCCCGATCAGCTGGGACTCGGGAGGCAGAGAATGGATGGGGGTGTCAGAGGTGATATTTACCGGTTCTCCAAACTACTCAAAATTTCCATTACCTGTTCTCCAGAACTGATCAGAACCTGCTGAATGCCACCTCTGCTCCAAACCACTGTTTTTCAAACTTGCCAACTTTAAGATGTATAGACTTCAATTACAAGAATTCATTCTAGCTGGGGAATTCTGGGAGTTAAAGTCCACACAGTTGCCAGATTTGAAAAACACTGCCCTAAACCATGCTGCCAACTGCTGAACCCTGGAAAAGAGAGAGAGAGAAATGCATACTTCAGTCTCTGGACATGGAACCCATATGAGGAGCCACAAAAGAAACAAGGAATCTTTGAGTCTTTGAGCTGAGAAATGGAACAAGGCAGAAGTCCCACTGATGAAAATTCCAGAAACTCAGTCAAATATAACTCTAATTAGGATCTTGAAGGATACATAGCCCATCTCTCTCAGGCTGTTCAAGGACTTTAAAAATTAAAACTGTGGTTATGTAGCTGGTAAAAGATACATAAACATATCACTCTGATGAGAAGGATATAAGAAGAACAGAAACTAGATCAGTTCAAAAGCCCATCTCTTCTCATTTCCTGTTTCTGAGAGCTGCTCATCTGAGTGGTACCTTAGACCATACTTTTGTAAGTGGTTGAGTACACTCAGTGTAAATGACTGCATTTTAAGGTGGAAATTGGATAGTTTCTCAACAACAGTACTTCTTTGCAGACCATTTTTTTAGTTTAAGATCTTCAGGAAAAAAGACTGAACTTTCTTGTTTTGGGGAAACTTTTTTGCTTGTTTTATTCATATACAATTCCAGTTGTAATGGGTGTTATCCAATGACCTGTGCATGGAATTGGTGGAAGAGACAGCCTGCATTACTTTGTTTATAAGAGCATATTTCCGGTGATTGATGTTGGAGCTACGGAAGTATGTTTGCAAGTGAGACTTTAAAACATGAATCAAACAATGTTTGGAATATGTACACTTCTCTGTCAAACATTTCTTTCAGGCTGGAGTCTGCCGTTAGCCTGTTTCTCCCTAGGTATAAAGGACTGCATGCTGGAATCGGGTGAATTCGGGCAAAACCTACTATTTCATCCAATGATAATTTCTTCTAGTTGATGATCTTCATGGAATCCTCGAAAAGCTTATATGGAAGTATGCCCTGTGTAAAATGTATTCAGATGTATACTTTCTTCCTTCTACACTGAAGACTGCTACTTCTTTGACACTGACTTTGACAAAAGTGACACATGGCTCCAGGATGCATCGTTAAATTTTTAGAAGTAACAATAATATTCTGTATGACTTTAGCAGGAGGTCAGTGTCCATTTTTAAACATTACTTTTCAAGGATGAGGTTCTATGCAAAACCAACTTAACAGTAAATGCCATTCATTTCTGTAGGCTAACCAAATAAGTACAGTATATATAAGATTGGCCTGCAAAGTATATAACTTTGAAAAAATCCACTTCTTACTGGTTTACAATATAACAACTATAAATGAAATGTTTAGATGGGGTGGACAAATCTAACTAACATACCTCTTTGTGTGAATATCCATTACCATGAGAGGCTATGTGAGATCAGAACTGCAAAAGATTTTGTTCACAAAAAGTAGAACAGAATAGTATGGAGCTAATGATAGCAGTTACAAATTCCATCATTGTTGTCATGTATAACTAATAGGGGGAATCTCCACCAGATTAAGATAGTTGCAGTCCATGTTGTTCTAAGAATTTTGGCTGATGAAATCATGAAAAATAGTGGACATTTTTCTAGAAAAGTGTTCCCTTTGAATTAACAAATAAAAAAACTCAGATGAAATTTCATATTTTGTCAAGACTTTGGTTAATAGAACTCCATACTAGCTTCAGAATCCAATTTAAAATTGCCCTGTGAGGCCTTAGTTTGGATAAGAACAAATTCACCATTGGCATTGACAAAATCACCACTGTCAATTGCAAAAGGCAGTTGTACTTGGAACAGCTTACATCCTTCAATCATATGTTTAACACCATCAAACAACATACTGTATGTCTATCCCAGCTCCTTAGAAAGACTCACTTGGTGGATAAAAATGTCAAATCTAGTCTAAACATCTGGCTGACTTTATGACCAACCATAACAAGAATAACTCTTCTTCTTTTGAGAAACACCTCTCCTGTTTTAGCTTACAGGAACAGTAAGGGAGTCTTATAGTTGGATTACAAATGGTAGATCAAGCTTAACATCATATAGCCTTGTATGATTCTAGATGTTCTCCAGAGGAGGAAATATAAACAGAAATGAAGGCTTGTTAATCCCATTAAATCTGTTAGTCAGCTTGCCAGTGCAAGAATGTCTGTGCACTACCTAACATCTATTTTGGTAATTGGTCACTGTCAAGAAGATAGCTATCACTGTCTGTATCATCTGCATTTCATTTCTTTCTGACTTTACTATTTACCATTTGTTCAACCTGCCCACACAATTATAGAAGTATATTTATCCCTAATTTAGGATAATGGTTCATGCATCTGAGAAAATCATCTCTATTCCATGAAACATCTGTCAGTGTCCACCAGTAACAACATCCAGTGCAGCATATATAATCACAATATTGAAAAATGTACATAAGATAAACACAGGCATGTTTACAATCTATATACCAAAAGACAGCTCTATCTTTGTGATAATATGTATAGCCATATATGGCAATTCATGATGCAATAAGATATACATGTACTGCTCACATACACATATTTGCTATATATATTATCTAAATTTATTTTTATCCAATACATTATTTTTTAAAATATATCTGGAATTGAGTCACTCACTCAGAAGAGCAGAAAAAGTATTCTAGAAAGCTAAAATTTGGTATGCAGAAAATCCACAGCACTCAATCCCAACCAGATTATTTATAAAATTGATGTATTTTTTCCCTTCTCCCTCTCTCAAAAGGAATTAAATGTATCCTCAAAACACATTTACAAGGAATTAAATGTATCCTCAAAACACATTTAAATCTGAGAGGAAAAGGAGGAAAGGAAGAAAGAGGTAAAGGAGAGGAGGGTGGAAGGGAGAGAATGAGAAGGAGAGAGGGGAGGAAGACAAAGAGAGGAGGAAGGAAGAAAGTAGAGAAGGGAGGGAGAAAAGAAAGAGAAAATAGGATGGTGTTAAAACAGGCGGATGGGATGGTAAATAAAGCAACCTAAACTATATATTATAATCTTTTAAATGGAATAATGAATTTATAAGAATGACAAATGTAAAGAAGAAGAAGAATTATATGAACCTATAATTGTATGTAAGAGAATAAAAAATAAAAAACTTTTCGAAAAAACCCACATCTAAATCAAGATTGTTCGTTTGTTTATTGGATTTATATGCCGCCCTTCTCCCAAAGGACTCAGGGCAGAGTACAACATTTTAAAAAGCCACATATTACAAAAGTTAAAAAGAAATTAGATAGAGTATCTAAAAAACAAACCCAATTAATATGAACAATAACGTTTTAAAAATTGGATTAAAATTAACAATTAAATCAAGCATTTATTTTATTTTGTTCAGGCCAGGCCGGCTTGCTGGAAAAGCCAAGATTGCTGGAAAATCCAAGATTGGGTTGGACAACTTGGTTCTTTCGACTGAATCAAATATTGGACTTAGAAGACTTCCAAGGTCCCTTCCAACTCTGTTATTCTGTGGTTTTGAGGAAGAAAAAATTTCCAGCAGCAGCCAGGAATTATTTCTGTTATTGCAGAAAACATATATTGATATTTATTATAATGGGAAGAATGTGTTTTGATTCACTTAGATAAGGCATCTTAGAACATGATTGAACTGAGTAGAACAATATCTGATATTAGTTTATTACAGGAGTAGACTGGCTAGTGGTGCAATTCAGCCAGTTCTATCCTGTTCAGGCGAACCAGTAGTGATGGCGGTAGGAGGCTCCTCCCACTCACCCAGACGTCATCATTTCCCATGAGAACTTTGGGAATTGTGATCTGAAATCTGGAGATTATCAGGTTGCCTACTATGAACCATCCAATTATCAGTGGGAGGACCAAGGATTTCCTGCAACTATATTAATTGAGGGGTTAAAATTCCACATAAGCCATACATTTGCCGAAAAACCTCAGAAAACTATTATCTCTGGATTCTGCTATTCATTCATTCATTCATTCATTCATTCACTCACTCACTCACTCACTCACTCACTCACTCACTCATTCATTCATTCATCCACATTTGTTATAGCTACCTAACTCAATGGACTCAGATTCAATGGACTCTGAGAATCTTTACCCAGTTGAAGAAATATTTATTAAAAGGTATGCTTATGAGAGGAGCCCAAGAAATGCTAGAGTCAGCTGCCTAATAATTCTTTCCTTATCTATGACTCAGTTTCCTGTTGAGGAGAAAGAGAGAAAATAGGATTGCTATCTACCCTTTGCTGAAGGGCATCCTTATAAAAATACATTGGGTGTGGCCACTGGTGCAGCTGATTTGGAGATAACTGGTTCTACTCTAGTGAAATTAAGTACCAAAGCCTGAGGCCTTTCTTGATATCTCTCTATGGTAAGCATGAGTGAGGAGAGGTGATCTACCTTCCTCATAAGGCTGCGGTTTTAAATCAATATGACATTGGAAGCTCCTTATATTAAGCAAAACTATTTATTCAGTAAACCCAGGATTGTCTGATTCTGATTTCCCTAAATTAATATCCTCCAGTTGGATTGGACCTTAGCCCTATCCTGCACAAGAGCAGATCTCCAAAGTCTGAAGCATGAATCTCTCTCATCATTTATTATTTGAGTCTTTAACTCTAGAGATGAGGCAATATATTTAAAACATATGCTCTGTCCTTGCCTGAAAACTATACACAGCATTTTTGCTTTAAACTGGGTTGTGTAAATTCAGCATACAACCAATATTTCTTACTCACATATCCCATATCAAGACATCAATGGGATGCTGCCAAATTTTACCATTACTTGGTTCATCATGCATTATGTTTAGTTGGTCATTCCTGAATGTATTGGGAATATATGAATGTATCCTCACCAGCTCAAGGCTGACCCATCCTTCCATCCTTCTGAGGTCAGTAAAATGAGGGCCCAGATTGTTGGGGACAATATGCTGGCTCTGTAAACTGGTTAGAGAGGATAAAAGCACTATGAAGCAGAATATAAGACTAAGTGCTATTGCTATTATGAGCCATGAATTTGTTCCTATGGATTTTGTTCTTTTTATCATTCTTTACAGATTTCTACACTGTATACACAAAGCATCCAAAGGCTGTACACTTATGAGTGTTCCAAAATTACTTGCCTGTTGTAGCACTTTCAAAGGTGGTATTAATGCCCCTTTCATAATACACATGTATTTGGAATGGTTCCATCCGAACCTTCCATGAATTAATTCATTTCTGCATTTGTATCCTGTATTTTCTCAAAAGGTCAAGATAGCTGTCATGGTTATCTGTCTTTTTAAAAAAATTCCTGTGATAACAGTACTGCAGTATGGTGTAGTTTAGGCTGAGAAGGGAGCCTTTCTCCATTGTCAAGTTGAAGTACTATTCACCCATCCTTGACTTGGCACAAAACAGCACCAGTATGCAATGTGCTGTCCCAACAAAATGAAAACAGAGTTAGGAGACATGGACGAGAACAACAGCATTGTTCCTGCAAATGAAGGTTTTGCTTTTTATGCATCAACCAAGTCTATTGGCTGTGACAGGTAATGACCAACTGACCAGTTAGTCAGTAGGTTGAGAGAGTGAACGGCCCAGTCAGCTTTCATACTAGAAAGGGGACTAGAATTCACAGTCTCCTGGTTTCTAGCCTAGTGCCTGAATGCTTCTCCCATTTCAATGCAGATATAGAAAGATGCAGAACTCAGCTGACCCAAAATTTAGAAATCTTCACTATTGAGTGGAAGTTTGAACTTGACTATCCCTAATTCAAATTCAACACCTGAACTATTGCACTAAATTTGGTATAGGCATAAACAAATAGGTATCCACAAGATTTTTGGATGTTGATTTTGTTGCAGTTGCATATGTCAATATGTCACACACAAATGTGATCTGAAAAAAGAAATGGGGTTTGCATAATGGTACCACAATGATTCATGGTTCTTCCCTGCCCCCCCCTTACTCTTTTCACCCCCTCTCAGACACAGCTGCAAACAATTTTAGAATTTGGGAACCGACATCATAGAGGGATGAGCAACTTATGTTTGAACTCCATAGAATTGTATGTGAACCAGAGGTGGTATTCAGCCAGTTCTCTCCTGTTCAGGCGAACCTATAGTGATGGCTGCGGGCGGCTCTGCCCATCTGCCCCAATGTAATGTGCGAGCACTGCGCATGCACAGAAGGTGGTGTGTATGAGCAGATGAGGGGCATACAAGTGAAGTGAGTGAGTGCAAACACATGCTCCCATTTGAAAACCGGTAGGGAAGATAAGTGAATCCCAACTCTGATGTGAACATTTCAAAACTGTGCCATTGAAATCTGGCAGCAAACTATAAAATAATAGGGAAAATTCTACATTTGATGGGGATAAATAAAATAAATCAATTAAACTTTCACTAGGCTTTACACTCTTATTTTAGTAAACTCCCCCCCCAAAAAAACCTCCATGAGAAGCCCTGTTTAAAGTAATAGCCTTTCTCAAATTCGTTATTCAAATCCAACATTTGTAAAAGCACCAATAAGAAAAAAAGAATACACGGTAATAGCTAATGTCATCATGTAGAAATTAAGAGAAGTTGGGCAGGAGGGTATTATGATTGACTCTTTTCCCTGATATACACTTTGGGAGACATATGAATATATGAATCTAGATATACATTAAAATTTTTAATTAACAAAGATAATCTGTCTGAATTGATAGCATCTAACTATTATATTGTGAATTCCTACCATTCTTGGTGTAATGAGGCAACATTGATTTCTTCATATAGAAAAAAGATTATGAATCTGAGGAGTATTTCACAAGTAGACGTGCTTGTGAACTAGGATTCGCCAATCACCATCTACCACTAATATGGGAAGCAGCTTTTAGCGCAGTTTCCCAAACTTGGCAACTTTAAGCATGGCTGGGGAATTCTGGGAATTGAAGTCCATGCACTTTTAAATTGCCAAGATTGGAAACCCCTGCTTTAGCTTTAACAAGGAGAGTTCTTTTAAACACAGTAGAAGCATTTTAAGCAAGGCCAAGTGGATATGTGATTCTGTCAATGTACAGGAAAGTTATGCAGGCGACCATTGACCATATAATTCTACTCCCTAAGAAGAATCTTAAGTTTCATAGAAAAAAAGGCACTCATTTCTGGTTTGTAATTATTGGAAACATATAGTCGAACCTATCTGGACAATGCCTGATGACTCTTCAAAATTCTTAAACAAGATTTCTAGAGGCAGAGGTTTGGGTCTGTATGTTGTTCATAGATTTCCTTGACTCTTCCTAAAAGCCTGACATAATTCTAAGCAACCTGTCTGGAT
This sequence comes from Natrix helvetica, assembly GCF_964273705.1. Lineage (NCBI taxonomy): Eukaryota > Metazoa > Chordata > Lepidosauria > Squamata > Natricidae > Natrix > Natrix helvetica. The sequence continues at coordinate 288,260,241 of NC_138548.1, forward strand.
GTTACATCCATCATCAGAAAAACTGTTCCCAGTGGAAGAATTTAGGCAGGGCACAGTGATTGGGGGAAAACTGTTGCAGAAGTGGAAGCATCTGTTTGGGATCTCTTCCTCAAGAACCTGACCAGAAGCCAAATCTGTTTTTTTTTGGCACCAGAAAAAAAATGTTTTATTTATTTATTCATCCACTAAGACCTTCCAGAATGGCATACAGTCATTTTAAGCATGCAGACAATCTCCATACATTTATTTTTCTTTATATATTTATTTTTATTTTAAGGGGGGGAGACTTCTTTTAATTATCTCTTGATCATTAGAGAGTTACACAAATATTTTAACTAAACAAATAAACATAGAAGCAGACTATATTTTGGGCAAGAAAGAAAGCATATACCTTTGCTTCCCATATAATTTCTGGAGATTACAAAACACATTTTTATCCCGAGTAAATGGCAACACGCCACTAACTTGGTTCATGTTAACACAGTTTGTTACTCATACTGATGTATACACTTGCATAAAATCTACAGTGTTTCTTGGGCCATTATCTGCCCTTCATATTTATTTCTTCTGCTCCCTTAATTATTTCCCAGGATTTGGGTTTAAAAGATTTCAAACCCTCTGTTTTCAATTCATGCTATATGACATAATAATAAAAAAAGAGACACCCTTTTCTTTAGCTCTGCTCATTCAGGAATTTTGTTTCATGGTGAGGTCCACTGTTGACAAATACATCTGTCCCCTATGTTCATTGGGTAACCTTATCTCCTGAATAGGTGTCTTTTCATTACTTTTTGTATACTCAAGATGTAGTCACTTCACAGGTATTTAAAAAAAATGAATCCCACCACTGCTACTTGCCTTATAGTCAATAATTCCCAATGATTTAGGAGACATTATACAGGTAGTCCTTTATTTACATAAATTCATTTTGTGACCGTTCAAAGTTTCAACAGCACTGAAAAAAGTGACTTATGATTGTTTTTCACACTTATGACCATTGCAACACCCCCATAATCAAGTGATCAAAATGTAGGCACTTGGCAACTGACTCATATTTATGACAGTTACAGTGTCCCGGAGTCATGCATTCCCCTTTTGCTAACTTCTGACAAGCAAAGTTGATGGGGAAGTCAGATTCACTTAACAACCGTGTTACTAAATTAACAACTGTGGTGATTCGTTGAACAACTGTGGCAAGAAAAGTCATAAAATGGGGCAAAACTCGCTTAACAAACCTTTCCTTTAGCAACAGAAATTTTGGGCACCATTGTGGTCATAAGCCTGTATTCTTGTAAATTACCTGTATTCTATTTCATAGCCTCTCTGAAGGCTTAATGAATGATGGCTAAGCAGACACTTTAATCCAGAATTCACAAGATCTTGTTAAAGATTCGAAAGCCATTATAATAACCAGTTACATAGGTTCAGGTTACTTATTGGAAGCACTGCTCAGGGTAATATGTAAGTGCTTAAAAACGGATGAATGGGAGCTTTCCTGTTTGCTTCAGTGAGACTCAAGATTCATTCCATGTGATGAATAAGGATTATATCTGAGCCAAGAAGTGGGATCCTTCCCTTCCTTTCCCTTTCCTACTCTGCAAGGCGTGTGAACCCTGCTAACAAGCCATGAGGCTGGGGTAAGAAAAACTTTTTTTTATACCAACCAGGCTCTGTTTTCCATTTGGAAGGCATTCATCTCTGAGTCAGTGTTACGGCTCTTGCCCCGATCGATGTATTGGTGCGAGGAACCATTAAAATAGTGTAGCATTAAACTTGATTTAGACTTGTCCACAACTGCATGTAGGTGTCAATGAATATCTATGTTGTGAAGGGGTTGATGGGTAAGTGTAGGGTGCAGATGGTTGCAGACGGGCTGATGAGTACACCTCCCAAATCTCAACTATGCCAGTGGTGGAATTCAAATGTTTTTACTACCAGTTCTGTGGTTTGGTGGGTGTGGCATGGCTTGGTGGGTGTGGCTTGGTGGGCGTGGCAGGGGAAGGATACTGTAAAATCTCCATTCCCTGCCCACTCCAGGGGAAGGTTACTGCAAAATCCCCATTCCCTCCTGATCAGCTGGGACTCGAGAGGCAGAGAATAGATGGGGCCAGTTAGAGCTGGTATTTACTGGTTCTCCAAACTATTCAAAATTTCCGCTACCAGTTCTTCAGAACTGGTCGGAACCTCTGAACTATGCAGTGTGGCAATCGCCATCCTGCATGTTGATTGACTGATCTGATTTCCTGTTGGGGAGTTTTCTGTGCTCTCCTGTTTTAGTGCCCCCTATCCAGAACATTAAGATTTGCAGAAGTATAAATGCTACAGTTACACACCCATCTCCAAATGACATTTGCCTAAATTCCCTGATGTGCAGTGATGCAGAAGTCTAATTCCCGCCTTAGGCAGGTGCAGAAAAAGAATGTTTGGCATTCTGATTTATTGGATTTTTAAAAAGACTATTGCAAATGTATGTTGGTAGCCGATCTGTCTCTGTTGCTGGAGGAAAAGTGAGAACAATAAATGAAATAATGCTCTTTGGACGTAATTCTAACTATGAGAAGATAGAAGACAATTCTAAGTATGAGAAGAAGATATTTTAGCAACTGTATTTAGTGCTCTCCTTTCTCTGTACTTTTAGAGAAGATACCAAAACAACTCTTTCATATGACCTTTTGAATTAGGTGAATAAATTCAATCTTAAAATATTTTAATGAGTAACTACTATTTTTTTCTTTCATTGTGAACTGCCTTGTGTGCATTATTTAAGTCAGTAAATAACTGTTTTAGTAATAAAACAGACAACTAATCTGTCTCCAGCCAAAAATTGTCTCTGCAGCAAAGAAGCAGCCAACTGCATAAGAGAAAATACAAGTATAGTGTTTCATGTGGGTTGTAGAGGTAAATCCGGCTTTACCACTATGGGTACTTTTATCACAGTTACTTAATCAGTTCACCAGCCAACACACTGAATCAATCAAATACATGTGGTGGGACAGTATATGTGGAACAAACCTTAACAATGAAATTATTGGGAACACCAGTTGCATGCAGAGAGAACCACAGAGATAGGAGCTTATGAAGCTTATGAAGCTTTGAATAATACCTACCATAATTATTCTGCAAATGAGATCTGCACACACAGAAGTGGGAGCTCTCTGACTGGACTGGAATCAATAGACCTGGGATCTGAATGAAGTTGTTCTTAGTGGTGAGCCTATTTAGGCAGTAACATATTTTCAGGATATGAAACCAATTTCATATCCAGCTAGGTTGGTCAGTGAATTCATTTTGTTTCTCTGTGTCTCTGAGTGTGTTTGTATTTGTTTATTTGTGTGCATGTGTGTATATGTGCCTTTGAGTCATCCATCCTTTCTGGCAACTGCCTGGGCTATTCTTCAATTTTCTTGGCAAGATTTTTTTTGGCAGTGCTTTGCCATTGTGTCCTAACTGGGGCTCAGAAAGAGTGACTGGCCCAAGGTCACCTGATTGATTTCATGCCTAAGGCAGGACTAGAACTCACAGTCTCTGGTTTCTAGCCCACTGCTGTCACAGGGAATACTGGGTAAATGTCACAGTGCTTGTCAGATTTGGTAAATTTGGGAGGTTCTTTGGATGTCCTTTAGTGTTGACTTGATTTATATTTGGTTCCGTATCCTGATTTGCCCAATTTTGATTGGCTCTTTGATACTGGTTTCTGACTTCCCCTTTGATCTTGCTCCTGTTCTGTTTCTAATGTTGAACTCCTGGCACCAAAATCGACTCCCATCTTTAGAGCTTCCTCGGACTACCATCTAGAGTTCAGATAGTACACGTTTGAATGTGGATGTATTGCAATGCTTATATGTAACAACTTGAACTAATAATAGTTATTGGAAATGTGCATTACCATTGGCCCACTCATTGCTGGCAATACAGGATTAGTTCTTATCACGAACAATACATTCAGCCTGTTCCGTGTATCATTTCCACTGCATCAGAAGCTCAAAGTTAAGCAAATGTAATGAAGAAAAATGTGTAGGCACACTATCTTTTCAATTCCCACACAGATAGCATCATATTTATTTATAGTGTTCATTTGCTATTGAGCAACAGCTGAAAGTAGTTTTCCTTTCTATGCTGTCTTCATCCTCGCTGAACATACACACTTACACAGAATAGTTGTTTGTCTAAGAAATCTTCAGGGAAAGCCATTCCCTTTGAGAGGAATGTGTTTGTAAGATTTCAGACTCGTCTGATCTGGACAATAACAGGCTCAGTCGGAGAGCTGTGGAATAATTCCCCAAAGGTACCACCCAAGTCTGCAGTATTATACTTCAGTACTGTAATTAGGGATCTGCTGCTGATAAGGATGCTGACCTAAGCCGCTTTCTGCTGTGGCCAGACATCAAGAAGAGGGCAGTGAACGGAATGAGCATTAACCTTCTACTGCTGCTAACAGAATCTCCCGGTTGGACTGAAATGGAAAGAGATGTAAACAACTGAAAACATGTCATTGACTGCAAAAGTTTCAGAACTTTAATCGGTGGGAACTGGAGATGATGGAAAAAGCAGATGGTCCTCATAGTGATTCAGGATCACGCCTGTTGGTATCTTTTTTCAGTCAGAACCGTAACATGGCAGGATTTACAAAAGAGGCAGTGTTAATACAGCTCCTACGCTGGATAAAGATAGGGTTTGCTTCAGATGCCTGGGCAAAGGGCACCGCCAACCATAGGATGCAAAAGAACTCTGCCACGGATTTGCTAAAGGAGCAAATCAACCAGGAAATGGCATTGGGCAATAGATGAACTCTGCTAGTCTTTCTTTGGACCAAGAATTAGCAAAAAAATAATAATAATAACCCCACACATTTGTGAGAGGTGCATCCAAAGTTGTACCCATTTTCTAAAGGTTGTAAATCAGAAAATGAGTACAAAAATGTTGATTGGGGATGTCTGTGAAATCAACAATGTTTTTTCACTGCTTTCTTGCAGTTTATGAGAACCTCTATGCATGTGAGCGAAAATTGTACTTCATGTGTTAGGGAAAAAAATTGCAAATGAAAGCAGATGCAGAATGATACGTGACTTTTTTAAATTAAAAAAAATGTAAAACTTTCCATGGATCAGAACATGAACATGCTAATGTGGACAATGAAATAAACCGAACATCATCTAATTTGCACATTCTTATGAATTAGCAAGTTCTAGTCTGCCTTTTTCCCATTATCGTGATGATTCTCCAGTCTAATCCTCTGCATAGTTACTTGGAAGTATGCTTCACTGAATTTGATGGGAGCTATAAAAAATGTAAATAAGGCTGCAGACTTAGTTATGTTTGTGGCTTCATATCACTATGGTGATTTTAAAATGAAATTTTAAAGGATTCCCAAAGCCAGACTCTTTGAAGGGCTAGCCGCCCAGATCGCTCACAAATGAAGGTGTACATGTCCCAGGATAATGGTGCAGGATCCAATCTTGGTTGGACACCCACATTGGATCCTGCAGCATTATCCTGGGACAGGTACATTTGCCTTCATTTGTGAAATTTTAAAACCCATTATAAATTGGAATCCTCATCTTGCAGTGATTTGTTCTTGATGGACTTCAATTCTTGTCTGTTTTGTCACACTTGCATTATTGATTCTCATTTTATCATATTAGTTTATTACTTTAATTCTTTTATTGTAAAAGAGGACTACAAACTGTTTAGATTCCTGTTGGATTGGACTGACCTATAAGCCTCAGCAAATAAATAATGAAGATAAGACAGTTTACAAAAATGTTGACTTTCTGAGTTAGGCTTTCTTTCTTCAGTTTACAGGAACAAAATCATATCCTATGTTAGTGCCTTTTTGGACATGGCAAATTGGCATGCAACTAATACCTTTAACAATGAATGCCACAGAGAGGAGGGGGCTAACCTATTTTCCAAAGCACCTGAAGTACAGACAAGGAATAATGGGAAACTAAACTAAGCCAGTCAACCGGGAAATAAGAAGAATTTTTCTGACAGTGAGAGCAGTCTACCAATAGAATAGCTTCCTTCGGAGGTTGTGGGAGTTTCATCACTGGAGGCTTTTAAGAAGAGATTGGACTGCCATCTGTCTGAAATGCTTGGGCAGGGGGTTGGACTAGATGACCTACAAGGTCCCTTCCAACTCTGTTAATCTGAAATAAATTAATCTGAAGGGAAGGATGAGGTATTCTTTCTTTTACAGCAGCAGAATGATCCCCATTCATTAAAAAATGCACACTAAAACAGCATATGGAACATAGTTTTAAGAGGCAAAGAGCCTCTTTACATGAGTCATACTGTCATTTAAAAGACAGATAAGGAGAAAGTATCACCTGACTTCTTGCAAATACCTGTAGCTGTTGCATAAGACCATTGAAAGAAAAAAAGACAGGATTCTTGTTCTTTGCCTGTAACTTTTGTTTGCTGTATTTATCTATATTTAAAGCATTTATCTGTCATCTGCTTCCACGTTTATGCTGTAGCAAAGTAATCAATCATTCTGCATCTCCCTCAATGATCTCAGAGTCTGAGGTTAACCGTAGGTAGAGAATTCAGTTTCAACCTGTACTATACTTGACCCTATAGTAACAGTTACATTGCTCATGAGGCCCAGAGGACAAATGGAACAACAGTCTATACAACCAAGATTCATACTATGAATGCAGGAATGTGTGTGCCTTTGCTCAGAATCTGTTTTCATTGTGCATTCCAGCAGGAACAAGCTCTAAGGCAGATTTCCCCAACATAATGCCCTCTAGATATGTTGGAATACAATTGCCATCATTGTTAGAAATTGAAATTCAATAGTTCCATTGGGGAAGATTGCTCCAACACGGCTGGGCATTTTGACATTCAGATAATGTGTGATGATTTAATGTGCAATTGAGTGATGGGTTACATGCTGCCTATGCAAATGGGGATCACAATATCAAGAGTGTTGTTAAATTTCCTATGATCTTTTCCACTCTGTCATGCATACCGTTCTATGAGACTTAATTTATTGCTTGCGTTACAACTTTTATAACCTGTATAGCTTACTTCTTGACACTTTTGATTTGTAACAAGATGCAAATGCAGACTGATCAACAAGCATTACTTATCACAGGCCCTACATTATTAAGATTGATACTGTAATTGACAACAACCCATGAAGTCTGAATTCAAATCTTTTCACAGGAATAATGTTTTCTGGATGACCTTGGGCAATTCATATCCTGTTTCACAGAGAGCTACACCCAAAATTGGCTAGAAGGTCTATGAACAAAATGACCTTAGGGAGCTTATCAAGCCTGTCCCATACCACCATACCACTACTAACCATGTTACGGTACATGTTCTCCTTTGCCTATATCTGCAACTACTGTCCTTCTCCTGTGACAACTAGTTTTGCCACAGTAGACTTGTGAGTCACCCCATATTTATATTCCCCTTCTTTTCAGTGGGTATTTTCAGTAAGTAAATATTGGTGTGTGTCTGTGCACATGTGCAACATGTATGTGGAATCAATCACTACTAAACCTTTTACTTCTATGAGAAATATAATTGAAACATCTATATTTAACTTCTGGATTTCAATATCCTACCCTCTGCTTTGGCATACGGCTATAATTCCATGCCACAAAATGTTTTAAAAGATAAAATGGGGGAAAGATACTTGATTGGAAAAAGAAAAGATGGTATTTAAAATACGTGTGATGATTAAGTTTCATGTTTTTGATGCAAGCCTAGTGGCATAAACCAAGGGGGTCAAAGACATATTCTTTAATTGTTGGCTATATGCAAAATGCTATAGATTTCTAACATCCTTGGCCATGGATCTGCATTTTAAATGCAAACATCCAGTTTCCACAATGGGAAAAAAACCCTTTTCTTTTCCAGAAAATCTGATTTTCATAAACGTCAATAAAACACCATTGGTATGGAAAATGTTTGGGAAACTTATTTAAATGTTATCCCCTCCTCGTTTTCACTGACGATCAGCCCACAAGGCTTGTAATTGCAAGATATCCTATCTAACCATAAGGTGAGTTTACAATCCAGAGGATACCCTCCCAAGACTTTATCTGGCTTGTACTCTTAATTGTTCTCTTAAGAGGCATCTGTTTAATTACTTAACTTTCCAGCTCTATTGTTTACAGTAGGGTTTTTCAGGGAGCAATTCTTAGTGTGATCATTATCAAATTCTCCTCCCTCATCTATCCCCTCCCTCTTTTTGTAATCACCAGCCTGGTGCCAGGGCCCACTTCTCTTGCCTGCCAAGGGATCTGGCAGGAGCCAACCACCGGACGGTTTGGGTCGCTGTTCTCATTCCGCAGCCTTCCCCTGTCTCTTCCACTTCTGAGCTCCACCACTGAGAAAAAGCAGATATCTCTCCCCTCCGCCCCCAGCCCTCTACTCCAAAGTGAGCTGCTGTCAAAGTGATACACATTGACCTCCATGCTGTAGTCCTGCCTGGGAGAAAACTAGGCATGCAGGGAAAAAGGAGAGCCCGTTGAAAATGCAGCCCATTACAGCACCTTTGTGGCATCACTGGAACCCACATTCCCAAGCAGGGGGTAGTGAGGAATCACCAAGACTTTATAATTTATTCCATAAGGCCAACCTTGGAGCTTAGATCTAAAAAGGGCCGTAGCTTCAAACACAGGCCAAGGGATGCAACAGAGGTGTTGTCATGGGAAAGTTGAGACATGAAAGCCCAGTGGAAAACAGCTGGATGAAAGGATTGAACAGAGGAGGTAATAATTCACTCTTTTAAACTTTTGATAACAAGTCACAAGCTGCTAGGGAGGGTACCTCCCTTTGCTTAGCTCTTCAAGACACCAAGCTAGTATTTCACACTTTAATGCCTTTCGTACCTCATACTGTCCAGATCTTTGGACTACAGTTCCCAGAATTTCTAATCTTTGGCTAAAACCATTGGGTATTATAGTATTAGAGCTCAATAGTTCTGAAAAGTACCAGATCTTCATTGGCTTTAATATAACAATCCCTGTTTTTTATAACTGGAGTTGCCATGCAAATCTAACCCAACCTGTTGGAAGGAAATTTTAGTGCCATTCTATACAAGTAAACAGCCAATCAGAATTTAAGCAGAATATAATCTAAACTAAGGTAAAGAGAAGGCACACAGATTAAATGAAATGCTCCATGGACTTTCACTTGTTTCAAAAAGCATAGGTCTACCCACCATTTCATTTTGGTTAGCAGGACAAATGTTTTGTAAAACAAAAAGTAAAAGAGTTGGTTTAAAATATTCTCTCATAGGGGTCATTCTTGTGGAAATAGGAGGAAATGAGTATACTTTTCCTAGCATTGGAAAGAGTGTGATGGCACAGTGGTTAGAATGCCAATTGTTGTCACATTTTGGGTACTTGGAACCAGCCCATATTTATGGTTATTTGCAGTGTCCCACAGTCATGTGACTGTGATTTATGACCTTTTTTTTTTGGGCCAGAAATTAGTTTTTACCTTTGGTTCCTGGCAAAAAATGCTCATTAGGTAAAATGGATTAGCTTAATAACTGCTATATTCACTTAACGACCTGCATAAAAAAAAGATTATAAAATTGGGTAAGGTAAATGGTGACCTGTTTTATGACCAGAAGAACTTATGACTATAATTCTGGGCTCAATTATGGTCATAAGTCAAAAGAGTATAGTCCTCAATGTACGAGAATAACTGAGCCCAAAATTTATGTTGCTAAATGAGAAATTTGTTAAGTGAGTTTTGCTGGCCACTAAGCGAACTGTTGTAAGTTGAGGACTACCTGTATATAATTATTTTATTTGTCCTACAAATTTCGTTGCTGTAAATAAGTCAAACACCCATAATGTAATGTATGTATCTTTAATTGTTTCATACCGTGATAATACTTAAAACTACAATTATTAGGAGATACAGTATGTTAGAAATTTCCCATAATGTTATACTTTCAAATAAGAGGGTGTGTGGTTTTTTTCCTACAATATTTTAAAAGCAGCAAAGAGCACTACCACCACCCTTTCTGCTGCTTTCTGAGAATAATATTCCTCTGATCCTTTAACAAAACAGTGTCAGTTTGTGTATGTAATGCCATCTACACAGTACCCACTTCATTGTCCTTTCTCAAAAATGTACCTAGAAATAATAGGAGTGATTGATTCCCAAAAGTGCTACCTCTCTTGCAGTGGAAGTCACTGATGTTGGCTAATGTCCTTTCGCCGCGTATAATATAAATAACATAAATAACCAGTCCTCAGACTTCAAACATGCCACATCAGATGTATGGCAGGAGATTACCAAGTTTGTTAGCGCCCAGGTCTTCTATCATCTAGGCCGTTTAGGCACTGTTAACAAAAATAGAGATCAATGCTTCAGTTTTAGGGGAGGGGATCTGTCCCATGTGACCAGACCCAAATCTTTTAGTTTATGACTTGATTATACATTACGAGTGAAAAAAACAGTTTACATTCTGGGGCTCAGAAGCTCTCCTAAATCAGCTGCCAGGTTTCTGCAGCTGGCAGTAAAGGGAAGGGATGTCAGCAGGCCTCCCAGAGGTGAATAAATGAGCTGAGAGGTGAGTTAGAGATGCTTGAAGAGAGCACAAAACTGTTCTTGGCACACAAAGCTGCTTCTGAGCCCAGCTGTGAGGACAGTGGTGACCTCACTCATTTCTCAGGTAATGCTAGGTTTACCCATTCCAAAGCCATTCTTCATGCTCATGTGTTGGAGGGAACAGCAGTACCACAGGCAGGGTCTTATTGAAGATGATAACCTTGAGCTACAGAGGCAGATTTAGGAAAATCCGTTGTGCTTTCTCAAAGGGGTGTGTTTATGGCAGGGCCTTGACTACACAAAGAGCAAAATATTTCTTTAAAACAAAAAAGCAAAAAGAAAGAAAACAACAACAACAACACACCCACCCGCCCCCAAAGCAAATGTTAGACCCACAACCTCCAAAATAGAAAAGCACACTTTTCTCCAGCTCTTTTGTATATAAGTGGTTTATTTTGGTAGTTTAAAAAAATGTAAAAATGTGTTTTTTATTTGTTTGGTTATTATTCCATCCTGGGATGGGTTTCAGCAGGCACTACTGCCAGTTCGCTCGTGTGCATGCTTTTGCGTGTGTGTGCATGAGCAGTGCAATTAAAACTGTTCCTCGCATGCGCAGAACTGAAAAACAAGATGGCACCAACCGGAGGACCGGTTCGTGGATGTGGCAGGCCAGGGTCGCTGCCATTCCAGTGACCCAGGCTGCCAAATCACTACCAGTTTGGCCGAATCAGTCCAAACCAGTAGGAACCCACCACTGATTCCATCCCTAACTTGTTCCCATCTGTTTCCTTCATATTTTGGGCTTCCAAGGTGGCAATAAAATTCCATACACAACTTAAAAATAATAATACTAGAAGTGGAATGACTGTGCAAAAGAAAGCAAAGATAGTACCAATAGTCTATCCAAAACAATTCAAAAACCCATGGAGCATTACTTAAACATCGTTGCCTTTGACAAAATCCCCACCAGTCAATTGCAAAAGGCAGCTTTACTTAGAATAGCTTGCATCATGTGATGATACTTTTATGGGTAACAATATCAAACAACGTTTGCCCATCCCAGGACTCGATAAGTGGATAAAAATGCCAAATCCAGACTAAACATTTGGCTGACTGTGCAACAAACTATAATAACCAAACTGACTCAAAACCTGTTGTGGTTTCAATTCAACAGAATTTATTTTAAATTAAATCTAAAATCCCCCAAAATGTGAATTGCTTCACTGATCTTCTGAATGCCAGGATGGAAGGCGAAGAAGAATAATTTTTTTCATTGAGAGCTTCCAGGGAAAAGAAGATGACAACATCTTATCTTCAAAATGTGGAGATAATCTTTTAATGATAAAAAAGACCAAAGGATTCAAATGAGAACACAAGCTGTCCTTCAAAAACTGTAGTCCTTTATATCCAAAAGTAAAGGATTCCATGGCATCTGGTGATCATGTAGCTGCTCTTTATTTAATTGCCCTAAACCACGCATATGTGATTTACATTCACATACACATTGATGTTACATGCATAGGCAATTCCTTTTGTGTCTCCTTTCTTTCAAGTGGATCAGGCTACTAGTTCTGGGTTATCAACTTCCAGATGACCACTAGATGTCAGCAAAGAGACACATAAATCTGTAGCTCTTTGTTGCCATGTAGTGGTGATCTATCCTTTTGCAGCCCAGTTCTGATAAACAAAAAGCAGATGTTCATACAACCACACTATAGAAACAAAGGTGAGAAGGAAGACTGGGGCAAGACACTGGCTTACCTCTCCATTATTGCTTGAAAGCGAAACTATATGAGGAATATGAATAACTATCGCTACCATCTACACTTATTTTACCCTGAAAAGTTCATTCACATCTCACCTTTGCTGTGTATATGCATGTGTCAGATAAACACATACATGCTGCTGTGACCTAAACACGAAGTCTTGAGTTTAGAAAAACAGTTGGGACAGAATGTAAGATGAGTTAGCTAAAATAATCAAGGTGACAGGAAATATAATTGTGTCAACATTAAGAAGCAAAACCTTAAAGGCAGTGGATGTAGAAACATCAAACAAATAAACAAGCTTGAATAACTAACTACATTCATGTACTGCATAATAGAATTCATTTATCCCCAGTCTAAACTGGCAAAGAAATAGATCACCTTAGTTTTTAATTTTCAGAATGAAAAAAAAATGTTGAAGAACATTTTTAAAAACCTACTTAAGAATTTGATTTCTGGGCTCAAGATATACCTTTCAGCAGAAAGTTATCTACATTAATAATCTTTCCCCCAATAAACATAACCTTTCTATATACTGAGTAGACATGCTGGAACACAATGTTTTCCATGAAATAGGCAGCTATACAAATTTGATAAATGAATAAACTGGGTTGTGAAAAATCATTAGATGGCAGCAAAGCAATTCATAAAGAAGACAATCTTTTTCTCTATACCTGCAGATATTTCAATATTTATATCCTATGTATGGTATTCCCAATCCTGGAGCATGGGAAGAGTGGTTCGCTTAAATGTTACCTTGTGGCAGGAGAAAAGGTTAGCCAGTACTATAGAGCTGTGAGGGAAGAGATTCTATAGCTCAGTTTTAGGCCTGATCAAGGCAAAGCCACACTTCTAACCCATGCTACAATCTGCCTAACCATTGATTGATGGCTCTTGGCAATCAGTCTTATCCTCATCTCTGGATAGTTCTCAACAGGGGGTACTTAGATTGCTATACTCTTACAGTGTCCACCCCAGCTTCAGCTTACTTCATTCCTTTTGTTTATTTTCCCTAATTACTGATAGTGGTATATGTGTGTCTCTGTGCATATATGTATGTATATGTGCACATACACACATAAACATCTACACACAGACGGAAAATTCAGGATATTCCTGCTTTTCAGTGCCTTCTCTTGATTGATAAAATGATCATTAATTGTTTTCATTTAAACTAATTGGTATCCTTTTTTAAATTTAAATAGGCAAGATGACAGACAACAATTGAAACATAAAGTATATGGAATTAATTTCAAAATGGAAAGCCTGTAGCATATGTTAATTTTTTTTTAAAAAAAGGATGTGCAGAGAAGTGCATAAAACATCTGTATCAATACTCAAGGGATGCAACATTTAGGAGAGTGAACAGGAGAAAGGAAGGGCAAGGGGGGGTGGGTTGATGAGCATTCCTGTGGCAAAATCTTTGGAGGCAAAGCACAAGGAAATATCCACACGTGTTTCTGACTAAACAGTCACTGAAGGTATTTCCATTCAGGATCTATGCATCACTCTACTCTGCACTTATGTGATCTCATTCTGTCTCTATTTGGCAGCTCAGCCAATTTACTTTTGGCTCAGCTGAAGAATACTTCAAACAGTAATAAAAAATAGATTCTCTCTCCTTTCTCTTTTTCTCTCTGCTGCAGTGACTTTGTGTTGCTTTTGATAGTCCGTTTCCTTATTTGCAGGGTCTCCGGGAGACAATTTCTCCTTCCTTTTAGCTGCTCAAGTTTAAGAAGGGAAAGTAGTTTTGTCATCTGTGTAGCTCCCCTTCATAATGACTGCTAAGTATTATTTTTTTCATATGATTTGACAAATGCACATAAAGGGAAATAAAGATGTACCTAGGAGAGGGCCATTTTTGTATTGTTTGTGCAATGTGGGGATGAGGGCATTCTTGTTCCTGTCAGACTTGAGGTAGGTCAAAGTAACAAAATGATGATTGTTGCTCTTTGTTCTCAGCATTTTGAGATGGACATTAGTAATGTTGGTGGACCATTTTCAAACTGACTTTGAGAAACTGGAGGGTGCAACTGCAGGTGATATGGTATTTCACTTAGAGGAAAAAAGATCAAATATGAGTTAAGAATAATATGGTCCATTTCTGGGAGAAAATGGCAAGAAGGTGACAAGCAACAGGGAGAAAGCAGAACTATTGAACTCATTTTTTCCATCTGTCTTTACACAAAGGGAAAAAGCAGTCTAACCTATCAAAAATAGCACCACAAAAATCAGATTAGGAACACAAGTTGAAATAGGGAAGAAAATGGTAAATGAGCACCTGTCTACCCTAGACGAGTTCAAATCACCAGGACCGGATGGGTTATACCCTAGGGTTCTGAAGGAACTGGCAGATGAGATCTCAGAACCACTGAACTATATCTTTCAGAGATCCTGGAGCACCTGGGAACTACCAGAGGACTGGAAAAGAACTGATGTGGTTCCCATCTTCAAAAAAGGGAAAAAAATAGATCCAGGAAACTACAGACCTATCAGCCTGACCTCAATACCAGGGAAGATTCTGGAAAAGATAAGCAAGCAACGAATTAGCGAACCCCTAGAAGTAAACAAAGTAATAGCCAAAAGTCAACATGGGTTTGTCAAAAACAGATCATGCCAGACTAATCTTATTGCATTCTTCGACAAAGTGACAAAATTAGTGGACCAGAGGAATGCCATCGATATAATTTACTTGGATGTCAGTAAGGCATTTGATAAGGTAAGTAAGACCATAACCTACTACTAGATAAAGTAGAAAAATGTGGGTTAGACAGCATCACCACTAGATGGGTTCATAACTGGCTAACCAACCGAATTCAACATGTAGTCCTCAATGGAACTGCATCTACATGGAAGGAAGTATGCAGTGTACCACCCCAAGGCTCTGTTTTAGGCCCAGTACTCTTCAACATCTTCATCAATGATTTGGATGATAGGATAAATGGGGAACTCATCAAATTTTCAGATGATACCAAGCTGGCAGGAATAACCAACACTCCAGAAGATAGGCTAAAGATACAGAAAGATCTTGACAAACTTGAACATTGGGCACTATTTAAAAAATGAAATTCAATGGTGAAAAAAGTAAGGTTCTACATTTAGACAAGAAAAACAAAATGCACAGGTACAGTATATGTGGTACCTTGTTCAATAATAGTAACTGTGAAAGGGATCTTGGAATCCTAGTGGACAACCATTTAAATATGAGCCAGCAGTGTGCAGCAGCTGCCAAAAAAGCCAACACAGTTCTAGGCTGCATAAACAGAGAGATAGAATCAAGATCGTGTGAAGTGTTAATACCACTTTATAATGCCTTGGTAAGGCCACACTTGGAATACTGCATTCAGTTTTGGTCGCCACGATGTAAAAAAGATAGAAAGAGTGCAGAGAAGAGCAACAAAGATGATTAGGGGACTGGAGGCTAAAACATATGAAGAACGGTTGCAGGAACTGGGTATGTCTAATTTTATGAAAAGAAGGACTAGGGGAGACATGATAGCAGTGTTCCAATATCTCAGAGGTTGCCACAAAGAAGAGAGAGTCAAACTATTCTCCAAAGCACCTGAGGGTAGAACAAGAAGCAATGGGTGGAAACTAATCAAGGAGAGAAGCAACTTAGAACTGAGGTGAAATTTCCTGACAGAACAATTAATCAGTGGAACACCTTGCTTCAAGAAGTTGTGAATGCTCCAACACTGGAAGCCTTTAAGATGTTGGATAGCCATTTGTCTGAGGTGGTGTAGGGTTTCCTGCCTAGGCAGGGGGTTGGACTAGAAGACCTCCAAGGTCCCTTCCAACTGTGCTATTGTAATTGTAAATGTAATATGATACCATAATCTTGATGATCTAGGAAAGAATCATAATAAATTGGAAGACCCAAGAAAGGACCATCATAAATTGCTACCAGCTTGTATTACAAGAGATAGAATATTCTGTGCATAAATCATTCCATCAGTGAAACAGCAGCTTTCAGGTGATCTGTGCCCAAACTGAAATACAGGCTTCAGATGATTATGCCCCTACATGGAAAGAAAACGGGTAGAAGTGCTTAGAGGTATAAAGAAAAAGCCAACGACATTGGGGGTTGAGGATAGGAACGAAAGAAAAGAAAATATGGGAAGATTACCATATTTTTCGGAACATAAGATACTCCGAAGTATAAGACGCACCTAGATTTTGGGGAGGAAAACAAGGGAAAAATATCTGCCTCTCAGCATTTTACCTTCTTGCAACAAACAGTACAGACAATATACACTTATATTTCAGACTATACTTGTACAGATGCTGTTAAAATTGATGGGCTTTCTGGAAGTATAGTTATTCTCTGCTATTTAAAAGAATAGCACTTTTTAAAACAATAACAATGGGGCCTCTTCAGATCAAGCATTTATTTTAAAAATCTTATTCATTTTGTTGTCTAGATTTAATAATAAAGCAGTTTTTTAAAAATAAGTCTAATAATTTGAAAATTCTATAGGCATTTATAGTTGTTGACTTACCTCCTTGCAGAAAATAGCCGGATTAGCACAAGGGGAAAAAAATCTGCCTCTGCCAAGTGGAGCAAACAGCAAGTTTCACTTTCAATTTCTCCCGATCATCAGCTGTTTCAGGCTGCAGGGATTGCTATAGCTTATTGAAGCCAATCCCCCCCCCCCCTTTGCTGCAAAGAGGTAAATTGCTGGGCGGCAGAGGCCAAAGGGTTGGGGCCAGTGAGTGGGGATACATTCAGTATATAAGACGCACCCAAATTTTCTCCCTCTTTTAAGGGGGAAAAGGTGCGTCTTATACTCCAAAAATACGGCATTTGTTTTATTTTATTTTATTTATTTATTTATTTATTTATTTATTTTGTTTAACATGTAAAAGTTAATAGATATAAGTATAAACATAAATATGAACACAGTAAATGGGTATGAATAAATGGAGACAGTAGGACAGGGACTGTAGGCACGGTAGTGCGCTTACAAACCTCTTAGGAATGGGGTGAGGTCCACGGAAAACAGTTTAAGGTTAAAGTTATGGGGGTTTGAGGATGTAACAACAGAGTCGGGTAGTGCATTCCAGGCATTGACCACTCTGTTGCTGAAGTCATATTTTCTGCAACCGAGTTTGGAGCGGTTTATCTTGACTTTGCATCTATTGTTTACCTGTGTATTATTGCAGTTGAGGCTGAAGTAGTCATTGACAGGTAGGACATTGTAGCGGATAATTTTGTGTACTATGCTTAGGTCAGACAGTAGGCGGCGTAGTTCTAGGTTCTCCAAGCCCAAAATTTCAAGTCTGGTGGCATAGGGTAGTCAGGCAAGGGTGATACATCATACTGGATTGTTGATGGTACCACTGGTGGCAAAATAATTCCCTCTTCCCTACAAACAATATGGATAAATGTTTTTTGAAATGGGTACATGCCTACACTTTATCTGTTTCTTTTCTCCTTGTTATAAACATCTAGGTTTTATGGGACACACCCAGACTAGATACCTTCCTTTCACTTTCTTGTATTAACAATGTCCAGATTTGCTTTCATCTAAAACGTAGCTAAAATGAAATAATATTAAAAGAACATTTGCTCCTTTCAGTTGAATTCCTTTATCTCCCCTCCTCCCCCAGCTAGTGTGTTTGGGAGCTACACGGAGCCAAAAGATGCATACTGGGGGGAAATCATTTTATAGATTTTGTTTGCAGTTTGAAGAGCTTGCTTATAAGAGGTATCACAAGCTTTAATTTTTTTTCAAGAAATTATCATAAACTCTGGCAATTACATCTGGGCAAATGGTGCTGCTAAAATATTTAAAATGCAGTAGAAATATAGGAAACACATGTTCTTCCAGATGGCCCTCTTGGTATTTGATTTGCAAAACTAGAGACTGAAATGTTTATTTGTTTATAGAATGGCAGAATTCTCTTCAGGCTATTGTTATAAAAGTAGCCTTCAAAAACCTGAGATCATGGCAAAAGGATTCAGCCTTAAATGTCCTGCTCTAATTACACTGATCCTCTCCTTATTGTTTTACTCTTGATAGAGGGGAATTTTGGTCTTTACCCCTTCCAAGGCTGAAATGGTGGCAAGGCCTGAAGATAAAACTTCTGTTGGGATAAATGCCTGAGTCAAAGTAGAGGCATTCTGACTAGGATAGGTGATTATATATGGAAGCCAAGCCATGTAGGGCTTTAAACAGTAAAAAACAGAATAACAGAATAATAGAGTTGGAAGGGACCTCGGAGGTCTTCTAGTCCAACCCCCTGCTCAAACAGGGAGACTCTATATTATTTTAGACGAATGGCTTCCAGTCTCTTCTTAAAAGCCTCCAGTGTTGGCCCACCCAAAACTGAACTTTGAACCATAACCACCCAGAACCTTAAAATGGACCCCAAAGTTTATTGGTACTGAACCTACTCCCAATATGCTGAGCCATAATTTACTTCACCAACGAGAGAGAGAGAGAGAGAGAGAGAGAGAGAGAGAGAGAGAGAGAGAGAGAGAGAGAGAGAGAGAGAGAGGAGGGAGGGAGGGAGGGAGAGAGAGAGAGAGAGAGAGAGAGAGCGAGCACACAAGCTGGTCTTGTTGTATTCAGGTCTTTTCCCATGTAAGATTGAGATTGTTTTGGCAACGTTTCGGCGAGGTCTCACTTGCCATCTTCATGCTGGGTTTTGGGCTTAAACACATAAAAATCTATGAAAACATACACACACACACACACACACACACACACACTGTATCAAGCAACAAGAAGAAATAGCACCCACCAACCTGGGGAAAGATCATTCTCCCAGCAGACAAAGGTAACGCCACAGTGGTGATGAACATGTCTGACTACCAAGCCAAACTATCCAACCTACTCCAAGACCCTGCTTACACAGACCCCACCACCTACCTGGAACAAACCACCAAATCCAAAATAAAAGCCTCTCCCATCAGTGAAGAGATCCAGCAAAGAATCATCCCCAGAGAGAAATCTTCCAGGTGCCCCAAACTCTATGGCCTCCTCAAGATACACAAAGAAGGAACACCACTCAGACCCATAGTCAGCTCCATAGGCTCACCTCTACAGAATCTTGCCAAATTCCTCGCCAAACAACTCCAGCCCTATGCAGAATCCATCACCTCACACGTACAAAACTCACTCCACTTGAAACAACAAGAAACAAAACCTACAACCCAGCGACCTACTTGTGAGTTTCGATGTCATATCCTTTTTCACCCAAGTGCCTATAAAAGAAGCCTTGACAGCTATCCAGAACAACCCCCCTTAAACACATCATGGACATGACCACCCACTGCCTAACCAACACATACTTCATCCATAATGGACAAAGATACAAACAGATAGAAGAAGCACCCATGGGATCATCCCTCTCATCCGCCATTGCAAACTTATACATGGAACATTTTGAAACTAATGCCTTAGATAAATCTGAACACAAACCCAAACTCTGGTTTAGATATGTTGATGACACTTTCTTGATTTGGCCACATGGGAAAGAAAAACTGGACAACTTCCTCACACATCTCAATAGCCTACACCCCAAAATGCAATTCACCATGGAAATAGAAGCAAACAACCAACTTCCCTTTCTGAATGTCCTAATCTACAAAAAAACCCAATGGCTCCCTAAAACACACCATCTACCAGAAAAAAAAAACACCAACCGCTACTTAAACGCACAATCCCATCACCACCCTGCACAGATCAACTCTGTAGCCAAGACCCTCATCTCCAGAACCAAATGCCTAGCTGACAAAGACCACCTGAAAACTGAATTACACACTCTCACTCTCATGTATTAATCTCCAACGGATTCCAAAGAAAAACAATTACCAACTTAATCCAAAGGGAGACTCCCCCCAAAAACCAAGACACAGAACAGGACAACGGCATCGCCCTCCTCCCTTACATCAAAGGCACCACAGATAAAATCAGCAAAATTCTCCACAAACACAATATCAAGACAGCCTTCAACACTGACCAAAAAATAGCCAACATCTTAAGAAACCCCAAAGACAAAATCCCGCTAGAAAACCAAGGAGTCTATGAAATACCATGCAAAATCTGCCCTGCATCATACATAGGACAAACGAACAGGAGAATAAATGCACGCATCGCAGAATACAAGAATGCAGTAAGAAAAAAAGAAAAAACTTCCTCCCTTTTCCAGCACCTTAAAGCTACAGGACATGAAATTAATTTTCAAGGAGCCAGGTTAATCTCCAAAACAGAACACCTCAACAAGAGAATAATTATGGAAGCTATCGAAATAGAGAAACACCCCCACAACATGAATAAACGTGATGATACCTTCCGCCTACCAGACATCTGGAAACCAGCCCTAGTCAACAAACGAGCCCCACTCACCACCCAGGCCGCTACAACACGAAACAACAATAGACACACAGCCAGCACCAATCAGCACCAACCTACCAATCATGATACAACCACACAACCAATCATTCCACTTACTGAAACAAATCCAGCACTCCACACACCCCACCAAGATTTATAGAAAGACGACAGCTCCGATCACACTTTAAGCCCAAAACCCAGCCTGAAGATGGCGAGTGAGACCTCGCTGAAATGTTGCCAAGACAATTTCAATCTTACACGGGAAAAGACCCAGACCAGCATACATACACCTTTGAAAATCTACAAAAACATATACATACACACACACACACACACACACACACACATGTCATCTTTCATGAATAAGTTTGTTATTTCAACTTCACCTTATTTGGTTCACCACCTTTTGGTATTACGAAAGTAAAAAGGGAAGAAGAGAGGGAAACTGTGGAAGAAGCAGGCTGCTGTTGGAGAGTACAGTAACTCAATCATCTGACTAGAAAGATAAATAATTGGGCCGTTTCTCTAATCCAGGCACTTTGGGAAAAAATGTTTGTTCTTATCCTATCTGAAACAACTTCAAAGTGGTTACAGTCTAGACTGCGCCAAAATAAATTACAAACCTAAAGATCTGATATAAACCACAAAGGGCAGCAGATTATTTGCATGAATGTAATTATAGTAGCAGAAAATATGCGTCGTTATAGAGATGTATACAGTCTAAATCCTCGCTACAAAGAAAAGAAATAGAGGCAGCTTAAGAGAAATGTATGTGTCAGAATCAAAGATTTTAGATACCTTCAACCACTCATTGAACACTCATCTGTACTATTTCTTTAAAAAGATGGAGAACAGTGCCTCCCTCAAGCAGAATTTTCGCCCTACCAGATCATATCAAATAAACCAAACTAAATACACATACAGCAGATTGTCAAAGAATTAAAGGGAGTGCAATAAATAGTAGTAAAACAAAACAGTCAAGGGTTCAAAAGAGGGTTCAAGAAAAAGCTGAGGTTTCTCCAAATTAAGTCACTTTTATTCTTCTATTTAGAGGAGAAGGAGGTGCTATAGGCCAGTCTATTTTTAAAATGCAATTATTACATATTGTCAGTACCTTTCCCCACTAATAAATATGTGGTGTTTTTTTTTAAAAAAAATACTGGCACAATTGTAAAAAAAGTTAATTTTGATTAAGATTCACAGAAATCAATACTGCTTAAATTAGTCATCTTAACCAACTCAGTTTCTGAATCTGACAACCTCTATCTGTAAAATGATCATTGTTAGTGAGATGAGGTCATCTTTCCCCCTGGAGTCTTGGGGATGATCCTCAAATTTGTTTGGGAAAATTGGGTGATCCTTAGAATAAATCTGGAATATATATGGAAAGTGCGGAGTGCAGAAGTGGGAAGGAACACCCCGTGGAAACAAACAAAATGTACTCAGGCAATGTTGGATGTTACCTATTATTTGTGAATTATCATTTGTGAATAGAATAGAGCTGAAAGGGACCTTGGAGGTCTTCTAGTCTATCCCCCCTGCTCAAGCAGGGGACCCTATACCCGTGATGGCAGACCTATGGCGCGCATGCTGGGAGTGGCACACAGAGCCATCTCTCTGGGCACATGAGCCTCGCCTTTGCTCTTCCAGGTGTGCTGGCCAGTTAGTCTTCATGCATGTGGGAGCGCTGGGAACTGGAACAGCAGCCGCCCAGTGCACATGCACATGTGGGAAGGTGGTCTTCTGGTTTCCAGTATGCACATGTGCACTGGCCAACTGGTCTTCCAGTTTCTGTCATGCATGCATCTGCAAAGAGTAGCTGGCCGGTGTGCATCTGCATGCCAGAAACTGGAAGATCATCTTCCTGGCATGTGCATGCATGTGCAAAGATTAGCTTGCCGGTGTGCATCTGCACACCAGAAACTGAAAGGCATCTTCCTGGCTGCTCTTCTGGTTTTCAGCACTTGGCAATACTGACCTATACCATTTCAGACAAGTGGCTATCCAGTCTCTTCATAAAAACTTCCAATGACTAATTATCAAATGTTGCAATGCTATACAGTATAATGTATAAAATACAGTGATAGCTCTATCTCTATCTATGGGAATGTGTGTCTCTCTAAGACCTCCAAACTAAGTCCAGGAACATCTGAAATCGAATTGCTGTTTTCCTGAGTGACAAGAGCACAGCTTCTCTTGAGATACATAACATAGGTGTGCTACAAAGCCAAATACCTTTACCTTCTTTCAGAAACTCATCACGTTCTACCTTTAGCCCTTTCTTTCTCAGTATTCCTCGCCAAACTCTTGTGTTTCTGGGCCACATAAATCCAAAGGTGGTAGGCTTTGAAGTTTCCAATGAGGACGGTTGTTTTTGTTTGTGGCACTGCTTATCACTCCAGCGCATCCTCCTTGTCTCCTTTCTCAACGTAGCCTAGTTCTTCAATCCTAGAAGGCCTTGCAGCCACGGACCACAACCCTGCCAGAAAGCTCTGATAAGAATGATGGATGAGGAGGAGGCTGGCTCCACCATGGCCCTATAGTTTTCTGGAAGCTCGAGACAGTCTCCTTGCTACAAAGCCCATTGGAATGCCTTCTTAGAAGCTGGTAAGCAGTGAAAGGAAGGGAGGGGGGGGAGGGGGAGCCAAAAGAATCATCCATCTCCCTCTGCAGATGAAACCCAGATGGATCCCCAGCCTCAGCTAAGCTTGATTGTCAGTTTCAGCACCCTTCTACGGCAATAACTTGGTCAAATGCTGACAAGATGTCTTTTCAGCATGGTCAGTCTTTTGCAAGATCCTGCTGCTCTTCCTGCTTAACAGTTCCTCGCTTGTTCTTTTTCATGCACATCCTTGATAAAACAAGTAGCCTTCTCTTTATGATAAGGCTGTCAAAACCCTGATAGCCACTAGATGGCAGCAAAGAGACACTCCCATTTCCACCTACTGGTTGCCTGGATTTTTTTTTTTTTTGTAGCTCAGATTTGCTAGCCCTATTTGTGTCACTGCTCTCAGGCATTCATATTCGATTGGACATATTAGAAAACCAAAATGACCGTCGTTTCTATCATGTTTCTAGTTTTTACAAAACTACCATGATTGGCAATTGTAGAAAAGAACAAGTTATGATTAATTAGTGAAACACGTCAGTCAGCCAAATCTAGAATGCACGCCTGTTCCTAACTATAGATGGGATTAGGACTTATTGAACTCATTTACAGACTTTTGATTGATTAATTGCAGTTTTATGCTGTCTGTCAGAAGGAATTCTGTGAAGCAAATCGAAATTATCAATGAAGTCTGTATGCCATTAAAGAATCTGTGACATTTTAAAGATTGATAAGAAAAGTACTATTGCATAAGCTTTTGCAGAAATGCATCCTATGGTTGTCAAGAGCCCATAGAGTTGATAATTTGTGGTAAAATTCAGTGAAAACTATCATAAACCACCCAGAGTTTATGAAAAAAAGGTAAGAAAATAGTAACTAGTGAAAGAGGGATATTTGTGTGCCCTCTTTCTAATGAAATATATATCAGAAAGCTGAACAGTATAGCTGAAAAATGCTACAATCAGTGTCTGCCAAATTGATATGTGACCTATTGTCAATAATTACATTTATTGCTCTATATTAAGTATGGGCAGTCTTTTTTTCTCTCTCCCTCCCTCCCTCTCTCCCTCCCTCTCTCTCTCCCTCCCTCTCTCTCTCCCTCCCTCTCTCTCTCCTCCCCCCTCCCTCCCTCCCTCCCCCTCTCCCTCCCTCCCTCCCCCCTCTCTCCTCCCCTCCCTCCCTTCTCTCTTTCACACACACATTTTTAGGATGGTATAGATCAGTGATGGCTAACCTTTTTTGTCCTCATGTGCTGAAAGCGCACGTGCGTGTGTGATAGTGAGCGTGTGTGTGCCAACACCCATAATGCAATACATGTGTGACCCCCCCCCCTGTGTGTGCCCTGATCCCCAGCACATGCACATGCAACCCCCCCCACTCCCCTATCCCTCACACATGTGCATGACACAAAAGCTCATGGCCTGTTTTGGCCCTAGCAGGCCTCCCTGAAGCCTCCTGGGACCCAAAAATGGGCCACAGGGACCCCCACATTCTCTTCTCCCCCCCTCATGCATGTGCACACAATCCCTCCCGGGCATGTGCGCATGTCTCCCACATGCGCGACAGAGACCCAAAAATCAGCTGGCCAGTGGGAGGCAAGCACACATGTGTGATGGTGCTGATCTGGGGCAATGGCTCGTGTGCCCACAAAGAGGGGTCCATGTGCCACCTGTGGCACGCGTGCCATAGGTTCGCCATCACGGGTATAGATCCTGCTTTACAATCCTGTGAAAATCATTGCATCCCTTTCTGATTTTATCATATGGTGGCTCTTTAATCATTAGCCTAATTATTTAGGTTATACAATTATGCAAGAATAATTACATGAAAATCCAGGTGAACGAATGCATCTGACCTGATTTTCTAAAGCCGAATAGGATGAGAGTAATATTATTATGAATAACCCCAGCAACCCTAGTAATGTTACATGTAAACTTTCATATCCATTGCCTCTGTCTTGTCACTTTTGCATGGGGAAGCCATGCAGAAAGACCTGAAAACCTAGCTGTGAAAGCTCAGCTCAGCTTGTGTGTGGAATCTCTGGGAAGTCTTGAAATGCCAATAAATCTGGCCTTGCCCCATCTATCACATGGTGGAATGAAGAAGGGCCATGACTTTCATCAACCAGGGCTGTGACATGCCGCATTGCCGCAAAATGCTGAGCTCCTGACAGGTAAGAGGTGTGTTGCCTGAGGTGCTGACGTGTTGGCTCTGCTGCAGCTATCATTCTCCCTGATAGCTGAAGAGTGTGCAAGGCTATGTGTGGAGAAGCTCGCAGAAACAGGAAGACTCTTAACCTGTCATGTACTGGCTTGAGGGGGAGGGAGGTTAATTGGCTGCCAAGTAGCTTCAACTCTGCATGGCATTATTTTGGCCTAACTAAGGAGAGCTACCCAACAAGGGCCCACTTGCTTCAAATTGCCTCCATATGGGCTCTGGCTGACTCTGAGTGACAGAAGGAAGGAACTGTGATAACTTTGGATAAGTTCAATAATGTGTGTAGCTGTGTTTTAGGGTGGGCTTGTTCACTTTTTTCAGCCTCTCTGCCAATTGTGCTAAAGGAGGATTTCTTAGATGTTTTGGATATTTAGATTTGATTTTTGATTAATACTTGCCATCAAGTCGGTGTCAAATCTTAGTGACTTCAATGGCAGATTTTCTCCATAATGGTCTGTACTTAACCTGGCCATTCAGGTCTTCCAAACGTCCACCATTGGCACTGTAACTATGTCCATCCATTTTTCTACTGGTTTTGCTCTTTTCTTTGCTTCAAATGTTTTTAATTTATAAATGAGAATTATTGCAAGAGTCCTTTAATGCTGTTGTCTCGGGCTCACACATACGCAGAGACCTTCTAGTTCTCATCATTAAGATATCAGCCATCTTGGCCAGCAGCCATTAATTATCTTATCCTTCAATAATTTTCTCTGCCATTTTTAAAGTTGTCTATCTATACGTTGTGGTAGCAAATTCCATATTTCAGTGGAGTGCTGAGTGACGGATTTCTTTCAGTTTCAATGAATAGCCTCAGTCTGTACTGCCAGAACACAGGGAGTGAAATGGAAGAGTGACTCTTTATTCACATTCTTTACATACTATACATAATCTGATGTGTTTTTATTGTATTAGTCCTCTTCCCAGCTTTTGCTCAGCCTTTCCTTGTAGAGGATTGCTCCAGCCACTCCGTTCACCACTCATCTCCTTGATCGTGCTGTCCCTTTTCTAGCATTATAAAAACCTTTTTCAGGGGCTATTTAATAATTGTACAAACTAATTTAAAAGTTACTGCATCAAAAGTTTGCATGAAAACATTAAATAGTTTTTGCATTTATATTCTATCTTTTCTTCTTATGAGAAAGAAAGAAATGGAACCAATCTTTCTCACGTCTGCAACATAAAGTCTAATTTTTTTAAAGTTATCCACCCAAACCTTGAATTCTCTTTCCTGGTTTAGCTGGTTTCCTGGTTTAGTTCAGGCCAGATTGGTATCTATTACCTAGTTAGGGATTCTCTTTTCCCCATGAATGGGCTATTGAATAGGCATGTCCAAAGTGCGGCCCGGGGGCCAAATGCGGCCCTTTTTCAAATTGCAAGCGGCCCGCAGCCTCTTCTCCCCACCCGAGTTATTTGTTTAGTCTTTCATAAAATACCGTATTTTTCGGAGTATAAAGATGCATCTTTTTCCTGTCAAAAAAGAGGCTAAAAATCTGGGTGCATCTTATACACTGAATACAGCATTTTTTGCCTCCTCTCTGCCCCCTTCACCAAAATGGCTGTGCATAGCCTTTAGGAGGTTTTCAGAGCGCTCCTGAGGGCTGTGGAGGGCATAAATGAGCAAAAAATGAGCCGTTTTTTGCTCAACTTTGCCCCCCCCCCAACCCCCAGGAGCACTCTAGAAGCCTCTTAAGGGCTATTCATGCCCTTTAAAAAAAAGGCCCGTTTTCACGAAAAATGGGCCGTTTTGGGGAGAGTGCAAAAACATTTTTTTAATTTGCCTCTTCAAAATCTTGGTGCGTCTTATACTCCGAAAAATATGGTAGTCAATTTGCATTTAATGTTAAGGGTTCAAAGAATGTCAGGCTGAATGATCGGACCCACACATTTTCACCTCACCAAATCTGGCCCTCCTTGCAAAAAGTTTGGACACCCCTGGGCTATTCCAATGTGCACCTTGATGCTAACAATGAACCTCATTTGCCATTCCTGCTTTTCCCTTTCCACTTCTTCCTTTATTATTAGCGTTTATATACCGCCCCCTCTCCCGAAAGGGACTCGGGGCGGTGTACAGTCCGCATTAAAATGCAACAGATTAAAACATAGAAATAACTACAGAAATACATGTATATGAGGAGGATAAAATATGCCAAACTGTACTGCTAATAAATAAGTCAATACAAAAGTTTAAAATATCAGATTAAATTTAAAACACTATCCCTCTAAAAACCAGTAAGAATGTGTATGCCAGGAGGTAGACGTTATAAATTATGCCAAACCAGCCAGTCGGAACAGGTGTGTCTTCAGTTTCTGTTGGAAGGAGCGGAGGTCAGTAGTGGTTCTAATGTCGGGGGGGAGGTCGTTCCAGAGGGTTGGGCCCATCACAGAGAAGGCCCTACTCCTCGGTGTCGCCCGTTGGCATTGCCTCGTGGACGGCACCAGGAGAAGGCCCTCCCTGTGAGAGTGGATTGGCCGCAGGGATATATGTGGGAGGATGCGATCCCGCGATTCCT
Organism: Natrix helvetica; assembly: GCF_964273705.1. Lineage (NCBI taxonomy): Eukaryota > Metazoa > Chordata > Lepidosauria > Squamata > Natricidae > Natrix > Natrix helvetica. The sequence goes on from NC_138548.1 coordinate 288,288,214, forward strand.
TAATTTGGTAAGATCTTATTGAAGCATATCATGATTTCTACTTCTTCTACCTGAATAACTTGATTTCATCGGCAAATACTAACCAGCTCGGTGCTCTTCTCTCATTCCAATTAATTATGAAAACATATTGGGTAGTATGCATTATCTGCTTCCAAGGAGAGAAGCCAGGGAGCACATGAAAATAGATTTTGGATACAAAGGCAGCATTGCCACATTTGTCACTGCCCCCATCATGGATCACCTGCTATTTTGGTACATATGCACCTTGTATGGCACTCAAGCATCTGCCCAACTATTAAATGCAGATATGCTCACCCAGCTAATTTGGCCAATTTTCTGTTGGGTCTTTACCTGACCATCAGCTTGAAAACTTTTTACCCCAATACCCACTTTAGTTCAGCTGTAAAAAGATACCCCAATGTTTTTGCAAGTGGGAATGTCAGTTTAACTGATGAAAGTAGCAAAATATGAAAGCAGAAATTCTGAATTAGAGTGAAGTAGCTGGGCAGAACCTAAGGTCAATGCTGAATGAATTGCTTGACTCAGACATGCCAACACGAAGGCTATTTTTCCATTTCGCCCAAAATGGTTTACTCTCGCTGTCCAACAGTAACTCACCAAGAATATGGAGTAAAAATGTTTCACATAACTGGAAATGCAAAAGATCAAACAGATTTTTTCCCCATATGTCATTTTGTTCAGCATTTCCCCTCATTTTATCCACCTGTAGAAACCTCTGAGAAATTAGTAGCAATATAGATGCAAGGATATCTTTCTTGGACTGTTGCCTGATAATGAGCTAGTCCACCAGCTTTGGATCAGCAGTATAGAAACCAACGCTACACCAAGCAGAACAAAATGTTCCCAATGGAGATAATATTCATAATATTCTGATTCTTTGTTTTCAGTTGAAGAATGTTTGTTTTAGCCAGACTTGAGCCATCTCATTTCTGACAATTCCAGTGTGACAGAATCCCAGCTAAACTAGAAGATTGGCTTAACTGAGAGGGAAGTTTGCTTTCATTGTATTATGAGGCTAAACACAACCAGCTTTCTGAATGGATGCGTTTAAAAGTATCCTTCATACAAAATATCTGCACTCCAAAAAGAAGGTTCTGTGATGTAATTTTATATCTGCCAGCACCCAATTTAGCAGCTTCGGTGCTATGCCAATCATACTGGCCTAATTCATTTCTGGTCTCTACTGGCTGTGAAGCTTTCACCTGGAATTCTTTTGTTACCAATATACATAGTAAATAGCTAGCCCAAGTCACCTTAAACCATGAGATGGGCAACAAAGACGTTTAATAATAAATGAAGATTTTTAAACAATGGATTTATGGGTTCCATTCTTTGTTTCCAAATAACAGAATAGCATTGTTCCAATATGTAAAAGGTTGTCACAGAGAGGAGGAGACAATCTATTTTCCAAAGCACCTGAAGGCCGGAGAAGGAACAATGGTTAAAACTGATCAAGGAGAGATTCAACCTAAAAATAAGGAAAAATTCTCTGACAGAACAATCAACTAAGTGGAACCGTCAGTCTTCAGAAGTCATGAGTGCTTCATCACTAGAGGCTTTCAAGAAGAGACTGGATAGCTACTTGTCAGAAATGGCATAGGGTCTCCCACTTGAGCAGAGGGTTGGATTAGATGACCTACAATGTCCCTTCCAACTCTGTTATTCTGCATTATGTAGGTCTTCTAGTCCTCCAAGCAGGAAACCCTAAACCATTTCAGACAAATGGTTGTCCAATCTCTTCTTTAAAAACTCCAATGTTTGACCACCAACAATTTCTGGAGGCAAGCCATTCCACTGATTAATTGTTCTAACTGCCGGGAAATTTCTCCCTAGTTCTATGTTGTCCTCTCCTTGATTGGAACTGCTTGCACGTCTTGACATAGCATAAAAGGCTACTATGAATTTACTATGGCAACATTTATGAATTGCTTGGTTTTTTGTTTTTTTGTTTTTGCAATATTTTCTCAGTTCCTTTAAAAACAAAACAAAAAGCCCTCTTTTTAGGGCAAATCTAAACATACAGCTAATGTTCATTGCAGAGATCGTCCAGTTTATGCAAAATATGGACCGTTTTAATCCAGATTTCGAATACAATATATGGAAATGATACTCACAGCAAAATAACTATCTTGGCTCTTAGAGACAGGATGAAAAGAACAGTTTAAGACATTTAAAGCAATGGCATGGACAATTCCGATCTTAGAACAATTTGTGAATTTAAACAGTGCTGTTTAAAATGCAACTCTGTTTCAACACAATCAAATAAAGATGTACTGAAAATGGATTGTTCCAGTTTTCCTTGATGAGAAAAAGCTACCCAACATGGGGAAAATATTAGCATTGTTAAATTTTAGGAAACCATTCTTAAAGTCTACAGAATGCAAACAAAGCTGTACATTCTAATGTTAGCATTTTTTCCAATGGTGCTTTAGCATTGGGTTTGATTTTATAGTTACAACAATATAATTTCAGATGTTTTCATATTGAAATCTAGCTTTGGCAAAACTTGTGTGGGAAGAGGTTACCATGACCACTTCAGTTAAAGAAACCTTTAAGCAAAAGGCAGCTCTGGTTGTGCTTAGCAAGCTGAATGCAATGTATAATATAATCCTGCAACAGATTTAGAATCACTACTCAATATATCCCCCTGAGTTTTTCTGCCAGAAGAAAGACTTTAACGTATCACCCAGCTATATTGTATTTTCTTGCTTAAAATCCTTTTATGAACAAAATACAGACCACACTACATCCAAGAAAAAACAGACACCACAATATAGTGATAGGAAAACATGTTGAATAAAATTCAACAACAATGAGCACAGGATACACAAACAGAGACACACACACAAACACAAAATTTAGAGAAAACCCGGGATCTAAAGTCTAAAATGTCTTTGAACAGAAATAACCATAAGAATCTAAAGTCTACTGAGGAGGAGAATCAATAATTAATCACCAACCTAACTTCTTTTGACATTTGTACTTGAGAAAGAATGATATGTGGATTGGGCAAACATTCACACATATACATATATACATACATATGGGATGAGCTATTCCTCCAAATTCTCTAGTCTTAAGCTATTTAGAATTTCAAACATAAACATCTCCAGTTAACTATCGCAAGAGATTTTTAAACTGTTATAAAACACAATAAATAAGATCATTTAAGAATACCACAGTATAGTTTTATTGGAATACAGCAGCCATTCCCTGGCATATGTTTTAAGAAACAATTCTCCAAGAGCACAATCGTTATAAAATAGTCCTTTGCTCTCAAAAGTTTGCAGTGAAATTTTGCAGTTTTTCAGCAAAAGGCGTATCAAGGGTGAACAAGGCATTTTCTGACCCAAAATCTGTTCTTGTGAACTGCTCCCACAGTTGATTGAACTGGATCTAAATGTGCTTAAAATGTTGACAATTAGCACTCAAACCTAAAAAAAAAAGGAGATACAGTATTTGCAATTATAATTTTTGGATCTTCCAAATCAAAATTCAGGGTTGGCTTTCCATTACATCCGTACAGCTATCCCTACATTGTCCCTAATTATTGGTTTTGCTGGATGGGCCTATGGGACCTGTAGGTTGGGAAAGGCTAATCAAAAAGAAAAAATGTGTCTTTCTCTTGAAAATGTATGTTAGCAATTTAGAGAGTCATGCAGCCTTATAGATAGAGCAACTGGTGACCAATTGGGCACTGTGAATTCTTAATCTGTAGATAGAGATGTTGGTAGAGAGAAATTCTGTCACCATTTAGGCTCCAGTATTCCAAAGCAAATGCCTGGAAATGGCCTGTATTTATGGAGTCCTCTTCTGTCCAGGCACACATTCCTCAATGCCACTGAGCAGAATGTAAGGAGAATGAAGAAGAAATTTAGGGGTGGGGGGAGGCGGTTATTGAAAAAAGTCACTCTGCCCATTTTCTGTTCTGGCTGCAGGAAATGTGGAAGACTTTGGATTTTGCAGTAGATGTGCCACAACTTTGCCCTTTTTTTTGCCATAATAGGATTGCTTTGGAAGTTTCTGAAATGCCAGTCGGTCCATAAAATTCATTTGATATGAAAACAAAACCAAAAAAAAGAACGAAGGGTTATTGGGGGTCATGTGAACTAACTGGGAAAGCATCTAATGTTTTGCTGTTCATAAAGCTTTCTGAATATATCAAGTGAGACCAAATTTATCACATATCAGCCACGACTAAAAGAATTTTTATAACAGAATTTTGAATATACTGATATTCGATTTCACAGCAGATCAGAAGGGTTGGCTGATCACTTCCCAAATAATAACAGTTCCCTTGTTCCCAAAGCAGAGTTATTGAGACCGTAATTGGAACTGGTGCAGTTCCTCTTTCATTTGAAAACATTTAAGCAATGTTTTGCAAAGGCAAAACACAAGTGTGGGACTTGCTAAGTAGTTTTCTTCGTCTTTGGTGGTTAAGAATCCTTTCTTTCACCCATAAATCCAGCCTGAGTGAGCTCTGTTTATTCTGTTTACTGCAATTACCTAACCTGTGTGAGTCTGTATATAAATCATAAGGACCAATGATTTATGGGCCGACACATCATTCTGAAGGAGTGCACAATGTCCCTACACAGGAAGCTTTTATAGAAACCTTTTTCCTCAAAGGGAGTAGATAAGAGCAGTGGGTGCTGTGTAGCTCTAGGCCATATTTCTGCCTCTTTTTTTTTTAGAGCTCAGCAGAACCAAGAGGCAAAATAAATCCATCCTGTTTATTTGTCAACTGTGTTAGCTCACAAACTGAGTATGCCAACCAAATATTATTATATACATATCAATTGCCAAGCCTCCATTCCTCCCGCATGTATAGGCACCAATAGTACTGATCTTTTATTAGAAAATGAAACTTTTTTTTCTTGTGTACCTTCAAGTCAGTCTTTTCTCCTGGTGATTGCCTGAACAAGTCCCCGAAATTTTCTTAGCAGGGTTTTTCAGAAGTGGTTTGCCATTGCCTCATCTCTAGGACTGAGAGGGTGTGAAGTCACCCAGTGGGCTTTGTACCTAAGGCAGGACTAGAACTCATGGCCTCTTGGATTCTAAATTGATGGTTGCTATGGGCAACCATATTTCTTTCTATCAGTATAATAGATAGAATTTGCCAAAGGAAAGAATACATCAGAAAAAGCTAAAAGACAACTGAGCAATGAGCAGAAGATATACAAATGGACAAGAACTTCTTTTAAATGCACAAGCTACAGCAGAGGTAGCTTTCTTGGATCAGACAGTCATAATTTATCAGCCTATAAACCTATCGTTTTCATATAAACGAAGTTGCACTTTAAAGAGATGGCCTGGACAATGGTAATTGAACATAGATGTTTTTAACATTTGGATTTTATTGTGTTTTACAATAAAGGTGAAATGTTAATTAATATCTCTTGCTAGTCCACGTATGATATGCCATACACTAAATAAATAAATAAATAAACTCATACCCCCTCTCTCTCTTTTTTTTTTGTTTCTATTTTTCCTCATCTTATTCATCTGTCTACTTTAAAACATTGTTTCCTATTACTTTATCATCAACATGGAGGCATATTTATTCTCAGGAAATCAACGCCGGCATCTCTGATGGGTTTCTTGTAGACAAGGAGGTGCCCAAATAGATAAAGCCCCTGATGATTTTTCTTTGAACACTCAAATGGTAAACAAACTTTCTTCACCTGATATCTGTTTTCCCCCCCAAGAATTAAAACTGATAAGCCAGCTTTTTCAGACGACAACAGCCAGATGTTTCTTCCTAGATTTATTCGCATAGCAGGGAACCGTTTGGCTAGCAAGCTTGAAAGTTGTTTAGAAATTGACTTGATGAGAAGGCTTAGTTAAGTGACATTCACTGGCCATAGCAAGCTGAAAAGAACATAACACAAGAAGTGAACAGGGAGGAAAGAAATTCTGAAAATGATGGAGATTTTTAAAAGACTAGGAAAACATATTATAGGTTACTCAGTTCCACATCAGTCATCTGCCTCTAATATGCTATATTAACACAGGAATATATATTTGTAGTCAAGATTAGTAAATTACCTAGGAGGTTTGAGAGAAAATATTATATAAGTGTTTTTATTATTATTATTTTACAACTGTGGAATTGCTGAATGGTTGATTGGTGGTTTAATTAACTCCATGGTCAATATACGTAATGCTGTCTGAATTACAAAGGTTTTAAAAGTGCCAAGGCATATTTCTGACCGAAAGAGATGACCATCTGGGCTTGGGGAGTGTGGGATAGCATGAATGGGAATAAATGAATACAAAAAGTTGGCTTGGAAAACCATATAATAAAAATTGGGATAGAAAGCCACCTAAGCAATAGACAGAAATGAATGGGATATACCCCACTTTTTCTTTTCAATATTTTCATGTAATATTTTAGGGCTAACATTATGGTTTTTCTATACCACAGTGAAACAAGAGCCTTCTCTGCCATGGTGTCTCTCAGATGCCTTAGGACTCCAATGATGTGGAGATTAAGGCAGTGTTTCTCAACTTTAACAACTTTAAGATATGCGGACTTCAACTTACAGAATTCTGGGAGTTTAAAGCCCACATATTTTAAGTTGCAAAGGTTGAGAAACAGTTGATTTAAGTAAGGGACTTGGCACAAATCCATCACCAGACATGGAAGCTCATGGGTGACTGCGGGGCAGCCCAATTTACCACACTTGGTTGTTACTGTGAGGAAAAATGGGGAGAGTTAACACAACCTTGACCTCCTGAACGAAATATGGACTACAAATCTAACAAATATATAAATAAATATCAAGGATTCACAGCCAGGATTTCTACTGATTAAGCATTCTGGAGCACATCTGTAAGGACTTGGGACATTAAAATCCTGACTGTAGTGTTATTGTTAAACCAAGCTTTGAAAAGCAACACTTGAAAGCAATGCAAATATTAAATATCTTTTGAAACAAAATCACCTTGGCTTGTCTAAAACCTGGTCAATCAAGGTCTAAGCATACTTCCCTAGGGAGGGAATTTCATAAATAAGAAGACATTGCTCAGAAGACATGTCCGCCGAATATGTATACCATGCTGTGCTATGCTGTGCTATGCTGTGCTGTGCTGTGCTGTGCTGTGCTATGCTATGCTATGCTATGCTATGCTATACTATGCTATGCTATGCTATACATATTAGGCGAGCATGCCTTCTGAGCAATGTCTTCTTATTTATGAAATTCCCTCCCCAGGGAAGTATGTTTAGCCTTTGGTTGACCATGTCTTAAAATACCCATGGAAAAATCTTAAAGCTCGTGGTTCATATTTGGAGGGGAGGGTGTCCTTTAAAAATCACAATGAATGTTCTCAATATACTCTGGAGATAAAGCCATACAATATGCCAAACAAACAATGACTGTGGTATCCCTAATATTTATATCACCCAATGGCTTGATCATCTAAATGAACTTAAGTGGATATGAATATATTCTCTGTATATGACAGAATCTATAGAAGGCAACCACACTTGTCCAGGCCAAGGCTAAAGTCTAGATGGCTAGGGACGGGGGCATGGAAAGTATGGCCCAATCTTAATTTAAGACAGTGTTTTTCAAATTTAGCAACCTTAAAAGATGTATGGACTTCAACCCCCACAATTTCCCAGCCAACATGAATCCCCTAATTCTCTTTGCTTTTTACTACCTCCCACATTAGTGCAACTGTTGTAATCAGTGCAGTTCAATGGTGAGAAAAGTAAGGTTCTACATATATTTAGGAAAGAAAAATCAAATGCACGGATATAGAATAGGGGGTACCTGGCTCAACAGCAGTAACTGTGAGAAGGGACTTGGAGTCCTAGTGGACAACCACTTAAAAATGAGCCAACAGTGTGCTGCTGCTGCCAAAAAAAGGCAACACAGTCCTTGTGCTGCATTAACGAGGGATAGAATCAAGATCATGGGAAGTATTAGTACTTTATAATACCTTGGTAAGATCACGCTTGGATTGCATCCAGTTTTGATCACCACAAGATAAAAAAAGATGTGGAGACTCTAGAAAGAGTGCAGAGAAGAGCAACAAAGATGATTAGGGGACTGGAGGCTAAAACATATGAAGAACGGTTGCAGGAACTGGGTATGACTAGGTTAATGAAAAGAAGGACTAGGGGAGACATGATAGCAGTGTTTCTAATATCTAAGGGGCTGCCACAAAGAAGGGTCACCCATTTTCTGAAGCACCTGAAGGTAGAACAAGAAGCAATGAATGGAAACTAATCAAGGAGAGAACCAACCTAGAACTAAGGAGAAATGTCCTGACTATTAGAACAATTAATCAGTGGAACAGCTTGCCTCCAGAATTTGTGAATGCTCCAACACTGGAAGTTTTTAAGAAGAGATTGGACAACCATTTGTATGAAATGGTACAGGGTCTCCTGCGTGAGCAGGGGATTGGACTAGAAGACCTCCAAGATCCCTTCCAACTCTGTTAGTCTGTCATTTTTTCTCCCTTGCTTTTCTTCCACTAAAGTCAATTTCCCTATAAAGAGAAAGAAACTGAAAGAATTCTTGGGTTTATATTTCAAATGTGTATTTCAGCTGCTGAACTTATACTTTGATTGAGGCCCAGCTATTAACAGCACATGGGCAATTTGCTCCCATTGCCCACTCCACCCAGCACTGCTACAAAAGACAATGTTAGTCATGAGGCAGTGGAGCAAAGTATTCTCAAAGACTTCCCACTTAGTCTGGTGACCTGTCTGCTTGGGACTCTCAGCCACCCTGCCACCAGGCAGGCAGTCTTGTTAATGCTGCTCTTCCCACCCCCACCGCAAAGGCTTCCCAGTTGTGAGTTGCTGCCAGTTTTGATGCAAACCATTGCATGTCGACTCCCCCTCCTCCTTGTTAGCAGGAATGCTCTTGCGGTAATTTCTCCTTGATAGCCTACGTTGTCTCCTTCTATAGCACTCGTCTCACACTGGAGAGAGAATGAGGGAAAGATCAGGCTGGGTCCTGGCTGTTTAGTCTACCAATCAGATTGGTGACAAAGAGTCTAGCAGCTGGCATGGAGCACTTTGGTCCATGCACCTCTGGCTGCCACCCCGTCTTCTTTTGTGAGAAGGACAAGGAGTATGAAGATTTCTTGACTCTGCTGGAGACCATGTTAGAATACAAGTACAAAAACAAGGAGTCAAAGCACTGAATCAGAACACAGGCTGGCTATGCTGAAGCATCTTTCCTTAGTTGGCATTGTTAAGATACCTTGGACTACCAGAGCCATTGACCTAACCAATCTATGGCCTGGAGATAATGAAACATGAAGCTCAATGCATCTCAATAGCTTTCCATCGGGGATCTAAACCAGACACTTTGCACACTGGAGTGATTTTTGAGTCTATTTTATAGAAAGTTTCTAATTTGTTCTGAGGCCTAAAGATATTTCAAAGTGAAGAAGAAGGTGGGGTGTGGGGAGAGTAAGACTAGAAAATATTAAATGTTTAAGTTAAATTGATGCTACAGAAAGTATTTTTTCCAGCAGGTGTGAACGTGTGACTAAAGGCTAGTGCATGAAAACATAAAAACGTAGATATCATCTTATCCAGACCTCATGGCGCTGAAATTATTAATTTTGCCAGGAACTTTTAAAGTCTGCAAATCAATTTTTAAAATGAAGAGATATGCTAATTTCTCTAAAGTGCCTTATAAAGCTTTGAAGAGCAAAATGAATTATGGATAATGAATTATGGATAAAGATGATTAAGAAGACAGATTAGCACAAACCTGGAATGTTGAATAGCTGAAGATGAAACATGGGCTAAGAACTGGAATCTGGAACTGTGACTGAACAACCTTAGAGGTCAATTCATTTGACAATCAGTCGGAACGCAGCATATCTGCATCCAAATTCTGAGATCTAGCCTGTTTGTGACTTTTCAGCCTATGACAACCTCTTTGCCCATGTTTAAGGAAAACAAGAGTGGGACACAGGTCAGTTGCACAATCCAAGATAGTCAAGTCAATTAATGGTGCTCTAATAATACGCTTTAACTTCTTCGCAGGAAAACATCTCCAAATATCCTGTTCGTTCTGAGGGAAACTGCCAAAGAATATATAACTAGTTGTTTTACATAACGCAGAATGTGTCATATTTCAAATCTGCAAGATTTGCATAGGACTTTTTCTCCCTATACTTTTCTTTTTGTTGAGGTTTTCTTTGTTCTCTTTTCATTGAGGGGCTAGAGTTAGAGGCCATCTTAAATCCAGAATTGTGTGTCCTGGATATAAATATGCTTTATTCCTCACAGGCATTAATATTTTTGTAAAATAAACTATAGTCATATTTTATTATCACTCCTATATGCAGAAACAGAAGCGGATATGAAACTGAGAAATTGGTGACTTGCCATTTGCCTCTTACATGCAAAACTTAAAACCAAGTTTAACTTTACTAAAAAAGGAATTATTTATTGCCCTGTACCACTTCATCTTTTATTTAATTGCAATCAGTGACATAGTCAGGATTAGGATTATCAACATAGAAAGGGAGAAGATTAAGCCTTCTCCCAGAACTCTTTGCTCTTAAAAAAAATCTTCCTTATGTGGACCCAGAGTTTGAAAACAACATTTTAGATTAAAACTAGTTTATACCTTCCCTATTGTTTATAGATTGATTATAAATCATATTCCAGGGAGATGGACATGTTAGTGCATCGAAACAAAAATAAGAACCTTGAGGCAATTTAGATACCAATAATTTATCATTGCACAATCTCTCATGGATCATAGCCCACTTCATCAATACATAGAATGACTAAGTAAGAAGTAAATAAATTGCATTCACGGAGAAGGAGAACAATCTCCCATATGAATATTTGCATTCCATCATTTTGTAAATGGGAAGCATGTGGGGTTGCTTCCCCAATAATTCCTGCAATGTCACAATTGAACCCAGAATGGAAATCTTCATCTTCCAAAAAAATAGATTTATTTAAAACAGATTTATTATGCATGCTTTCCTGAGAGTATGCATTTATGAATGTATTTATTTTCAAATACTTGGAGGCTATCCCTCCGCGCAATGGTTATTCAAGATGGGATACAAATAAAAAGAGTGAAAATGGGTGAAGCACAAAACGTACAAGGTTGACTTTTTGAATGATAAAAACAGAAGATATGAAATCAGAAAAAGTAGTATCAATTATTAAGGACTACAAGGAAAAAATTGCATGGTGTTGTCACCAGTCAGTTTTTTAAAAATGTTTAGTGTTCCACTATCAGTGAATATATCAGAAATCAGTGTTGTAACAAGTAGGTCTATCTAGTAGGAAAGCAGGATTTACTAACAATTTCCCTTGTGAATGTTTAATTCACATTGGTCTAGTGGTTAAGGCACCAACATAGAAATCCAGAGACTCTTAGCCATGAAAGCCAACTTGGTGACTTTGGGCCAGTCATTTACTCTCAGCCCAGCCCAATTCACAGGGTTGTTATTTTTGGAGAAAAGAGGAGGAGGAACGTGTATTGAATATATTATCTGCTTTGAGTTGTTTATAAAAATAATAAAGGCAGGATATAAATAAATAAACATACAGCATTTTGTTAATATGGATAAAGTGGACTGTTTACTTCAAAGCCCCACTCCGCTTACCTATACTATTTTTTAAAAAATCAGATATATCCAGGAAACACATATGCATGATTAATTCTATTTATATACGGTGATGCTTAATTTTCTACATAAAGCTGAAATTGTCCCCCCTTTCCTCTGCTGAGATTCCCAAATCCAGAAGAAGGAGGAAGAGATGGAAAGAGAATGGACATACTGAAGATTAAAAAGCATAAGAAAAGAAAGTAGAAAGAGAGAGAGACCCTTTGGAGGACTCTGAATCTTCAAAAGAAACTCCTTCCTCGCCAGCTTGTTTTTAAAAGAAGACTTAACTAATGGCTTGCCGCCTTTCCTACAAATGGATTCTTCTCCAGGCCCCCTGGATCGATTTAAAATGCAAGAACTAGACAGTTGGGATCTGCTGAGATAGCCATTTTGCATGTGTATGTGAATCACCCAACTTTCTCTCATGATCCATCTATTTGATCTGCCCTGGAAATTTCCCCCTTGTCTTCCCCTCCTACTCCTATCCAAGACTGCCTCCTGGTTCAACCATCTTCCTGGTCTGCCTAGCTGTCAGGGCCTCATGAACAAAGTGTTTTATCTACCCGAATGGCAGGCCTCTATAATCAAAGAAGGGTGATAGGGGGATGGAGGATTAACCCCAGAGAAAGAAGAAAATCCCTCTACGGCCTCCTGCCAGATACATCAAAAGTAACATACCAACTGCTAATCTACTGTATAACGCAATGGTTGAGCACAGGGGAATCATGGCACTTTGGTGAGAGAGGTCCTGTGACAGCATTGCTGGGTGATCCAAGATAGCTCATGGCTTGATTTTGGTGAAGCCACTTGAGAAAGGAAAACATCACAAACATCCTTCTCTATTAAAAATGTAATAATAATAATAAACTGATAACCAAACATTTGAAGGTCTATAGCAATATCCCAAATGAACTGTGTGATGGCACAATCATGGCACAATCACTTAGGCCTACTACTTTTCTTAACATTGAATATTGCCTATTATTCATATACGCCTGCTTTTCATGTTACCAATACATCATATATGATCAATAGCAAATCAACATTTGAGTGATCCACCGATGTCCCATATCAGCTCAATCATATTACAAAACTATAGTCTAAGCCACATAGCAAAACATTGCTGCTTATCAAATTCTGCCAGATGTTGAATATTGCCTCAAAGTTGAATAAAAGTACAAAATATATTTGGGGAATATGATAGGAAAGTTCACAGGAGAAGACAGTGACTTAAATTGAAGACTAAATATTGGTTAAATCAATAAAATATTGATTGATATTTAATGAAATAAATTAAAAGAGGATTTTTACAAATTCAGATTGACAGTCTATCTTATTCAGCATCTCATTTTCCATGTTGATCAATGAGATGCTTAGAAAGAACAAAGAAAAACATGGGAGTTTGCTTTTGCTTGCCTTTCTCTGTAAGTGATAGCGGATGATAAATTACAGATACATCAAGATTAGGAGTCACTGATAGTTTCTTAAGCAGAAGATAGAATTTGGTTCTTATGATCAAAGAATGTCAGTCAGACTGACAACCATCCATCACTATATCCTGCATATAAGTCAAATATTTTGTATTCAAACATCACAATTTCTCAAACTAGGACCAAGAGTTTTCTTATATAAAGCCCAGATGAGTAATGTTAAGTGTTCTCTACATGGTCCCATTCCCTTGAATTGGTTTCCTCTCTAAAGGAATAGCATAGCATCCTTGTTTACCTAAGAAGACGTTTCTCTTCTTTTCATTGGGCAGTGAATATATATCAAACTCAGCAGGTGGCTCTCAGGACTATAGATGTTTTCTATTATTCTTCCTTCCTTCCTTCCTTCCTTCCTTCCTTCCTTCCTTCCTTCCTTCCTTCCTTCCTTCCTTCCTTCCTTCCTTCCTTCCTTCCTTCCTTCCTTCCTTAGCACTCTTCCCAGATGTAGTGTCCCCTAAGCGTTCATCTTTATTTGCCTTGTGGTTCCAAGCTCAGAGTAGAGAAAGCTGTCTGATTCAGTCCAATTGTTATAATACAGGTAGTCCTTGACTTACAACAGTTCATTTAGTAACTGTTCAAAGTTGCAACAGCATTGAAAAAGTGACATGACCATTTTTCACAATGATGATTGTTGCAGCATCCCATGGTTATGTGATCAAAATTCAGACGCTTGGCAATTGACTCACATTAATGATAGTTGCAGTGTCCTGGGGTCATGTGATCACCTTTTTGTGACTTTCTGACAAGCAAAGTCAATGTGGAAACCAGATTCACTTAACAACCAAGTTACTAACTTAACAACCACAATAATTCACTTAACAAATGTGGTAAGAAAGGTCATAAAATGGGGCAAAACTCATTTAATAAATGTCTCACAAGGACTCCCTGTAGCTTCTACTTTAAATATGGTTGGGATCATTCTGGAAGCACTGAGTCAATACTGCTCCTCATTAGTAATCATTGTGATAACATCTTTCTTACCCCATCCCATCATATCTTTACCCTTTTATGAATGCTCATTTTAAATGTGCATTTTTCCTCCTTTGGTCATTGTGTACTAGGGCCATGCAAAGTGGTGGTCAATTGATTCAGCTTTAAAATGATACAACTGAATCAAATTGACTGTGAGTCCAGATGGATATGACATAAGATTTTGAAAATCATTATAAAAATCTTCCTGTGGGAACATACTGTAGTTTTAAACTCTTCAAAAAACATTATAGGATGGGATTTCCAAGGAACCAGGAAAAAACAACAAAAGTTTACAATTAAAGGAGGCAAACAGTTAAATTTGACTTGCTAATGCAGAATGGAGCAAAATACTTTAACACCAGATGTATTGAAGGATACCTGTGATCAGTGGACCTAGAAATTAATTTTTAAAATGTCTGACAATATAGTTAGTCTGTGTTAAAAGATGTTATGGAAGAGGAACAAGCTTTACCAGGCAAGATTGAGAATGATTTGAAAGTGGATTTAAAAATGACAAGGTGCAAAAATGATATGGAAAATATGCTACACTAGATATACATATGAAACAGCTGATGTCAATAATTAAAAAGGATATAAAGTAGCAAACCAAGAGTGTCCTCGATAATTTTCCTATATTGGATTTACAAAAGAGCCTTGTTAAGGTTTTAAAGGATTTTGCCAGAAGGGACAAAGGAAAAATCAAGACATTGAGTTGTAGAACAGTATTTGAAGGCACTAAAACTCAAGATTGTTAAAAGTAAAAGGAAGGAATATAAAGTTGATCTATCTATTCAAGTTTAAAAGAAATATGTTGTTATCTCTGGCAATTCTTCTTTAAAAAAAGTTTTTATTAGATAAACATTAAAAACCTTGGACATAGTGCGACGTTTCTGTCATAGTCATTTCCATAGAGTTTTTTGATCTTACAACAATAACAGTTTATATCCGTTACATAGGCATGTGTAGTCAGTCAAATTACCTACCCATTAATCCCTTTTATTATGTAGTTACTATCAGTACATATACATATCAAAATTCCTACCTATCGTACAATATTAATACCATATTTTCCAATTCTTAGCTTATCCATGTTTTTCTGTCCTGACCTTTTCCGCTCGATTTTAACTCTACCATTTGTCCCAGATTTCGTAGTATTCCATCTCACTCTTGTCTTCGAGCTCTAGAGTCAGCCTGTCCATTTCTGGGCAACGTCAGTATTGTCTTTATTATTTCTTGTTCCGGGGGAATCTCCTTGTTTTTCCAGTTTTGTGCGAAGATCAGTCTTGCTGCTCTCTGGCAACACTTAATGAATTCTTGTTCAGGTCTAAACAACAAGGCTTTAGAGATTTATTGTATTTTAAGAGAAGGTGTTGAGTCATTCAAATTGTTTACACTTATTGCGATGAAAGTGGAACTCACTTTTTATACATTTCTTTTCTATTTACTGTATGCTTATTTTTTTCTTTTCTATTTCAATCTAGTGGGGCTGTATTACTATTATCCTTCTCATTTTTCCTATTACTTATTTTCTTAACTTCTTATAACTATAACTTTATTGTTTGTATCTTATGATTTATGTTGATTGCTTATTTTAACATTCCATTGTGATTTATGTTGATTGCTTATTTAGTATCTTATGACTATCACTGAGTGCTGTATCTTATGATTTATGATGTTTGCATTTTATGATTATAATCTTAGTGTATCACTTGTTGCATGTATGTACACTGAGAACTTATGCACCAAAGGCAAATTACTTGTGTGTCCAATCATACTTGACCAATAAAGAATTCTACTGTATTCTATTTTATATTTTCTTTATATTATTTTTATGTGCATCCTTTTTTTTATCTTTTAACTGTAATAATTAATGAAATTACCTTATAAAAGGACTCTGGAGAAGTATTTAGGGGTTTAATAATTTTAGTAATATGAAAATTATGTAGCCCTTTTATGTATGAAAAAAAATAATAGCAATGGAATTATAGCATGATATCCTTCTTTTATTGCAAAGAAACTGAGATGACAAGTGAATTACAATCAGGAATAGAGGGTAGGGTTTTTTTTTACATTTCCTCTGACGTTTTTAACATAAATGCACAGAAATGTTGTAAAGCTTTAATCTCATTTTTATAAAAAGTCCAATTGTTACTTTAAAAAATTAACTGATACAAAGCTGGCCAATTCCGCCATCTGTTGGTACATTCATGAAGCAGCAGTCTCATACCAGACCTAGAAATGAGATTCAAGGATGTTTCAGATGCTGATGTTGGAGGGCTTTGTGGGAAAGATTTAATACAAAATTGCATTGGTGTCAATTCTGAAGAATACTTGCAGTTGTGATAAGCTACCTATCACTTATGGGCTAAACCAACTGGTGTGGTGTTTTTACTGCGCATGGGGCATAAACACAACACTGGTAACTTGGTCTATCCCCGTGATGGCAAACCTATGGTACGCATACCACAGGTGACACGGGGACCCATTTCTGAGGGCAGGCAAGGTGTTGCCTTGTCAGCTCTAGCGTGCACGCTTGCGCTGACAAGCTGATTTTCGGCCTTGATTTTCAGCCGTTTTTCACCCTCGGGAGGCTTCCCTGAAGCCTCTGGAGGGCGAAAAACTGCCCAACATGCAAACTGGAAGTTCAGGAACGGACTTCCAGTTTGTGCGTTGCGCTGTTTTTCGCCCTCGTGAGGCTTCAAGGATGCCTCCCAAAGCCTCCGGAGGGAGAAAAACGGCCCAATGTGCGTCCCGTAAGTCCGGAGGCTTCAGTGAGGCCTGCGCACATCCATGGGGGGGGGTGCGCGTATGCATGGGGGTATTGCATTATGGGTGTGGGCACACACACACACATGAACCCCACACGCTTCCCTTGACAAAAAGGTTAGCCATCACTGGTCTATCGTTTTCCCTATGATGCTAAAAAGCTTTATGTGATAAGACAGTATCAATTGACCCAAGTGATAATGGGCAGCAGATAGCACACAGAAGCTAGATTTAGTTAAATTTCCTTTTCTCCATTTCCTTTTTCTTCAGGTGATTACTTCTTGCTCTTCTTGTGCTCTTTACATAGCATTTCTATGTATACATATATGCATCTGGTTGAAAGCAGAGCAGGTAAAACAGGGACATCTCACCCACGTAAGAGTTTATTTTACTGATTGGATTTAAACATTGCCTTTCACATTTAATACATTGCCTACTAAGGCTAGAGATCTTAGGCCATCCCTCAATTCAATCTATCCTACTTTTTTCTTCTCAGCATATTTTCCAACCAGTACAAATTAATAACAGTTGGATAAAAACGAAAACCTGCATTTAAATACTAAAAATGTGGATTTATCAGCAAAATTAGCATCCCACCTTCCAGCATGAAAGTAACATTTTAAACGGCTTATTTAGTATTTTAATGATTATATACTCTTATATTAAAGTTTCACATTAAGCTTTCTGGTTGGGTTAAAAATACCACTGTAAAAGAAATTCTGCGCTCCCCTTTTAAATTTTTACATATTTTGCCTTGCATCTATAAGCAGGACTATGGGTCGTATTCCATAAAGCATTCAGAGACAAGGATTGTACATGAAATGCAGGATGGTGATGAGCCTTTAAAAAGATTCTAGTTTTGGGAAGAATTTAGAAAGAGGGAAGAAAACCCACTAGGTTCACTTGAACATATCTTACACAAAGATAAACGCCATTGAGCTCTACTTCCAGATAAACTATTCAAAGTGAAATTCCACATCACGATGGGTCCCCATAAAAAATAAAAAGCTTCCAGTATTAAGCTTTAAGTGTTCCGACTGGTAAAATATACCACATAAAACGTACATGTATAAATGAGAAATAACTGCAGTGCCAATAAATAAAACACAAGTCTCACGCTGAGACCGTACATCACAAAAAACATACTATAAACACAGCAATTTTACAGATTAATAACAGTCCGATAAAAAGAAAACCTGTTGCTTAAATGCTAAAAAAATCTAACCAAATAAGGGCCAAGGCCAGTCTGATCTTTTAAAATAATTTCCCAGCTCTCCCACCAAAACTGCATCTTCAGCTGGATTGTATATGGCTGCCTGGACATTTGTTTTATGCCGTATGTAGGCATTGGTTCTTCTAGAACGATTCTCTTTGATTTGTTCTTCAGAGTCTCAAATTACTCCTTGCTGTTTTTTGTATGCATTTTTTTAAAAAAATTGAAAGGAGTGCATTTCCTCACATGAGAACACAGAACCCTCTCTCTGGAACTCCGATAGTTTACCAATACTCCTCTTATGAAGTAAATATTTAGCTTGGCGATGTCATTCTGATGCATCCTTTAAAAGACACGATGTCATCGTCTTCTATAAGTACAATGCCATTCCTAGATTGCAAAAGAGGTAGTTACTCCATACTTTGAAGCATTTTGATGGGGTTATTTGTAGGCATTTGCAAGGCTCAGCCCAGCTGTTGAATGCTTCTCCTCTGGCACTGGTCTCTGAAAGGATACTTACAATCAGGTGTGGGCTGCTGGGGGTTTGCAGGGGTTCGGGAGAACCTCTAGTTAAGATTCTGTGCTGTTCGGAGAACTCCCAAATCCCACTCCTGGCTGGCCTTGCCCACCCAGCAGTCCCCACATGGCCCATTTTGGATGCAGGTAAGTGCAGGGCACGCACGGAGGCTCGAGGAGAGCGAAAATTGGGCCTACCAGAAGTTCGGAAACAGGCCTTCAGAGAACCCCTTGCTACATTTTTTAAGGCCACCCATGCTTACAATACAAGAGCTCTCTCTGACTGGCAAATATTGCAGAACCCATTTCAGATCTTCGAAGGAAAAGATCTGGCATGGATAATATACACCTTCAATCTACCATTTATTTCTTCTTCCTTGATTAAAGATGCATTTGTGACATAAAATAGATGTCAAAAGCAATTCTAGGCTTTCCAATCACTTTCCCTCTTAACCACAGCCCATTAGATGATTGCTTATCCTTTTAAGCAACTTTGAAAAGCTTGAAGGTATATAGGCCTTCAGATCTACAGGCCCAGTTGAAGCAACATTACTCTTAGCACTGAGCAGGGCAAAACATGTGCAAGGGACAGGTAATTCTCAAAAAGCAAGATGGGCAAAATGCTATACCTGTACCTGGGATTGTTTAAGCTTTACACCACATTTGTAAGTGGCAGGGGTGG
Organism: Natrix helvetica; assembly: GCF_964273705.1. NCBI lineage: Eukaryota > Metazoa > Chordata > Lepidosauria > Squamata > Natricidae > Natrix > Natrix helvetica. Next base: position 288,307,484 of record NC_138548.1, read on the forward strand.
GAGGTGGCTGTTTGGTTTCTGGATCTCAGCCCTTTTTCCTCCCTGCTGGAATTGTTTTACAACCCTGCCCAGGACTATAAGCATTCACATCTGGTTTCCATCCCCTAGTGGGCCTTAATTGCCCACGATTCTTTAGAAGCCCTTCTCAATTATAAAAATGAAACCAAGGCTTATAAAAAGAAAACAGCCTGCACTGACAGATCCAGCAGTCAAATGATTTTATGAACTTGCTGGCTGTAAATTTTTTACCAAACAAATAGCAAGTTTTGAATTTCTCCTTTTTTTTTGAAACCATTCCTTTGTTCCTGGCTGCTGGGATTATTTTTCATGTGCTAATCAGTGCAACCCCATCCGTGCCCACCATATGCTGGAAGGCCTTCTCTGCTGAGAGGTTGTCTACATACAGGTAGTCCTTGACTTATGGCCACAATTGAGCCCAAAATTTCAGTTCCTAAGTGAGACATTTGTTAAATGAATTGTGATCCATTTTATGACACGTATTGCCACTGTTGTTAAGTGAATCACTGCAGTTGTTAAATTAGGAATATATGTTATTAAGAGAATATGGCTTTCCCATTACTTTGTCAGAAGATTCCAAAAGAGGATCCCATGAGCCTAGGACACTGCAGCGGTCATAAACATGAGTCAGTTGTCAAGCATCTGAATTTTGATCACGTGTCTATGGGAATGCTACAAAAGTCATGTGAAAAATGGTCATAACTCATTTTTTTTCCAGTGCCGTTGTAACTTCAAGCAGTCACTAAATGAACTGTTGTAAGTTCTAAATAAACTGCTCCCTTTATGCAATTGGATAAAAGGAACTGCTGTTTGAATAGTTATAGGAACCCAAGTTGCAAGCTACAACACTGTCAGAGTATATTTTTTTTACTTTAATGGTTTACCATCTCTGAGACTCTAGCTTTTGTGCTCATTGACTGTAGTTTTATACACTCTGCTGCCAATCATACAGTGATTAGCATAGTTCTCTTTATGCCTTTTAGATTAGAACGTCTGAGTCCTCCCAAGTAAGAGCAAGCCAGCAGTCCATCCCATGGGCTGCTCCACAATCTTCTCCTTTGTACCTTTCAACAGGCAAATTACATGTAGCACACCACTTGTGATATTAGCAGTGTTATAGGTATATTGTTTGCCTCAGTCATTCTTATAGTAAGAGGGCATTTAAAGCGAAAGGGAAAGTTTTATGATTTATTTTATTTATAATAAAAAGTAATTTACAGTTAAAGCTTATATTGTTTTGACTCCCAAAGGAAAGGGTGTCTTTTTCCTAGGAAATTGTTTAAGGAGATATCCCTTACACCTTTCAGGACTAGCAGTGACCATTACAACTTCAATCATAGAGGCATTTAAAATGGAATCAGCGGGAGGGAAGGGGGCTGCATTGGTCTGGTTGCATGAGAAAAACAGAACACTTAACAAACCTGAGTGATCCCTGAGCATGAGGACTTGTGAAACCATCAAGCCACCTTGCCACTTTGAGGACCCATGGACAGAATTCTGCATCAGCTGAATCCTCTAAGATGGGATAAAACTACCGAGTTAGAATGCTGTCCTTACATTGGCCTAAAATATAGCATCTTGAATTTGCTATACACAACACTGATCCCTAAACTGGCTCCATTACCTTTGATCCCAGTTAAGATATTCACCTGAACACCCAAAGTAACAAGCGACAAAGTTTAATAGAGTTTATCTAAATTGAGCCTGTCCTTTGATGGTGTTCAGATAAAAAGAAAGCACTGCCTTAACACTGGTACAGTTAAGAACAATTTAAGCTTGCTTCACTTGCAGACTCAGGAGTGGCAGAGAATGGTTGTTACAACATGTTTGTGCCATGGTTAGGTTCAATTGGGGAAAAGCCCATAGAAACATAGCTAAGGACAATTTTGAACCCCTCTCCTTCCCCCAATTGCAACATCACTGCACAAACATGCCCTGGTGTCTCATTGTTCTCTTCTTATTATGTTACCTTGCCTCCAACCCTTACCTAAATCAACTATTCTTAGCCATTTTTAGTGTTAAGGTAGTGTTTTTTTCTAGGCAGTAAACAATGTCAGTTTTGCTGTGCATGCAATCTGATGTTGAGCCCTGATGGTTAAATTACAGTATTGCAGGCATACGTTGTCCACAGCCTGGAGTTTGATCCTGATGGAGTGCAAGGTTGACGCAGCCTTCCATCCTTCTGAGGTCAGTAAACCAAGGATCCAGATTGTTGGGGGAAATATGGAAAGAATGCTTACATTGTAAACCACCCAGAGAGTACTGTATATAAGGCTCAATACTATTGCTACTGATGTTCTTACGTTAATAGCAGAGGTATTATCAAGCAGGACCAACCGATTCCATTAGGCTGTTCCATTAGGCTCTTATGGCATGCTTCCAATCTTCTCCAATCTCTGAACACTGCCTTCTGGGGCTATTCTGCTTTGGGTAGTGGGGCAGCTTAATTCTTTGAAACCTAGTTATCTTCTTGTGCCTTCAAAATCTGGAAGTCAACACCCAGCTTGGAGAACTTGTTCAGCCTGAACAGAAGCTGGTCAGTGGTAGTGGTGGTGGGTGAAGTGCATGGTGAAGCAGATCTGTTTTGATGCTTCATGGTACACTGTTCCCATGCTCCTCAGCTGTTATTTGGGCTAGAAAAAAAAGTTTAGTTCACTTCTAGAATAGCATTAAACCCATCTCCATAAAGAGTCAACAGGAGATAGGAGGATGCAGCAGAGAAGAGAGAATGTTCCTTCCCTGTTTCCTTGTGCCTCTACCATCACCATGTATCCGTGACCTACTTCAGACTGATCTGGGTTGATCCAGAGACCATCTTGGAGATACAGCAGATACAGGAGACAACACCAAGGTTTAGTGCCATCCTAAAACCACACTATTACAAAACAGCACTATTCTGAAATTGGACTGAAGCCGGGTGCTACTGGATCCTTTGAACACCCCCCCCCCCCCACCGTGCAAGATACTTGCAGGAAACCAGACTAAACCTGCCGTGTGGCAAAACTTTCTTTCTCCCTATTGCCGTCCTGTATTAAGGAGAGTGGTTGGGGGATGTTTTCCTACCAGCTAGTAATGTTTTTTTGGGGGGGGAGAGGAGGAGAGGAAAACAAATCTAGAGGAACCCATTAATCCTTGTCCTTAATGTGACCTGTACACAGTAAATGAGGGCAACTGCATTTGCTGGCACTGTGCCTGTGGAAGGTAGGAATTACCATTGTGACAGCAAAGCTTATGCAAGTATAATTTTTTGCAGAAGTGGCAGAGAGCATCTCTAGTTACTAGCCGGGCTCCACTCTCAGAAAAGATGAGCCGAATGGCAATTTTTCAACAAAAGGGTCGCATAAAAATTACCCTGTTGTGAGCCTTACTCTCCTTTCTTGCACAAAAAGGCACCAAAAACATTCCGCCAGGCAGCTCCTGGGGTGGGGGTGGGGAATCAAACTGAAAACAAACCTTAGCTATACCTAATATCAAGTAGACACAGTTGGCTGTCCTGTTCCAAACTGCTTTGCACTAACTGCAGCTTTAGCCAATTAACTTTCCTGAAGAATTTGGGGACCCCTTCACTCTCACCTAGTAAATGTCAAAACCAGCATTAGGAACAAGCTATTGTTGTGGGCTAATCCTTTCTGAAGCCAGTTGCTCTTTGCCTGTGGCACACACTGTTCCCCCACTTATCCGCCTACACAGAGGCTAGTGATCAAACCAGGGCCCAGGAAAGGAGGAGGAGGAGGTGGGAGAGAGACCGACACAGACATCAAGGAAAACTCACATGTGAACCTTCAGATTACTTGAGTTGATCATTGTCAAATGCGTGGGAAGGAAATGTATTGTCTCCGGCCTGAAATTTAAAGCTGTTGGCTTCCTAGAACTACAACCTACGCTCAGAAGATTTCCCATAAATTCTTCAGGTTAGTTTACTTCCTATTGTGGATTGTTTTAGCAGCAACCAGAGAAGGAGAGAGAGATGGAATCAAATCAGGCAAATGGGTGATTTTCAACGAGTTATCTTCGATTAGTTATCAGGAAGCAGCACATATATTTCTTCCTTTATTGTCCTTGCGAAATTGAATATGCAAAAGAGTTTGAGTTTCTTGCATTCATAGCAAGCGCACTAGCTGGTTGATGCATCTCCCCAACCATAACATTTGACTTTGAATTAGAATAATGCATGAACCCAGCCATAACTTCTAATTTAATATATAAAACAGGCCACCTTGGTATGTTCAGTCATGAATTCACACAATATGTGAAGCCAGCTAAAGCCCAATGATGGGGGGAAATCCTAAATAATGTAGAAGATGCAAGAGTCTTCTGAAGAGAAATGTCAGAGAGTAATCCTCCAAGGAGAGGAAATTCAGGTACAGTGAGAGAAAGAAGTGGCCTGAGGGTGAAACTGGTGCTTTAATTAACGCAGATTGATGTACCTTTCCTCCTGAGATAAGGCAGGTGCAAAATAACGGAGCTATCATGTTTCCCTGAAAATAAGACATATCCCGAAAACAAGCCCCAGTCCCATTTTCCACACCCGTGCCTAATATAAGCCCTACCCCAAAATTAAATCCTATTAAACCCTGCCCACTGTCTGGTTATACGAGATGGGGCGAGGCACATACGTAAAAATCATGGTAGGACAGGAATGGGGTGGAGCTTCCCCATGCACCCTCCCCCTTACATTAGGACCACCACAGCTGGGCCTCCCATGCCCCAACACCTATTGTGCCACTGCCTGATATCTTCTATGGCAATTTGCAGCCGTACATCAAGTGGTGCATTGTGCCACTGCCACTGCTTGTGGCAAGAGGCCGCATGGTGCAAATGTGCTGCCATTCACGGCAGGATGTCGAATGATGTGGTGCACAGGTGTCGCTGCTCACGGCAGGATGCGTGCCTTACTGTGCTGATGCCGCTGCAAGTGCCAAGTTGCTACATGGCTTGTCGCACTGGTGCCACCACTCGCAAAAGCAACAGCACAACGCATCACACAGCCTCCTGCCATGAGTGATGGCTCCAGCATGATGACTCATGCAGCGTCTGGCCGTGACTGACCATGAGCAGCCACAGAAGAAGTTGGGCAGCAGTGCAACAGGTATTGGGGCGTGGGAGGCTGTAGTGGTCCTAATGTAAGCGGGTAAGACATCCCCCCAAAATAAGATCTGGTGCTTATTTTGGGGCCCAAATTTCGGGAAAGCATGGTACATAATAAATGAATGACTACAGCTTTTCTTTCTCTGTTTTGTTGTCGTGGAAGCATATTTACACCAGTTTCTCATTCAGATTTTCCCAGGGTGCCACATATGACTTTGAAAAACTAGGCATCACCTGTATGAGTCTGACATTAGCATGCAAATATAGAAGGATTTCCTTGATCAAGGTAGTGGAGTTGGCCTTTAGATGGTCCTACTTTCTATGTAGTCCTTCAGTCCAAGCACTGTTTCTTCAAATTGATGCTTTAAGAATCTCTGTAGCAGCGGAGTAGAGAGTATCTAAGTTACAGTATTCAATTACCTGCTAGCAAGGCCCCTGAGAATCTCAAGGCTGCTTCTTGTTCCTCTCGGGGAATGCAAAGAAATGTGTTTCGGTCTTTTTAGCTGCTGAGAATCAGGCACACAAAGAGAATGACTTTGTGTCAAGACTGATAGTAGTAGAGATGTTGAAGATTATAATCCTTTACCTGCTTTATTTACTAAGCCTCACTGAATCTCATTATACTAAAACCTCCTGGCTAGTTCCATGATGATATTAAATGCCAAAAGCTTGGAATTTTATTTCAAGAACTACCCACAAGAAGGTGCAAAATGTGAGTATTCCTTTCTTCCTTCCTTCCTTCCTTCCTTCCTTCCTTCCTTCCTTCCTTCCTTCCTTCCTTCCTTCCTTCCTCCCTTCCCTAATGAATGCAATATGGATGCAAAAGCACTTTCTGATACCTCCTAGAACAGGAGTGTTAAACTCACGTCGTCACGTTGTCACATGACATATCGCAACTTCTTTCTCCTTTGCTAAAATGGGGGTGGACGTGGCCAGCACGTGACACATCCGACCCGCAGCCTGCAAGTTTGACACCCCTGTCTGGGAATATTCAGTGAAGAAACTTGAGCTGTCCTCAATGAGCAGATAATATTTCTGATCTGATGGATTGAAGGAAAGATCACAGCTTCCTCGCAGAGTATCTGCTTTGTTTGCAAGTTTTGTGCTCAGCCTCTAGAACCACACACTAAAAAATATTTTAGATGTAATGAAAGAATTACTACTTGAGAAAGGATGTCAAGCAGGCTAGATAATAGTTGAATGACTAAATATCCTCATGGGCATACCAACAAATCCCTACTTTAAATAAGCTTTTAAAACATTACAACTATATTTCTTTTAGGGGCTGTTTAAGTATCTATCATAGGGCCTTTGCTGCTTTACCCAATTAAATGATATTGTTTTAAATTAAAAGTTTCAATTACATTTCAATCAACCCTATGAAGGTTTATACCAAAGCTCTAATTGTGGGTATTTACTCTTAGTAATTCTATTGTTACATGATTTCAGTCTATCTGTCTATCCATCCAAAATGACATGTAATGCAAATATCCTTTTCCCCAGGAATATATCTCTTGAAGTTTATCTCAAGGTTACCCACAATTCCAGTATGTGAATGTGCCCTCCATTAATAGCTTATATATTCACGTGCCATCTTTACTGCATTATCTCTCTTCCCCTTCTTTCTGACCTCCCTTATGATGTACCCTGTCCCATTGCATCCCCACCAAGCTTATGTCTCCAAGGTTATGTGGTTCACCAATGCTGCAATCTTATTTATTCTTTCTCTCTTTTAAAATGTGTGGCTAGGCTTCCCATGGGTGAAGAAGTATGGTAGCTAGATGGAAACAGATGATGGGCAGCTACACAAGTTTAGGCTGTAATGATAGCTGGAGAGTGCACTCAAAATGGACACTGAACGCATTATGGCACCCCCTCACTTTGCATTAGAGAATAATCTTTAGTTTTTTCCCCCTTTCCTTAAAGTTCTCCAAATAGTATTTGTCTTATCTGATTGAAATGCATTTTAATTCTTCTAGTTTGGGCTAATTGTGAACATCTTCACCTACCAGACAGTCAGAAGTAGAGGGTGTGTGTGGAAGGTCCAATGGCCTCAAAAGGGACTCTAAGAGCTATCACACCTGGGCTACAACAATCTGTTTGACCACATCTGGTAGCCCTATACCTGGATGACTTTTTAATTCAAATTTGGTAGTCCTGTTCTTAATAGGGTGATTTAGCAATGGCCAAAACAAATGGGGCCCCCAAAGATGTTATTTTTTGGAATGAAAACCATCAGGTAGTTTTCAGGCCAATGAAAATAATGCTCCGCTTTTCTGTTGAGTCATTCCCACACTGTTTTAAGAGTCAAGCAGCCCAAAGACCAGGCATGCTGCGTTATTTATAATAAAGCATTTTCAATATATAACAGTACTTTAGAGACAGCACAGAGATGGGTTTTAATCAGTCTGGAGGAATTATGACTGTTCACATTGTGATATATGACAGAGATGCATATATAAGCAATGTTAATCTTCCAGGATTACTGTGGGAAGATATTTGAATTTTGTTTTTATTTTTCCACTGATGATCTAAGCAGCCAACATTTTTGCTGTGTGCATGCAATCAGTTCTGGTGAATTGGCTGATCTCTCTAATAGAAGAATACTGCTGATTAAACAGCATGGAACTCCCTCTTTTAAATCTAATGACAGATGTGCTTGTGGGAAACTCCAGCATCAAGGAGAACTACAGTTCTTTGCCCTCCTGGATTACAAAAGATCAACCTAAATGGTGGTCAAGAGGACGCATGGTTTAAAGACAGAGAACCTCAGCAGAGCAATAGCAGTAGCACTTAGACTTATATACCGCTTTATAGTGCTTTTACAGCCCTCTCTAAGCAGTTTACAGTCAGCATATTGCCCCCAACAATTTGAGTTCTCATTTTACCCACCTCGGGAGGATGGAAAGCTGAGTCAAACTTGAGCCTGGTGAGATTTGAACTGCCAACTGCAGGCAGTACTGCACTCTAACCACTGTACCACCATATCTGAAAGCATGAATTAGGTTTCTGAACAATGTGTCTCTGAGCATCCAGTACTCAGATAATTAATCAGAATAGAGCTGGAAGGGAGTGGAAATTCTGGGTGCTAGTACAGAACTAGTTGAGCTGATATTATGACTCATCAGATAATTTGTGTTCCATTTTAATAGGCATAATTTTGAGATGTGGACTGTTTTTTAAATAGATATACTCTTTGCAGAATTATAGCTGGTCAGAAGTCCTGATCTGCCACCTAGTGGGCAATAAAATAATATCTCCTGGTAAAGTTTAATGGGGGGGGGAATCATACAGTAGTTTAAGTGCACATAAAAGTAGAAGAAAGTTCTTCCGTTATCAACCACATCTCTTCTAAGTTACTATCCTACTTGAACTGATGAAGGTGCAAATATCCTCTCCCCCACCCCATAACTGTATTTATTTGGCTCTGCCTCTTTTTCTCCTCCTGCTTCCTCCCATCTTTATGAAATTAAGCCAAGGAAAGAGGCTTGGTAACCTCTGCTTTTCCTGCAAGGATCACTGAAAGGGAGGTAAGGAACAAACTAAGAGGAGTTCATGCAAAGGAATGCACTTAATGTTTTTGTCAGTAATACTGAGTTGCTTTGCCCCCAGCTGGCCTTTAATAATTGATACAAGTCACATTAGGAGAAAAGTAATTTCACAATGTGAACATACAGGTGAAACTCGAAAAATTGGAATATCGTGCAAAAGTTAATTTATTTCAGTAATGCAACTTAAAAGGTGAAACTAATATATGAGATAAGACTCATTACATGCAAATCAAGATAGTTCAAGATGTGATTTCTCATAATTGTGATGATTATGGCTTACAGCTCATGAAAACCCCAAATCCACAATCTCAGAAAATTAGAATATTACATGCAATCAATCAAACAAGGATTGTACATAGAACAATATCGGACCTCTGAAAAGTATAAGCATGCATACTCAGTACTTGGTTTGGGCCCCTTTTGCAGCAATTACTGCCTCAATGCGGCGTGGCCTGGAAGCTATCAGCCTGTGGCACTGCTGAGGTGTTATGGAAGACCAGGATGCTTCAATAGCGGCCTTCAGCTCTTCTGCATTGTTCGGTCTCATGTCTCTCATCTTTCTCTTGGCTATGCCCCATAGATTCTCTATGGGGTTCAGGTCAGAAAAGTTTGCTGGCCAATCAAGCACAGTAAACCCACAGTCATTGAACCAGGTTTTGGTGCTTTTGGCAGTGTGGGCAGGTGCCAAGTCCTACTGGAAAATGAAGTCAGGATCCCCATAAAGCTCGTCTGTGGAAGGAAGCATGAAGTGTTCCAAAATCTCCTGGTAGACAACTGCGTTGACCCTGGTCTTAATGAAGCACAGTGGTCCAAAGTCCTGTTGCTCAGTGGTCCAAAGTCCTCTTTTCTGATAAGAGCAACTTTTGCCAAAAGCACTAAAACCTGGTTCAATGACCTTGGGATTACTGTGCTTGATTGGCCTCTCCATTCTTCCTCCATACTCTTGGTTCTTGCTTTCCAAATGAGATGCAAAAATTGCTCTCATCAGAAAAGAGGACTTTGGTCTTATTTACCTCTCAGGCATAAACCATATTTAGTTGAGATATGTGAACTCAACCAATTTGTCTAAATGGCTCTCTTCAGAGACTGAAAATCTTTCTAATCATGAGCTACCTTTCTTTCTTTACATTTTTTGGAAGTGGAAATGTGGACTGAGCCTAGTCTCTCTTTCAGTTCTCTTTGTCTCTGGTGTCATCTTCTCTTGGTCATTGCCAAGAGGGGGAGACATTTACAACTCAGGGTGGGGGGGTTGTAACAAGGGGCTTTGCATCTGATCTGATGCCCTTTCACTTTTTCCCAGTTCTGCTTTTTATAAACCTGACCCCCACCCTCTCCCCATCTCCTTTTATTTTAATGATTTCGGGTACTTTAAAGTAAGGGCTAAAACCCCTGAATGTTTGGAGGGCAAATTTACCTAGGTTACATAAATGAAAGCTGTTGAAACTGTCTAGCAGCTTTTGGGCATTTGAAAAGATTTCTTTCTTCCTTTTGGAGTTCTTCAACACCTAATCTCATCTAGGTATAAATCAGTGGTGGGTTACAGATTCCGTTCCAACCGGTATGGTTGAAACGGCCCAGCGTCACCACATGGACATGCGGGTGCATGTGGCGTACTTGCCTGCGACGCTTCCGCAAGTCTCCGCAATGCTCCAGCTGCTCAGCGGAGCGGAAGCGCCAAAGGCTTAAAGGACAGGAAAAGGTGCTCGGACAGGCGGGTGTGCCCTCTGGAGCAGTGTACCGGATTGGTACCCGGTGCTCCGGGCAGACTCCAGTACGCCCATCCCCGGGTGTACCGCCTGCAACCCACCATTGGTATAAATCCACACCTTTTCTGGAATTTGTTGTGTTTGTGTATGCGGATATGGCAGTGAGAGAGAGAGAGAGAGAGAGAGAAAAGTGGGTTGGGCTTAAGTGAAATTGTCATTTAGCAGCTGCTGCTGCTGATGTGTCTGTGTGTGTGTGTTTATATGTGTATGAGTAGCATAAGGCAAAAGACCATCCAAATCAGCAGGTGATCTGGGACACACCTAAAAGTGTGGCTGTGCAAGTATTATGACTTAGGTCTGCCTATTTCCACCACTACCACCACAAGGCAGAAATGGAATGGAAGGGGTACTTAACAGAATATAGGGGTCTCGGCATGGAAGCTAAATGAAGGTTTCGTGTTTTTGCTCTTGAAAGCAATGAAGCCATGCTAGTAGTAAAGAAATGCAGAAGACTTGGATTTCATATTTGGATTGCAATGGGCAGGGAGACAACATAAGCTTTTCCTAGAATTTGGCGCTGTTTTATGGCTTCACTACCCGTTTAAAAAAATAATAGAGATAGGACCTGGCTAACATTTTCTGGGATTTATGGATTAATGGATTTCTTTAAAGTTGTTACCTACATGCATGGAGCATTACATGAATTTGAAATATATTGTGCCTGGAGTTGCCTATCCAGATTTACAACTTCATAATGCAGACATTTGGCTCAATTAAAAGTGTGTGTGGGTGTGTATTTATCTCATTTGGTATAGGTAAAAGGTAAAGGTTCCCCTTGCACATATGTGCTAGTCGTTCCTGACTCCGGGGGGCGGTGCTCATCTCTGTTTCAAAGCCGAAGAGCCAGTGCCGTCCGAAGACCTCTCTATGGTCATGTGGCCGGCATGACTAAATGCCGAAGGCGCACAGAATGCTGTTACCTTCCCACCAAAGGTGGTTCCTATTTTTCTAGTTGCATTTTTACATGCTTTCAAACTGCTAGGTTGGCAGAAGCTGGGACAAGTAACGGGAGCTCACTCTGTTATGCGGCGCTAGGGATTCGAACCATCAAATTGCCGACCTTTCTGATCGACAAGTTCAGCATCTTAGCCACTGAGCCACTGCGTCCCTTCCCTTTTGATATACAGTATGTTAAATTACATGTATATTCTGATCTAAAACATAGAGTTACCTTTTTTCTGGAAGAAAACATTGCTGTTGGATGTTTTGCAAATCCAAACCTCATTTCACTGTATATTTACATTGCTTTTGTTCAGCTATAATTGCAAGTTCAGATGTGCTTTGTTATTCAGGATCAGCAGGACTGGACAAAATTAGGGCATTTCAACCTGTACTACATGCTTGTGAGTAGAGTACACTAAGAAGACAGATTGCAAAGAACCTGGAGAGATTCCTTTTGTACAAACCCTTGTTCTTGTTTCTGGATGAATGGTTAAGCTGTGTTTCTCTTCTTTTCTTTTCTTTTTGCATTTGACAATTTGTGGTATATGGAATGAAAATGTCATGAGCAAATTACCTAGATTTATATTTTAATGCAATATTTGTGTAATACGATATGAATATGAACATTCTATTATACATAAAGCTTAAAGTATTGAAAATAACAAGAAAAGGGTAAACATTCTATCAATATTAATAACATTACAATAACATAAAACTATATGGCTTTTCATCCAAAATTGAGCATATTAACATTGTGTTTTATATCAAGGTAATACCAGTAATTATGAGACATAAGTTTCAGTATAAAACTAATTATATTAAATCACAATTTTATTGGTATATATGTTTGTATGTATGTGTGTGTATATATGTGTGTGTGTGTGTGTGTAACAAAAATTAAAATGCCTGAAAAATAGATAAAGAGATAACAAGGGAGAGTCAATAATAAACCAAACTATTGATTTTTGACTCACCCTTTTTCTACATTTGCTAATTTGTGATGTTTGTAAACATCTGGGGCCCTTAAAAACTATTCTGCAAATAGTTATATTTATCATGCTGTGTGATATATGTATGGGAGCTGTTCTTGGGTAATTTGGTTAAGCTTCTATTTTTTTCTTAATATTCTTCCTTTCTTGTTGAGATTTGATTTTATCCTTCCAGCTATTTATAAATACATCAACCATGAGGTGTGTCAGCCTTCACTAATTCTTGCTGTGTTTTTAATTTGTTTATAGAAACTGACTCAACAATAGCTGCATAAATATTACATTTTTCATGTTGTAATTATCCCAACATGAAAAGCATTTAAGGTCCATTGCTGGGAGAAAGTGGCAAGAAGGAGACAAGAAACAGGGAGAAAGCAGAACTATTTAACTCATGTTTTGCATCTGTCTTTACACAAAGGAATAAAACAGTCCAACCTATCAAAAACAGCACCACAAAAATCAGATTAGGAACACAAGTTGAAATAGGGAAGAAAATGGTAAGTGAGCACCTGTCTACCCTAGACGAGTTCAAATCACCAGGACCGGATGGATTACACCCCAGGGTTCTGAAGGAACTGGCAGATGAGATCTCAGAACCACTGAACTATACTTTTCAGAGATCCTGGAGCACCGGGGAACTACCAGAGGACTGGAAAAGAGCTGATGTGGTTCCCATCTTCAAAAAAGGGGAAAAAAAACAGATACAAGAAACTACAGACCTATCAGCCTGACCTCAATACCAGGAATGATTCTGGAAAAGATAATCAAGCAACGAATTAGGGAACACCTAGAAGCAAACAAAGTAATAGCCAAAAGCCAACATGGGTTTGTCAAAAACAGATCATGCCAGACTAATCTTATTGCATTCTTTGACAAATTGACAAAATTAGTGGACCAGAGGAATGCCATCGATATAGTTTACTTAGACTTCAGTAAGGAATTTGATAAAGTAGACCATAACCTACTACTAGATAAAGTAGAAGAATGTGGGTTGGACAACATCACCACCAGATGGATTCGTAACTGGCTGACCAACCGCACTCAACGTGTAGTTCTCAATGGAACTGCTTCTACATGGAGGGAAGTATGCAGTGGAGTACCTCAAGGCTCTGTTTTAGGCCCAGTACTCTTCAACATCTTCATCAATGATTTGGATGAGGGAATAAATGGGGAATTCATCAAATTTGCAGATGACACCAAGCTGGCAGGAATAGCCAACACTCCAGAAGATAGGCTTAAGATACAGAAGGATCTTGACAAACTTGAACATTGGGCACTATCTAATAAAATGAAATTCAATGGTGAAAAGAGTAAGGTTCTACATTTAGGCAACAAAAACGAAATGCACAGGTATAGTATAGATGGTACCTTGCTCAACAGTAGTGAAAGGGATCTTGGAGTCCTAGTGGACAACCATTTAAATATGAGCCAGCAGTGTGCAGCAGCTGCCAAAAAAGCCAACACAGTTCTAGGCTGCATCAACAGAGGGATAGAATCAAGATTACGTGAAGTGTTAATACCAGTTTATAGTGCCTTGGTAAGGCCACACTTGGAATATTGCATTCAGTTTTGGTCGCCACGATGTAGAAAAGATGTGGAGACTCTAGAAAGAGTGCAGAGAAGAGCATCAAAGATGTTTAGGGGACTGGAGACTAAAACATATGAAGAACGGTTGCAGGAATTGGGTATGTCTAGTTTAATAGAAAGAAGGACTAGGGGAGACATGATAGCAGTATTCCAATATCTCAGGGGTTGCCACCATGAAGAGGGAGTCAAATTATTTTCCAAGGCACCTGAGGGTAGAACAAGAAGCAATGGGTGGAAACTAATCAAGGAGAGAAGCAACTTAGAACTGAGTAGAAACTTCCTGAGAGTTAGAACAATTAATCAGTGGAACAGCTTGCCTCCAGAAGTTGTGAATGCCCCAACACTGGAAGTCTTTAAGAAGATGTTGGATAGCCATTTGTCTAAAACGGTTTCCTGCCATTTTTGTAAGATTCTCTCTGAAATTTTAAGCAGATATCTAGATTTCCAATGTGCACAAAAATCTTCTTCCATCAACTCTTCTTGTATTCTGTTTCTATTTTAACCTACATATTCTCTTAGCAAATATTTGGGACTTATCCTCATGCTGTCCTCACTACACCACGAACATCAGAGGTGGTATTCAGCAGGTTCTGACCAGCTCTAGAGAACCAGTAGTGGAAATTTTGAATAGTTTGGGGAACCGGTAAATACCACCTCTGACTGGCCCAGCCCCCATCTATTCTCTGTCTCCCAAGTCCCAGGATCTAGAAGAAATGGGGATTTTGCAGTAACTTTCCCCTGGAGTGGGGAGGGAATGGAGATTTTACAGTATCTTTCCCCTGCCACACCCACCAAACCACATCACGCCCACCAAGCCACGCCCACAGAATCGGTAGTAAAACATTTTGAATCCCACCACTGCTGAACATGCTCCAAGACACATTGTCTTCATGACATTGCCTTCATCTCACTTGTAGCCCATAGCGAGGCAAGTTGGAAGTTATCTTTAACTGTTCCAGTTCCAGATGAATGTTTTCCCTCTTCTCCTGATAACAATCTGGCATTCTTTATGGTCCACTGGTCCAATGTGATCAGGGCTGGGATATGCCCAGCTACTGTGAGCTTGTCGTATTTCCTCCTGCCCTCCCTAGCTATTTTGGCTGGAACTGTAGAAGAGATTAATACCTGGCTTTCATAGAACCAGCTGCCTGAAAATTCCTGCCAGCATTTTCCAAACAGGCTGATCACCTTTATGTTTCTGACACATAAAGGGTTGACAGGTTTTTTTGAGCCTGCTAGATCTGTGTTTAAAAAAACAGGAGCAGCAGTCTCTTGAAAGCATGGCTAGTCCTATGCTGTAGAGAAGGCCCATTTAAACTGGGAAAGAACCAGGGGTGAAATGCTACCAGTTTGGACTGGTTCCCCTGAACTGGTAGTAAAAAAAAAATGCTACTGGTTCAGGGGAACCGGTAGTTCCAATGATCAGCTGTACGATGATCAGCTGTGCCGTGTGATTTATATTCACTAGAAAGCAGGGAATCCTGCTTTCTAGCGAATCTAAATTGTGTGGCACAGCTGTTTCCCCCCCCCCCCCACCCGCTCTACTTACCTTTGCAGACTCAGTAAAGGCTTCTTGGTCCTCCTTTTTCGGTGCTGCATGGTAGCGCCTCCGGTGCATATGAGCGTGAAGCGAACTGATAGCGAAGCAAACCGGTAGCAGACTTCAGAGCGTTTCACCCCTGGAAAGAACTGGTTTCTGCCCATTATCCCTCATTACTGATTTTCCACTGACCACACTTACAGTAAATAAAATGCTTCCATACTTTTCATGTTTGTATTACTTTTCTGCAATGACCATTTTTGCCTGCTCCTATGTCGTGGTGCCTTTTCTGGTAGACACAGCCCTCTGTTGCCATTTTCATGTAGAAGTAGATAGAGATGGAACTTGTCATTTATCACTTCCTCTCATTTCATCCCTTACCTACACCTGGTAGCCCAACTGACAGGTCAGGAGTATATAGGTTGACCTGTGTAAATGCATGCCCACGTGTCTGTTCTCTTCCAATTCCCCTAGTAGAAGAGCTTCCTCCTGCTTCATCCCATATATCTCCTCCAAGCTTGCCATCTGCCAGCTCAATTATTTTCGAACATGCATTATTTCAAAATACCCACTTATACTTGCCCAATCCTGTCCTTCCACCTATTAAAGATAGCGATTGGTGAAAGACGGAACAAACTCAGCAGACTCCACCAATCACTTTCCTTAACTTTTTCCACATAAAACCTGTAACACAAGTCCCACTTGCCAGCGTTGTTACTGAGGCAGAATAGGACTCCAGGGTGAGGCAATTTTATGCTGGCATGACGCGTCCTTCCTTTTGCTTACTCAAGGGCTCATGGATTGCTCTTTAATGTGATTGCTTGGACCTGCCTTTATGACTTGCTGTATTCTACTATAACCATCAGGTGGCAGCAAAGTCAATCTTCATTTGTCTACACTATATCCACTTACCCTTGCCTACCATGTGATTTTTGAAATTTGGGGCAAAGCAATGATAAATCATCCAGTTGTGTAAAGTCTTTTTGGATGGCAAGTCCCATTTTCCACAACTACCAAGCTCATGATGTGCAAGAATATGGTAATTGTAGTTTGACCTATGCAAAGCACAACAGCCTGCAGAATGTAGTTTTAAAAGCATGCTGAACCCATTCAGATGTTCTTTTCATGCTCAGTATTGGTCACACAGTACCATTGTTTCAGCATTCATGCTATTTATCAGTACAGCTGCTCCCTCAATGTGACATCTTCTGGTGGAAGGCTGTCATTATGGGAACAGCAAAGAGCTTTTACGCTCTTCCCTATTCAAACCAACGAGTCCCTTTAGCATTCTCTGGCAGACATCCATGGAGCGAGTTGCCGATTTCAATCCCCGATTCTCTGATTAAAAGAGAGCCTACATGACACCCTTTGCAAACTGTTATCAGCCTGAAAAAGCATGCTACTTTGTCACTTTGACCATGTCAAAGTTTATTTTGCTCAATCAGAATAGAACTGGAAGGGACCTTTGAGGTCTTCTAGTCCAACCCCCTGCTCAAGCAGGAGACCCTACACATATGAAATGTACATGTTTTATTTCAGACTTGAGAAGTATATACTGTAGTCCATATACTGCAGTCCATATATTGCAGTATATCTCCATATACCGTAGTGTAGTATATCTCTCAAAAGAAGCACACGGTTTTCTTATCAAATATATGATACAAATATAAATACTTGACACCTGGTGATCCACCTTTCTGGGGAACACTTGTCATTATATTTCTTTCATTGTAATTGCTCATGGGTTTAAGTCACAGGTGGTATCATATGAACAGAATATAGAATAATAGAGTTGGAAGGGACTTTGGATGTCTTTTAGTCCAATCTCCTGCCTATGGCAGAAATTCCAATATCATTTCAGACAAATGACTGTCCAAACTCTTCTTTTAAAAAAAAAAAACAACCTTCCAGTATGAAGCACCCACAACCTCTGGAGGCAATCTGATTCATTGATTGATTCTTCTCATTGACAAGAAATTTCTCTTTAATTCTAGGTTGGCTCTATCTTACCCTTCCATCTGCTCCTTTTTGTCTTGCTCCCAGGTGCTTTGGAGAATAGGTTGCCCCTCTCTTTTCTGTGACCAATAACAACCAACTTGAAATGATGAGTCTAGGTGGATGAATTTTGAATATGCCTTCAGCTGCAGAGTAACTGTGGATAGCTGAGCATTACAACTGGGATAAAGCAATCTCTCTCTGCAACTCATTAGAAATGGAACAGCCTCTCTGTTTTCCTGGAAAACTGATGATGGATGAAGCCATAAAGCAGTAGCCTTGAGCTCTCCAGCCATCTAGATTTAAATGGCTCTCTCTGCATATCATGGCAGGAATTTGCTAATTCCTTAAAATACAGCCCATTTTTTTTATCAGACCAGCGAGGGTCCATCTTTAGCTCTATTGGGTATCCTTTCCCAGTACTTTAGCTATTTATTTATCTTGTGACTATTCTAGATCAAATTGAATGCAGTAATGGGTACTGGTTCACAAATCGAAGACCAATATTTTGGAAGATGCCCAGAGATGTACCAAAATATACCTGTTAGAGGAATATTTGATTTTTGGGGGTATCTGAGGTTTATACCTATTGCAGAACAGCATAAAAGATCTTGGATGTGCAGTTATGGATCAAAAGAAGGGAGCTCTCCTTGGCAATCATTCTTAATTGCACCCTCTGGGCTGAGTGAGTCTTCGTTGTTCTCATATTATGGACTCTCTCTACATACTGGGGAGCAAAGAATGTTTGCTCACAAAAAGTTTCACTGAAGTTATATAATTTATGTTTCAGGTCAAAACAGACCAGATAAAATATAGTGTTATGTTAATAAATGGCTGCTAATTGTGGTTGGAACGTGGTGACTCAGTGGCTAAAAAGCTGACTTTGTTCGATCAGAAAGATCGGCAGTTTGAATCCCTAGCACCGCATAACAGAGTGAGCTCCTGTTACTTGTCCCAGCTTCTGCCAACCTAGCAGTTCAAAAGTATGTAAAAATGCAAGTAGAAAAATAGGGATCGCTTTGGTGGGAAGGTAACAGTGCTCCGTGTGCCTTTGGTGTTTAGTCATACCAGCCACATTGACCATGGAGACATCTTTGGACACCGCTGGCTCTTCGGCTTTGAAACAGAAATGAGCACCATCCCCTAGAGTCAGGAATGACAAGCACATATGTGCGAGGGGAACCTTTACCTTTACCTTCATTCTGGTTGGTAACAGCGCATGCTGATCAGTTCCAGGAGACTAAACCTTGTGTGTGTCCATATATATTTACTCAAATGTGCATAATAAAACTACATATATGAGAGAGAAAGGATTAATTGCACAGGGGTAAATAACAACGAAAAAGTCATTTTGATCAACCACATAACTTTTCTTTGTAAATTTGTTTGGCAAGAAACAATAACTTACCTTCAAATTAGGAGATTTAAATGCACGTATGCAAAGTACTGAAGTTAATTGCTCAGTGTGGCATTTCTCCAACATCTTGTCCAGATTCTGAACTTCATGCTCCATGATCGTAAAGTTCTTATTCTGTGAGGTTCCTGGGAATGGATGGAAACCATTAGACAATTCCAAAGGTGTTAATTAAGTTTATGCTTTTTCAGACATCCCCTTTTCTGGACTTTAGGAAAAATGCCTGCCACTCTGGCTGTTGGCAAAGGCATAGCTAGTCTTCTTTTAAACTTTTCCAGCCTAGTGCTTACCATATGAGCTGGACTACTGTTTGAAGCATTCTGGGCCTTCCTGGCTACACATGGTGAAGACCAACTTATCAACAGAACATTAAGTTGGAAAATATTTATGTGTTCCTCAATACTTGGAGCACAGTAAAGGAAAAATTGTAAAAAAAATATATAATTTTTTTGCTTCCAGCATCCCCCTTTTACTTCATGTATAAGTCTGGAATGCTTTTGTCATATTACTGATGAGGACTGTATCCTTGGGGAGGGGGGGGACACATAAATATAAAGTTGGCTGCCACTCTTGTAGTTTGGTCATGATTAGGTCTTCAAAGTCTCTCGGGTGAAAGGGGCCTGCTGTGTGACATTCTTCCAGCTGTATGCATTGTCATTGCTCTCCTCCCAGCTCTGCCCTGTCCTGAGCTATCTCACAGTTATTGGATGTTCACTTTCTGTAACCCAACCCAGCCTGACCAGACAGAGATGAAGTTAACGGTGTCTGTCCCTCACTGATTATAAGCTGAGGTATGAACTTTTGTGAAGTTGGTTCTTTATCATGGACTGAGTCCTGCTGGTTTTTCTATTCATCGTAGTTTGTTGAACTCCTTTTAAACATCAATATTCGAAGTGTATAAGGTGGTTTTTAGCTTCCCTTAAAAAGCTTAGGTAGAAGCCTGTCTTGGAGTAGTAGATTTTTCCCTATCCTCTGTTGATTTGCCTTCGCTAAACTAGGGCAGCCTTTCTTTTGTTTCCCCAGCATAACCAACTGGGAATTTTAAGAATTATACTAGGAACGTAGTGGGATAGGGGCAGGATGAGTAAAAGTTGCCACAGGATAAGATGAGTCCAATTCTAAGTAGGTATTACCTCAGTGAAATTGTGTGCTGTGATGTCATTGTAAAACTGGAGGAAAGCCTCAGGGCAGATTTCACAAATCTAATCCTTATTTAAAGGGATTACATGAAGATGTAGAATATGTTGAACATTAATAATACATCAGTAAAGATGTGGGATGTTTACTCCATGCAACTTAGAAGATATCTCTTCCACACTAAATGTTCACACCAATCCTGAATTAACTCCCTCCTTCCATTATTCCATGCTGCCATTTGTTTGTAGTATTAGAGCCAATTTTCTTCAGGGTTAATTGCAGTAAAAGTGGATGTGCTTTGAGACTGGTTTTCAACTGAAAATACTGAAGCTTTGAAAACTTTGGGGATGTGCTATTCCTGGCTCCTGAGCTACAACTGACCTGATAGGTCCTTTAAATGGAATGTTGGCTTGGCAGCTTTGCATCTGCCTTAATCACAGTAGACCAAACTAATCAGTGAGGATAAATTTGCAATATGTCCTGAGAGGAGAGTAGTGAAATATGTTCAACTGGTTGGTTTTTTGTTGTAGTGGTTCTTTGGAGAAGATATGAGAATTATTATGATTGTTGCTGTGGCCTATTGGAGCAGTGTGGTGATGTTTGTCCTTGTTCGCAATGTTTCTGGGTCAGCAAATTTAAGACAGTTGCTGTCCATTTTTGAATTGTATTTGAGAGACATGAGAGTAGAATAGACAGCAGTATAGAAGTGCCATCGTCCAAAATCAAGAAATTATACTAAATGTTGTACTGTTGCAGTTCCATTGCTAAAGAGGCAATAGAAAATAGCAGGGATTTGGCATTGGTGATCATAGTGGTTAACCATATCAGTTCAGCAGGATGTGATATAAGCAATCTATAATGACATGCTTACCACACTCTCTCTTTTTCCTTATCTCTTATCTCGCTCCCTCATATATAGATTGTCTTAGATATTTTTCTTAAGGCAAAAACAGCACCATATCACTGTAAGGACTGAGCATTCTTAATGCACTTTGGTCTTTGAGTTATGAAGCTCTTTGTGGATTTGAAGTTTACCTGCTGGCAGCTGCAAGAAATAGGCTAATGGTGAGAGAGACTAGCCAATTGTTTCATCTAAGCTGGAATCACACCCACCATTTGTAAAGCAAAAGAAATAAAGGAAGCTTGGGTTAAGGAACTATTAAGGCAAGATAGCAACGGCTGATTTCAGGGAAATATAATCAGAAGGGTAACCATCTTGAATACTCATAGGGCACTCTGAGCAACATAAAATCTCAACAGATTTACAAAGATAGTGGATATTTTTCAGGGCACTAGATTTCATAAAGACCTTTCAAATATGTCGTTAAAAAAAGAAGACATATTGGGGAAAATAAGCTGGATAGAAGTAATGTAGTGTGGGAAAATGAACTAAAACTCTCTTCCTTCCTTCTTTCTCCCCCTGCACCCTGTGAAAGACTAAGGGATTCCAAAATTCCCTTCCATCCACCATGGTGTCTAGATAGCTCACACAAAAGATTGAATTTTATAGGAGTTCCCAGCAAGATTTGTAAGAAATTTTGGTACAACTTGATGCATGTTGCCCCTAATAAAACTGAGTGTACATGTTTGCAGGTTCCCCCCGCATCAAAGATTACAACTTAGATATCACTGAAGCAGTACCACATTCTTCTTGTTTTTCCTCCTTTCTTTCCTCCCTAAATTTCAACTGCTTTACCAGAAGAATCATTAGAAAACATGAACACTTGAAGTTACTTTGGAAACATTTTCTTACTTAATAAAGATATTGCTCCAAATAACTTTTCTCCTCTCATAGCTAAGCCAGCTGATGCATTCAGTTAAGTGTAACATGTAGTGAGCCCTGACAATACAAAAGATGCAGAGGTTTCCTGAATGCCAAACTCAAATTATTATAGTTGTGTTCCTCTGTCTGTTTCTGAGAAGCCAAGGACAATTGCTGAAGCTGGTTGTTGTCCTCATAAAAGTTCAGGGTAGAAGTCACTATTTCTTTCCTCTCCACTTACACTGCCAAGCTTCCTGTTTGTTTGCTTTTGCCAGCTGTCATTGGTCTTTGGCCACATTCAGTTGTGAATAAGCACTACTTGGATAGAATTAATGTATAAAGCTGGATGTTCTTTAAGGTCATCGTGTGTGATTCCCCCTTATCTTAGAAAACTTTTTTTTCCCAATCTCATGTTTTCCAGGTGTGACAAAAACCACCATCCCCATCATCCACTAGCTATACATAGAATCTTGAATCTCCACGTGTTATAATTTCAATGTGTATCTGTGTGTTTTCTAATTAAAACAAAAAGCAGCCAGGAGAGTCTGCAGCCTTAACTGGGGACACCCAATGATGTTGTTTAACCATCTCTGTACCTGATATGTCCCTGTTTCCTTCTCCTGGTTGATTCCATGTCACCAACCCACATAAGTAAAACAATACTCTGTTCTATTTTTCAATGAGGGAGATAGGCAGTCCCTAAATTTTAGGCAAGAAAAACGAAATGCACAGGTACAGTATAGGTGGTACCTTGCTCAGTAGTAGTAACTGTGAGAGGGGTCTTGAATCCTAGTGGACAACCATTTAAATATGAGCCAGCAGCGTGCAGCAGCTGCCAAAAAAGCCAACAGTTCTAGGCTACATAAACAGAAGGATAGAATCAAGATCACATGAAGTGCTTATACCACTTTATAATGCCTTGGTAAGACCACACTTGGAATACTGCATTCAGTTCTGGTCGCCACGATGTAGAAAATATGTGGAGTCTCTAGAAACAGAGCAGAGAAAACAACAAAGATGATTAGGGGACTGGAGGCTAAAACATATGAAGAACTGTTGCAGGGAGGGAGGGAGGGAGGGAGGGAGGGAGGGAGGGAGGGAGAGAGAGAGAGAGAGAGAGAGAGAGAGAGAGAGAGAGAGAGAGAGAGAGAGATTTTGTGCTTTCTCATGAAAATTAGAGGACAATTGAAGCATTCCATTCTGCTGGCTGGCCACAAAGGGCAAGGTCTGATTGGTTCTCGTTTTTTTTTTATTAGCAATGTAGATTTGTAAAAAAAAAAAAGGATTCCAGTTCTGGTGACTATAAGTAAACAGAACAGTCCATTCAAGGCTTGCTTTGTTTTCATTCTGAAATCAGATGGCTTCAGTGACTGGAGTTTTGATTGTCCGGAAGTTCCTCCCCTAACTCTGGCCCACTACAACAGTAGCATTTTTCTTACTAAAACTAATATTATATGTCTCCCCACTCCCATGGTTTGTGGAGCTTATATTAACCTACTCAACTCAACTAGCACCCACTATTTTTGTGAATCTCAGCTTCTACTTGAAACATATGTTACTTCCCATCAAGTCTCCTCACTAAGGAGGCAAACATACCACATATGCTCCAAACAAAAGTGAACTTAGTATTTATTTAGGTTATTATCTCACACACATAAAAAGGTTAGACAGAAAATTTGATCTACCTCACCAAAACCAGATTTTCAACATAATCCTTCCATTTTAAGTGTCACTCTTTAGGGAGCGATCGTCTTCTTTGTCAGCAATCTGAAGTGGTGACTCATCACATTTAATGATGTTCCAGAGAAAAGCAGTAAAGAAGCATTGTATTAGGCATGCCCTCTACTCATCATAGATTGGAAGAAGAGAGAGGAACCTGCCCCACTTTACATCGAGGGCAGGCTGTGTGGAGAGAGTTTCCTCCTTTAAATTCCTGGGAGTCTATCTCAGTGAAGATATCACCTGGAAAATCAACATGACCCAGGTGGCCAGAAAAGCCCAACAGAGATTCCACTTCTTCAGGGTCTTGTGAAAAAAGAGGAAGAACAACTGATGACCTCCTTTTACCAGTCCACAATAGAAAGTGCCCTCACTCACTGCATTACAGTGTGGTATGCTGGTTTGACAGCCATGGATAGAAAGACACTACAGAAGGTAGTAAGCACAGCACAAAACATGGGCTGTCCCCTGATGCATCTAGACGACATCGCTAGGGCTCGCTGCCTTAGAAGAGTGAGGAAAATCCTCAGGGACGACTCACACCCTGGTCAGCCCTTTTTTATTCATTTGGAAGGATATATAGAAGCATAGGCAGCTGCATAAACAGGCTGAAGAACCATTTTTATCCGTGGGCTGTCAGACTCTTGAATGAAAAATAACTCTACAACAACATACTACGATTGACTTGCATGGCCGGTGCAATATGCAAAAAGTTATCATGGTCCAATAGGACTGGGTGTTTGTTAGCAGGATACACTGAGCTGGGGATTTTTTGTCTTTTACTGTGAGTTGTATTGTGTTGGAGGGGTGCACGAAGGGAGGCTCAGCCAATCTCATTGTACACATGTTGTACTCTGACAATAAAGGTTTGAATTTGAATTTGGAGATACATTATAAGATTAAATATGAATGCTAAATTCAAAATATGGAAGTGTTTTCTTCTAGGATTTTCATTTGGATTCACTTGTAAATTAGAGTGAACTTTGATTCTCAAAAGGATCAGTGAACCCATCGCTAATCTTAGTATCAATTTCAGAATGTATCAAACCCAACGTAGCAGACATTTGATGGAAGTCTTGTTCTTGCTGCCTCCTTAGCCAAAAATGAGGGAGATCATCAATTCATTTAGCTTCTGCTAAAGTCATCATGCATCTGATGACATTGTCTAAACTTATCAAACGGTATCTCTATTGAAGAAATCAAGACAGTCTTCCTACTGCTAAAAATATTACTTGTCGGTATATAACAATATCTATCTGTAATGATAATTCCATATAAATATTAACGTGTCTGGTATCACCACTCTTTAAAATTTCAACAAAGTTGTGCATCTTGATTTTTGGCAATTAAATGAGCAGATCCATGCTATTTCTTCCACTGATTTCTGATTTGATTTATTTATTAAACCTTTAAAAAACATAATAGAAATAAAAAGAACAAGCAAATACAAAAGGAGAAAAACAAAAAATGAATCAAAACACCTAAAAATGAACAAAAGAATTGCTTCATCACTTAGAATTCAATATATTGTTGATGGGAAATTAACCATAAAAATTAGAGTACATTAAATTGCTTTGACAGTGTGAATAAGGATTTAAATCTCTGAACTAAATGTCACATTCTGTAGTATTTGTTATTTAAGAATATAAAAGCTACTAAGAATGCTACAGATAAAGTATTAGTTTTTGACTTCCATTTTGTTTTACGCCGACTAATGTACAGTATTTATAGACATATACATTTTTGTGTGTTTTTCGTTCAGTTCTTTAGTCGGTTCTTTTTCCTGTTAAAAACTGTACTGTAAATATTTATATTTGCTTTCCAGTGAAATAAAAGCCATTCTTGCTTAAATATGGTTAGTCTTCTGTTGTTTGTACAGGCAGTCCCTGGGTTAAGAATGAGCTCTGTTCCTAAATATGTAACTCAACTGTCTATGCAAATCAGAATTCATACTTATGAACTTTATATGCAAGTCTGATTCATACATATTGCCTATTACTAAAAAATGATATATATCGGGCCACCAGAGCCATGTATTGTTTTTATGAACTGCTGGAAATAGGCTGCTTATTAAAACCACGCATCTTCAGCAGTTCATAAAAATATTGTGTGGCTTCCTCGGTTCAAAGAAAGACAATGCTGTCTGCCATTTTCAGTAACAGACCATTTGTAATATGAATTTGGATATTCTTAATCTGTGGGCTGCCTGTATAAGATGTTAATTTTGCCATTAGTGCATATTGTCCAAGTTTAAGTATCTTCTGTATCATCAATAACATATCTCTTTTCCAATACTCTAATTTCTCTTCAGATCATTTAAAACTATATGATTGAAGCTCCACCACTTTTCTTTATGGTCTTGTGCTGCAAAACAGTGGTGGGATTCAAAAAAATTTACTACCGGTTTTGTGGGAGTGGCTTTGTGGGCGTGGCAGGGGAAGGATACTGCAAAATCCCCATTCCCTTCCCACTCTCAAAATTTCCGCTACCAGTTCTCCAGAACCTGTGAGAACTGACTGGATACCACCTCTACTGAAAACATCTCTATTCTTACCTAAAACAGCTCTGAGTCCAAAGGTTATTTACCATATTTTTTGGAGTATAAGACATACCTTGTTTGTTTGTTTGTTTGTTTGTTTGTTTGTTTGGATTTATATGCCGCCCTTCTCCAAAAGGACTCAGGGCGGCATACAACATTAAAAAACACACATCCCAAAACTTAAAAAACCTTAATTTTGGGGGAGGAAAATAGGGGGGGAAATTCTGCCTACCAGGTATTCATCTGGCTAGCGTTCTTAGTCTGATCAGCTTCAGCACATAAGTTTGCTGGTTTTGAGTGGGCGCATGTGCTTTTTATCCTCTGGTTGGGGATAAAAAATAGCTTTTAAAGCACAGCTGATCATCGGAGGGAGCAGCATGGAAGATCGATTCACTCGTTACCATCTCATTAGGGCTGGAAAAAAGCTTCAAAAAAGCTAGATTCTGAGTATAAGATGCACCCAAATTTTCAGCCTCTTTTAGGGGGGAAAAGTGCATCTTATACTCTGAAAAATATGGTATATACAGATCCTGGACCGATAGGTATTGCTTCATGATTCTGTATTTAAATTGCATTTGGGGAATAAAGACAGTTTATATAAGAAAAATATTAAACTGTATTTTACAGAAAGCAGTGCCAGAGCTCCTTGTAAGTCTCACTGGAAGAATGCTAGCATTTATAATTTGCCATTACCATCTCTTACCTTGCTTGATCTTGCTCGATACTTACTCCAGGGGTGAAATCTTCCTGGTTCAGCCCAGTTCAGCTGAACCGGTAGGGACAATTGTCTTTGGCTGTGTGAACTGGCAGTAAAAAAAAAAGCTTCCGAGGATCGCGCGGCTGAGCTGTGAGCCACACAATCATCGGAAGCCTTTCCCCCGCTTTTTAAAGCATTTTTTTCCTGCTGGTTTTCTGAACCAGAACGGAAAAATAATCCTTTAAAAAGCAGTGGGGGGTGCTGCAAAAGAAAGAGAGAGAGAGAGGGAGAGAGAAGGAGGGAGGGAGCAAGCAAGCAAAAAAGGAGAGGGAGGAAGGACCACAAACCTGGCACTAGATGCAGCTTCAGAGGATATCTTGAAAGAGCACAGCAACCCAGGGCTGGAAGGTACCTGGAGGTCATCTAGTCCAACCCCCTGCACCAGCAGGACATGGTTAAAGTGAGTTTCTGTCTACATAGCCACATCCACCCAGTCACATAACCCCCCCCCAGCCACGCCCACAGAATCGGTAGGAATTTTTTTAAAGATTTCACCACTACCTTAGTCGTATCTCAACCTTGGTGACTTTACGATGTACAAGCTTCAACTCTCAGTATTCCCAGCGACCACGTTTGAGAAACACGGTGGTAGGAAGAACATCTGGGGCTTATACAGGCTTATCAGAAATGCCTAAGGAATAGAGGGGAGAATGGAAACACGGTTTATGTCCTGCACATTTTTTCCCCCTCTCCCTGTATACAGAGACACCGTGCATTTGGTCAATTTACTGCCAAGTCAGTAAAAACAGCCAAGTCAAAGGTTAAAGTCCAATCTGTTGAAGGAAATCCAATTATAACTATATCTCTTTTGCTTATTTATCCACACATCACAGAAAGCACAAAGCATGTTTATGCAACGTCTCATTGACATATAATGTATAAAAGCCTTTTGATATCTTACCGGAGCTGTAAAATACTAACATTTTAATGCATCTTCATATTTGTCAGATGGGAAAGCAACGCTCCATCTAGCTCAACGTTTCAATGCTGAAAGTGTAAAGGCTGAGAGACAATATGTTTACGGTATATATAGCAGTGAGGGCGAACCTTTTCGGCACTGAGTGCCCAAACCAGAATGCACTTGTGTCCATGCGTGCATGCACAAGTGCGCCGGAGCCACGGAAACTCGAAGACTAGCTAGCCGGTGCACATGCACTTGGTCTTTGGGTTCCCGCCACTCCAGCGGGTGTGAAGACCAGCTGGCCAGCATGTGTGCGTCCACCGGAAACCAGGAGACCAGATGGTCGGAGACCCAGAAACCTGAAGACCAGCTGGCCGGTGAGCATGGGCATGTGCATGCACCTGGGTTTTGGGTTTCCAGGGCTCCGGCATGCACGAAGATCAGCTGGCTGGCATGCACGCACACGCCAAAACCCAGAAGAGCAGCTGGCAGCAGCACCCGTGCCAACAGAGAGGGCTCTGCGTGCCACCCAGTTCCCAGAATGGGGTCTGCGTATATCAAAAGGGCAACATCATTTGTAACCGTCTCACTTCTTTTTGCATTTTCATTAACGATTCAAACAGGGAAACTCTAAATGCCCTTTTCATTACTAGCGTTAGGAGCAGTGATAGAATTAGGGAGTTGGCAGGGGCCATGAGAAAAATACATCTGCAACATGTAGGCCAACCAGTGAAAACTATCCTTGAGAGATTGCTGTCCAGAAATGGAGAACCCAGAGCTTCCATGGATTGACTACATGACTACATGATGACTTCATGATTTTGACCATTGTTGTAGAAGATTATGAGGTTTAATACAATAATAATACAATAATACAATAATAATAATACAATAATACAATAGTAGAGTTGGAAGGGACCTTGGAGGTCTTCTAGTCCAACCCCCTGCCTAGGCAGGAAACCCTATACCGTTCCAGACAGATGGCTATCCAACATCTTCTTAAAGACTTCCAGTGTTGGGGCATTCACAACTTCTGGAGGCAAGCTGTTCCACTGATTAATTGTTCTAACTGTCAGGAAGTTTCTCCTCAGTTCTAAGTTGCTTCTCTCCTTGGTTAGTTTCCACCCATTGCTTCTTGTTCTGTCCTCAGGTGCCTTGGAGAATAGTTTGACTCTCTCTTCTTTGTGGCAACCCCTGAGATATTGGAACACTGCTATCATGTCTCCCCTAGTCCTTCTTTCTCTTAAGCTAAACATACCTAGTTCCTGCAACCGTTCTTCATATGTTTTAGTCTCCAGTCCCCTAATCATCTTTGTTGCTCTTCTCTGCACTCTTTCTAGAGTCTCCACATCTTTTTTACATTGTGGCGACCAGAACTGAATGCAGTATTCCAAGTGTGGCCTTACCAAGGCATTATAAAGTAGTATTAACACTTCACGTGATCTTGATTCTATCCCTCTGTTGATGCAGCCTAGAACTGTGTTGGCTTTTTTGGCAGCTGCTGCACACTGCTGGCTCATATTTAAATTTAACCTCTCCGGTTATCTGGGTGTTGTCTGCTGGAGAAGACGTGTTCTGGTAATTTTGTTGCCTTAGCTTTATTTTGACGATATATATATATATATATATGTAGTCCTCGACTTACAGCAGCTCATTTAGTGACCACTCAAAGTTCCAACATCACTGAAAAAAAGTGACTTATGACTATTTTTGACCCTTTACAACCATTTTAACGTTCCCATGGACACATGATTTACATTTGGATGCTTGACAACTGACTCACATTTATGACAGTTTCAGTGTCCAGGAGTCATGTAATCACCTTTTGCAACCCTCTGATAAGCAAAGTCCACGGGGAAGCCAGATTCACTTAACAACCATGTTATTAATTTAACAACTGCAGCGATTAACTTAACAAACGTGGCAAGAAAAGATGTAAAAAGGGGGCAAAACTCACTTAACAAATTTCTCACTTAACATAAATGTTGGGCTCAGTTGTGGTAATAAGTCAAGGACTACCTGTATTCAGATAAGCAGGGATTGATACGAGGCAAAAAAGCAGAAAACTGTACCCAAATCAAGGAACTATTAAGGCAGGGGTGTCCAAACTTGGGAACTTTAAGACTTGTGGACTTCAATTCCCAGAATTCCCTGCTGGCTGGGGAATTCTGGGAGTTGAAGTCCACAAGTCTTAAAGTTCCCAAGTTTGGACACCCCTGTATTAAGGAGAAAACTACATCCCCATCACAACTGGCAGGGATGATTTTTTTCCCCCAGAACAACAACCATATGAGGTGGGTTGGGCTGAGAGACGGTGACTGGCCCAAGGTCACCCAACTGGCTTTCATGGCTAAGTCTAAATCTGGGTGTACGTGGCCAACTCAATATCACTCCCACCCAGTCACATGACCCCCTCTCCAGGCATGCCTACCCAGATTTTGTGGCCCCCAGTGTTCTCTTTTCTGTGGAAACAGGTCTCTCCGTCTCTGCTTCACTCTCTGTGTCTCTCTGTGTGTCTCCTCTCTCTCTCTCTTTTCTCTCTGTGTCATTTCTCTCTCTCTCTTTCTGTCTCTTCTTTCTTTCTTTCTCTATGTCTCTTCTCTCTGTCTCTCTCTTTCTCTGTGTCTCCTCTCTTTCTCTATGTCTCTTCTCTCTGTCTCTTCACTCTCCGTGTGTCTCTTCTCTGTGTGTGTGTGTCTCTTCTCTCTCTCTTTCTCTGTCTCTATGTCTCTGTGTGTGTGTGTGTGTTTTCTTTCTCTCCCCTGAGTAGGAATCTGATGTCCTGAGAGAGAGAAAGAGAGAGAGAGAACAGATGTGAAAGATCTGCTCTAAGAACCAACAACCCCCCTAACACATGAGTGCATGTTTGTAAAGCATCCCACTTCCCAGCCATTCTGAATCCATGTGCAAGAGCAGGTTGCTGCAAGAATACATGTTTGGGTATAAAACAGCTCTTCCCCACTGAGTGTGTGTGTGTGTGTGTGTGTGTGTGTGTGTGTGTGGTGTTTGCACAAGAACAGACAGAATAATGTAACTTGCCCATGCAGGTGCAAAGCCACTTATCTGGAACAAATCAGGCACATGAACAATTCTTGTGTGCCTGACAAGATCTGGTGGGCCAGGCACAGATAGAAACAGCTCGTTATACTCATCCAGTACTCATTCTCCAGGATGAGGCAATGCGTGAATGGAGTGACAGGTGCCACAGCATTTCCAAAGCAAATCAGGTGCAAGGCAGCCAAGGAGTGTGCTGGCAACTGCAGAATCTCCCCCTTGCATCTAAGTCGCAACCCCGGCACTTGGTGGCCACAGGCCCGTCGCCTCCCCCGCCACAGGAGGAGGCCAGGAGAAATGTGCATGTCTTGAATCAGTGCATGATAGTCACTCTGGCACTGCTGCTGCCGCTGCCACTTCAGAGCCCACTGAGGATGGCAAACTAGCAGCGCTCCAATGATCAGCTGGGAGGCAAAAGCAAGCTGCTGGAAGAATCACCCGCAAGACCCAGCAAGTACAGGGGCGCTTTGCTCCCACTCTGGAATATGGAGCATGTCTCCATGCCTCGCCGTCGCCCTTACCTTCTCAGGCCAGGCAAGGAATGACTGGGAGGGAAGGGTGAGGGCAGGGCCAGCTAATGGTGGGATCACCTGACAAGGAGCTGCAGCAGGGGGGTGAAAGAGCCGCATGCAGCTCTGGAGGTGCGGGTTGCCGACACCCTGTCTAACCACACTCACTCTCACTAATGATCTTACCTCCTGCAGTTGGGAATGAAATATCTACAAACAAACAAACAAACAAACCAGCTCAGAGAGCACCATAGTTCAACTTTGATATACATACATACATACATACATACATACATACATACATACATACATACATACATTTATTTAAACAAAATTAAACTGTTGTATTTTTGGTCTATCTGGAAATATTATTGAGTTTTGGTTTTAGGTGTTGAAATTAATACCATCAAATTTATATCAACTTCTACAAAATTAAACAGAAATCTGAATATTGTTTTTTGGGTGGCAGTGGAGCAATATTTGCAATATATACAGCTGGAGACTCCGAGTTCAAGTTCTGCCTTAACCATGAAAGCCAGCTAGGTGACTTTGAGCCAGTCACTCTCTCTCTCTCAGATCAGCCCACCTCACAGAATTGTTGTTGTGGGGAAAATAGAAGGGGGAAGGGGTGTTGGATATGTTCACCGCCTTGAGTTATTTGCAAAAATAGTAAAGGCAGGATATAAACAATGAATGAATGAAAATATGAAGAAACTAACAACATTATTCTGAAATGTGAGAACTATACAAATTCTTCTCTCTTACACACTTCAGATCAAAGGTGACTGAACTCAATAGAAAACTAAACGTGCAGAGTTCTTCAGGACTGAAATTAATGGGATACATTTACAGATAACAGCACAATAAGACTGATTTCCAATAGTCTCTTTTTTCCAATTCAAAGCACCTCTAATATTGATAGCCATAATAAGGCTGTCACCTGAAACCCCAAAGACATCTGCAAATGTAATAAACGTAACATTCTAACGCTGCAATTTTAAATATGTGTGTTCAGTAAAAATCTCCCTTGAGTTCAGTTCAATTCATTTACTGTCATAAAATAATGACAAATAAGATATCCAAACCAGAAAAGAATTCCACCTACAAATGAAACTTGCTTAAATGTTTCCCATCACTGTTTCCAGGGTGGGTCCGTGGGCCAGATCTAAGCCCCCTCGGCCATACCAGGACCCCAGGCCTTGAGTTTGACACCCATGATATAGTTCCTTTATATTCTGCATTCCTATGAAGGAGATAAAATAGTTCTACTTAACATAATGGTATAGAAGCCATCATAGATGTAACATCTGACAAACTAAGATCAGTACATATTTAGTTTTTATTCTAAAAAGCACACAAAGCAGAATTTTTCATCATTTTCTTGGAATGTTTTGGCATCTGAGAACTTCACTCTCTCTGTTATATACTAAGCCTTTTTTATTAAAAAAAATTTTTAAATAAGAAAAATAAAAGTGTCACGCACAGCTGCTTTGCAATCATTTACATAGAATGCACATAATATTAACTTACCTTATTGATTGCTGTGAGACCGGACCACCTGACCAAACAAGCTTTTGCATAACATTCCCCCCTCCCATTTAGGTCAATCCTTTTGATTTATCCCTGCAAAACAAGCTGGTTGCCCTTTAAAACATGTGTAAACAAACTGTTGACATAGGCCTTTCTTGAAACGATGTTGGGTGGCTGGAACCACCTATAACGCCTGTAGACCAACATATAGATAGACAAAAAGAAAGAAAAGCATATGTTGCATATGTTGAAGTCGTATGACTATATCTAGGTAGTTTTCTTAGCAGCAAAACGGTGGTAGTTCACTACTGCTTCTTCTTGGACTTTTTTTTTTGACACACGGACACTCATATGAGAATGATCTATTGCAGGGGTGTCAAACCCACGGTCCATGTTCCAGATGTGTCACGTGCTGGCCACGGCCACCCCTGGTTTAGCAAAGGGGGGAAAAGCCATCGTCACATGTCGACAACGTGTATCCTGCCTCTTAAGATTTGTTTAGCCTTCATCTGCTTGGGTCATAGACGAAGACCATATACTGTATATCCTCTTTCCCTTTTTCCAACCCTCAGCATGCTGCAGAAGGATCAGTTTAGTTCTTTCCTAGAAAGCAACGGTGTTGGTGCCATGTGTGGCACATAATCAGTGATGCAGTTTGTGATGGGCTAGGAAGCAATTAGTGCTGTATGGCATACTACTCAGCATTTTTGTGGTGCCAGGGTAACTTCTCTTTCATTGTCCAAATTGTTACCATGCCTTCCAACTGTAAAATAGTTCTCGATCTTTCATTGCAACAGATCCAAGGATGTTTCTTGGTTAATTCTTCTGAATTAACTATTTATTGTAAAACACAAGAGCAGATTAGAGCCTGATATTTCAGCCATTCATCTTAGTACAAACAATGGTAATTGCAGCAATCTCATTTATCACAGTCCGGTTTATATAGACTTGCACTTGATTGAATATACAGTTCTGAAATGTAACAAGACTGGATTGCCTGATACAAGGAGAGAATATAAGGCCACAATTAAAATTGCAGGTTTTTTTTTGGGGGGGGGGGGAGGCCAATCTGTATATCTATCCTATCTCAAGACTGGACAATCTTTGATCTTCACTTGTCTCTCTGTCCAATTAAAATGTTTATTGGTGTTTAGATTATTTTAATTAAACATAAATAGATGCATAATAAATGTTACATCACAAATGAAAATGTCAGCTTTCAAGTATCAACTTTATAACACCCTACACATATATTCTAAACATTTTCTAAAAAAAGTAGATGAGAGTAGTGAGATGTGGGTGGTTGTGGCCTGGTGATTTGTTTATCTATCTATTTAAAAAACTGGAGAAAGCATCCTGAAATCCTATGCAATGAAGCACCTATTTCTGAATGTGGAAGCCTCTCCAAGTCCCCAATTATGTGACAAAAGCCCGTAACTGCTTCTGTCTTCATTTCCTACAGCTAGATTTGCCATCTTCAGATGCTTCTTTATGTTGTATGATCTTCTGGTCACCATCAGTTTCAAAATTGAATTGCAAATCTCTTTGCAATATTCCATAGTACCCTTACATGCATTTTTACCTTTAGATATTGCAGCTATTTCCCTCACTTGAACTGGGATTTCGTTGCTTATTTGCGCATTTCCTTTTACTTATCAATTTCAAGATCATGAAGTTAGAGACCTGACTACCAAGCAACTCCTCAGTTTCAATGTTTTCATGCTGGTGAACTTGGTAAGCTACATAATCATGTCAGAGCTATTTCCTTTCTCTCTTGAGCCATTTCTAGTCTGGATTCTTCCCATGTATCTCTTCATTTCACATTATTTAATTTGGGGACACCCACAAAAAGGTTGTGGGAGGACAAACCAGTCTGGAAAACCCTCAGAATTCCAAAATCACCTGTCCCCATTCCTATTTTAGTGTCCTGTTGAGTGGATGTTTTTCTGACTGGTGGTTTGCTGGGGGTTGGGACAGGGAGGTATTGCAAAAAAAAAAAAAATCCAGACAAGAACATCAATTACTTTGCATGTAACAATTGGCCCTCTCACAGATTAAGACAACAACATCACCCAGTGACTTGAAAAAGAAAGATGCAATAGAATCAAAGTATGGATTGGCAATGCGGACAGCCAACTTAATGATGGCAATATTTTGTGCCGATTCAAGAATGGGGTGGGTAGTACTTTAAGGCAGTGGTGGGGAAAGGACCTGTAAAGGGCAAAATTGGCACACAAAAAAATCACTGTATAAACATTAAGCAGATATCAAGGCTGGAAGAAACAGCCCAAAGTCCATTATTTAAAAAAAAAGTTTTGGTTAGCATAGACTGTATCTACAACTTGATTTCTCTGTGCTGCAACAAGAAGATATTCCACATAAAGATGACTTCTTTTAAATTTTCTGCAACAAAACATCTTATCTGGTCATACTGAGCCTGGGAAGCTCTTGCTGTTAGCTAGATTCTGAATAAGCAGCTGAGTTTCTGGAGGGAGAGAGATTTATTGCAGTGCCTGTGTGAAGGCTGACATGCCCTTAGAGTAATGACAGAGCAAGAGCCAAAGTCAGGTAACATAAGACTATATCTCTGCTGGAACAGAGCTGGGTTGTTTTTTTTTAATTGGAGATGATTTTATCAGTGATCATCACTATGTGATCTCACTGCTTTTCCCCATGTACTGTTTATATATGCAAGTGCACAATGGACACAGACTGCTTAATCCTTTTTCCGGGTCCCATGAATTGTGCTCAAACAAAAGCTGCCCTTTGTCTATTGCTGGCCTTACATTTTACTTCGCTACTGAAACCCTTTTATATCAGATCTGCTAACGTTTGCTGACAAGGTGGTTATTGGGAGGGGAAGTGAGTTGCTTTGTTGAGCATGGGAACTATGTAAAATTAATTAAGGCCACCCACTTGTCTAGATCTATTGGGTATCATCGCTTAAGAGACCAGTGGTGTAGCGATTAAGTGTCAGACTAGGTGTGGGAAGACCTTGATTCTACTCCATCCTTAGTGAAGGAAGCTGATTGGGTAACTTTGGACCAATCATTTTGTTTTAGCCTGGCCTGTCTGATAGGGCCAGGCTGAAAACTAGTGAACACTGAAAACTAGTGAGCATATACACATGCATATGTAACAGAAGTGGTATTCAGCCGGTTTGCATCGATTCGCCCGAACTGGTGGCAGAAATTTTGACCAGTTCAGCAAAGCGAGTGCAAGCGAGCGACTACCAGATGGGCAAGGTGAACAACCGGGGACAAGGGGATCAGTTTGGGAGTATGACTAGCAGCGTTGCTCACCTCACCCATCTGGTAGTCGCTCAGTTGCACTGCCTCTGCATACTGGTTCTCAAAGAGGCCAGCAGCTGGCTGTAGGCCACTGAAAAGTCCTCCAGTTGTCAAAAAAGCGACTGCTGTTGCCACCATTTTCTTTGCACATGCACATCCAATTGGACTTGCAAGACAATGGGATGTGCATGCGCGAAGAAGATGGCAGCGACAGCAGCCACTTTTTCACCAACTGGAGGACTTTTCAGCAGCCTGCGGCCAGCCACTGGCCTCTTTGAGAACTGGTATGCAAAGAGGTGGCGGCTGGGAAGCTTCTTTGCCTGCCAGCCACTTCCCAGCAGCGATGGCTGGCTGGGGGCCACCGAAAACTCGAGTCAGTTTGCCTTCCAGACTGGACCAGCCATCGTGAAAGGTAAGCAACTAAAGAGGCGCTTGTGGGGGAGGAAGCGGGGAAACAGGGGCAACTAGCGAAGAGAGGGTGCTGGTAGAAAGGGAAAAATCCTTTAAAAATTCCTTTTTCCTGTGGCCGTGGCTAGATGGGGGCATGTGACTGAGTGGGTGTGGGTGAGTGATGTCAAGTTGTCCACCCCCACTCAGTCACATGCCCCCCACCTAGCCACGCCCACCGAACCGGTACTGAAAAGTTTTGAATCCCACCACTGATGTTTAATCTCCTTAGATGTACAAACATTAATATATTCAATATTTTTGCTCAGAAAGACATTTTTATGAACAGTACCAATTATGATCTTTCTATAACTATTCTTGAAAAATAGATACAGGATTATAATAAAATAACCCTTAAAAATTCCCAAAACTCTTTTTCGTTCTAATTTTTCAATGATTCTTCCCCTTCATATGGAGTCAGAATATTGTGCATTTGTTCCAGTAAAAGGATAGACCTTGAAGTTCAATGGCCTCCACAGTACCACTAGGGATTGCATAAATAAAATTATAATTCTGGTTTACACAACAGTAACAAGAACTTAAAAAGTGGGACACAGTAAAGATTTTAGGGCGGCTGCTTATTCTTGTATTTCCAGATGAATCTGAAATCTATTAAATTCCCAATCTGTTCTGGTTCTCTATGAGAAATTAAAGCTAAAGCCACTTGTTTTTGTACAACTGGAGTCTGCTGCCCTTTCCCCTGAATTCCATCATGAAGTATGGACTATTAGTGAGGGCATGCTGCATAAAGGTGCTGTGTGCCAGTTTCCAAAAGCAGGAGGAGGGATGTGTTTGAAAAACAAGACAGAGCTGAGGGAGAGGACAGCATAGCCAGAAAAATGCCAGCTGAAGTCAGAGGAGTTGGAGTAATGGAAATAGGTAGGACTGTTTCTCCAAGGGTTTCCTGCTTGAGCAGGAAGTTGGATTAGGAAACCTCCAAGGACCCTTCCAAGTTCCAACTCTATTATTCTGTTCTTCCATGATGGATTGTTATGTGCTTCCATTACGCATATCAGCCACTTTCTCCAGCTGTGCAAAACAGTGAACAGCTGGAATTATGTGCCTCATGAAGCTAATCAAGCCAAGAGCTATAATTGAAATTACTTTTTGGGTAAAGAAATGGAGAGTAGAAAAAACTGTGCTCTTTTAATAAGTTAGTCATGTTACTGTTATTGTGCATATTCTAAAATGAAATGCTTGCCATGACCAAGATGGCAGAGCAAAAGAAACAACAATCACAATGAATCCTCAAATATACAATATCTGCTTTAATTTCTGATTCTATCAGAAGTCCTCGACAGTTTGAGAATAGCCAAGACTCTCAAAATGGGAGAAATCCTGAAGCTGTTTACCATGTTGACAATAGTATTCCCAGATTAAAATAATCTTCAAATTCATCATTTTCTAATACTTTTATTCAATTTGATATTTTTTTCTTCTCTTATGCCAAATTATTAAACAAAATATGCTTAACTACAAAAAAGAAATGTTACTCCTAATTTTTGACATTTATTTTATTTTAGAAAATAAATTTATTTCAGGAATTATAGATTTCCAAATAATTTTAATTGTTTGTTTTATTACTTGCATCATTATGGATGAGTCCTCAGCTAACGACTGGTAAAATTTACTTAACAATGGCAACAGGGATTGCTGGAATTATGGTCAGTAAACAATGCGGTCACAAATTCTGCTCCCAATTATAGTCATAAAGTGAAGCCTACCTTTTCTAAAATTATAAAAATCTAAGTACTTTATATTCCAGAAATGCTTATTTTATCCTGGACTATGTTAAATGACAATTACACAATAATGTAACATTTCCTCGAACCATCCCCAATTAGATGTAGGTTAAGACATTCCAAACTTAGCTGCATTGTTTGAATAATAGTCAAGAACACTCTTACATAAAATATAATAGAAGGGAGGATGCTATGTACATCAGTCATTCATATGTTTTGTTAGCTATCTGAGGTTGGAACAATGTGGTTCAGATTCATGGGGTAGATGAGCTATATGTCCTACACCCAAAATAATTACACTAAGATGGTCTCTTTGATTAGACCAAACTATTGGTAAAGGCAAAGTAAGCTTGCCAATTTCACACACTTTCCTATGAGACAAAATAATCAGAACAATATAGTGTACAAAGAAGATGGTCAGTGCCAGGTTGTATGGGTTAATTATTAGTAGATCAAAAGTTCTGAAACAAAAGAGAACATTTTTAGTAAGAGAGAGCTGATTTAGCAAAACAATTAGATCAGATGTCTAGGAGCATCATTGTTAAAAAAAATCAGGATAATTAATAACACTATTAATTTCCATAGCAATAATGCATCAAGAACCAATGATTTATAATTTTTATTGGATCACTTTCTTAATGCAAGAAAAAAATTATGTCTTGCGTTGTAATGACACGTAAAGACAAAATCCATCATACAATGACTTTATTTTTAATATTCTAATTCTAGTGTTGTATACTGTGACTGTATTTTGCTAAGATAACTTGAGATAAAAATAATGATCAAAAAGTGACTGAGTCAGTTTTCAATAGTCTTTACACAGGTCCTGAAGAATTCAACTGCAACTTCCGGTTCCGGCGGCTACGGCGACGGGCAAGCTTTTGCCCGCTCCCGCTCTCCCGGTGGGCTTCCCCCGCTTCTGGGGTGGCACAGGACGCCCCGGAGAGGCGTCCTGCCGAGGGAGCGGCTCGCGGAGGGCCCTGGCATCGGCGGCGGCTGGTGGGGGCTTCTCCGCTTCGCTCTAGGCACCGGGGAGCAGTATCGGAGGGCGCGTGGGCGTCTCGCTCCATGCCGATCGGACAACATACTTTTGAAGGAAGCAGCGGCGGTATGGTGAGAGGCTTCCTTTCTTCACTCCCTTTCTTTTTGAATTGATGGACTTTCCAGCGTTTTTAAAAGTTAAACTTTCGGACTCTTGCTGGAGGTACGGCTAGAGGGAGGGGACATTCCCCCCCCCTTGGACAAGCGGCTTGAGAAGATTTTGCTTTCGCCCCCAGGGGAAGGAGGAGGGGGGAGAGCCAACTAATGATGCCTCACCCCTGTAAAAGTGACTTTCATTGGATTTAGTTCCAGAACTTATGGGTGAACTGAGAATTTTCTGAACTTTTAAAACCTTGTTATGCCTCTGAGCCCAAAGCTGGCAGGGCAAGATGGCACACTTCCGTTGTCTTCATGAACGGTGAAACCTGACTCCACCTTTAAAATTCAGGCTTCCGGTCTTTGTCTCCGTGTCACCCAGAAGAATGTCTTGTGGATTGCTATTTCCTGAACCCTCTGGAGAGAAAATTTTTCTCTATTGCTAGACTGACTAAAGAATCTCCCAGCTGCTTGGATCTTCTGCCTCCTGAACTCATCTGCCTGCTCTACCTCTTCAGTTGTCCAGTCTCTACACTGACTGATTTCTCTGCTTTATAAACTATGTCTCCAAAAAGACCACCACCTGGAAAACCTGGCTTTGCTACTTCTGCACCGACATCTGCAACATCCAGTCCTGCCACACAGTCAAAGATTACAGAACTGATGCAACCTAAGAGTACAGAGATGGATTTGCAACAAATGCTTCAGCAACTCATACAGGGCCAGGAAGAAATTAAGAAACAATTAAAGGAAATGAAGGAAGAACTTAAAGAGAATCAAGTTCAAATTTATAAGAACTCACAGAGACTGGACCTTGTGGAGGGTGGAGTGGCGGAGGCGAGGGGGGGGGTAGAAGCTTTGCAGAAGGGTAACAAAGAACTTGATATACAACAAATGAAAACAGAATTTGAGAGAATGTCCTTTTATCTTAGATTTCAAAATGTTATAGAAGCATATGGGGAAAACATAAGGGACATCATGACTAATATCTTAGCTGAATATATACATAAAGATAAACAACAGATGGAATGGGAGATAGACCTGGTCTATAGAGTGAACTCAGCATATGCCAGAACACATAATGTACCCAGGGAGGTCCATATCAAATTTCTTAGGAAAAGCACAAGAGACATAATTCTGGGTGTACAAAGGGGGCAAGCATTGACATATCACGACAGGGAGATAACCATCTTGAAGCAGATCCCAAAAAAAATTAAGGAGAAAAGGAAAAATTATTCGCAATTGGCGAATAAATTATACCAGAAAGGGGTGTGGTTTAGATGGTTGATGCCTGAAGGGATGTTGATATTCTGGGAGGAGACAAGAATCAGAATCAATACACCCATAGAGGCTCAGGCCTTTATGGAAAAAAATAAAGCGAACCTAGAAAAAACAGAAGACTCTTCAACGGTCACACAGGACACGGGAGGGGCCGGAGCTCTGCCAGCGGGGGGAGAAGGGGCAACACTAAGAAAGCTCAGATCACAAAAATGAATAAGAAAATCACATTGTTATAAACAGACCGAAAGTAATAATGAAATTATATCTAGACTATACATTATAATATATAAGCTGATTAAAAATTTTTTATAGAACTAATATGCTGATTTTATACGATTTTGTATTAATGTTTTATACATAGATGTATCTTATGAGTTTGGAGGGAGGGGGCGTCTGCCATACTTGCAACTGCCAAAATTTGTATACCATTCCACCTACCCTTTTCCTTATAAATGTTTTAAAAAACCAATAAAATTTTCTGAAAAAAAAAAAGAATTCAACTGCTACCCAGTTGTATTTATATCTATTAGATCTATTTTTTTTCTTCAAAAAAAAAAGGGTAGGCATGTTTATATAGCTTGTTATATGCCTTTAAGAAAATCATCCTGCAAGATATATTACATCCTCCTAATGACAAGACCAAAGACTGAGGTTCTACTTAATGTAATTAAGAGTGCTAAACAGGAAAACGAAATCTTTTTAGTTCATTTATAGACATTATTACATATTTCATGCTAAATTATAGTGTAGTTCTGATTTGGTTGCATGCCCTAAACTATAAAATCATAGCATCAGAGGGCTAGAAGGAACCTTGGAGATCTTCTAATCCACCCCTCTGCCCAAGGCAGGAGTCCTTATACCATACCAGACAAAAGGTTGCCCAATCAACCAGTCAACCACTGGTTGCATATTCTATATGCTATATTTAAATAAACTATGCCTTAGTATAATATGTGAACCAGAGGTGGGTTCCTACCGGTTCGGCCCGGTTCATCTTTTTTTTTTTTTTTTGCCTTCTGCGCATGCACAGAGCAATTTTTGTTGCACTGGGCATGCGTGAAGCATGCGCGCATGTCACATCCCTGAGCGAATCAGCAGTATCAACAGCCAGACCCCTCCCCTGATGTGAACCTAGCTATATCATTTAACAATTTTCTTCTAGATACAGTTGGTTAATTCTCTGGCTGGATTCATACTTTACTCTAAGTCATGATTTTGCTGAACATAGTTTGTTGAATAAATCAGATTCATACTTCATATTAAGCCATAGCTCACAGCTCATAGTTTATACACCATAATGACTAGGTTCATTTAACAGAGAGAGAGAGATTTAAATAACCACATTATGGCTTACTTGATATCCGAACAGAATCTCTAATTTGTCGAAAAGTGCTGAAAATTTTACTTATTAAACTGGAAGTACTCCACATGGAATTTCCATTTTAAAATTATTATTTCCACTTTAGTAGATGTTGTCTTTCCTAGCTGCTATATAAGGAGCCTGTGGATTAGATACTTTCTGAAAATCCATGTTCATGCAATAATTTTCATACACTGCTTAATCAATAAAACATTATTTTCCAATCGAGGATCTGAATCCATTTTAATTTCCTTAACGTTTATTTAACATTTTTAAAATTATTTAATGGTGAACTTATATGACTACAAACCACCAGGACTAACAACATAGGAACACAAATGCAGCATGTCTGCTAGCTCTTTCTATAAGTGCCTTATATCTAATGAAATAGTACTATAAATTATCAGCAAGCAACCTCAGCTTTAAAGAAGTTAAACAAGCTAAACGAGAAGTTAAAGTTAAACAAGGTATGGACATCATGCAAAGAATGTCTTTCAAAATTCTTTCAAACTCTTCAATAGCATCAGTTGAGTTCCAGGTCACATGACTTGGAAGGAATGGGCTTATGAAAGAACCAGTATGGAGTGTTGCATACCTGACTCTCCCATAGGCATTGGGGATTTTTTTAAATCCTCTGAATTCCCTGACTAGATCTGCCCATTTTTAATGCAATCCTTTAACGCAATAAGTCACTTTTTTCAGTGCTGTTGTTGTAACTTTGAACAGTTACTAAGTGAACTATTGTAAGTCAAGGACTACCTTTTCTTAGCTTTCCCTGCTTCATCTTCCTGCTCAATTTTCCTTTCAATGGGTTAGCATGGCTGGCTGGGGAATTCTGGGAGTTGAAGTCCACAAGTCTTAAAGTTCCCAAGTTTGGACACCCCTGGGTTAGACAGAATGAAAATCGAGCTATTTTAAAGGAGCTGTAGAGATCTGGATGACCACCAGGTGGCAGGAATGAATATAATTTTTTTGTGGATATGTTTGCTGCTATCTAGTGATAGTTTGGAATTCTGCAGCTCAGATCTGGCAAAAAAAAATCTGAAAAAAAGAAAACTTTAGTATAAACTATAAAAGATCATGGAAGAAGCAAAGTCACAATAACTCAGTAAAGACCCAGCATCATCAGTGAACATTGAATGCCAGCTATTGTGAGACTGGAAGAATGAAATGGAATTGAGTATCATGGAAAAGGAATTAACTAGTTTGTGTTAATCCTGGACACTAGTATATTGTGCTACAAATTGCTTTAGATGTCGCTTGTTCTATCATTTTGTATGATCTCAGGTGAATTGGAGTGAAACTTTGCAAAACATTTAGATCATTAAAGCTTGCTGCTAATAAAGTTTATTGTATGGCGTTATGGCACTGATTTTGATTGTGTAATTTTACTAAATCTCAGCCAAGCAGCTTGTTGGAAACTAATAAATATGGAAAGACACTAGATATTAGATAATTTAAAAAACAGAGGCTGGGTTCAGAATGTAAGTTGCTAACCAACAAGAGCTTGTTTACAATACAGTGCACGTTTGTTTTTTATTGGTGGTGTTTCCTTAATAAAGAAGCAGGGCCTAGTCAATCCTTGCATTATATCAATATTTTGAAATATACAAAGTAATACAGTAGTTTAGAAAAGAACTTGTTTTGAATTCACAATCCTATATATGCTTATCTGGAAATAGAACCAGTTAGATTCTG
Source organism: Natrix helvetica (assembly GCF_964273705.1). NCBI lineage: Eukaryota > Metazoa > Chordata > Lepidosauria > Squamata > Natricidae > Natrix > Natrix helvetica. The sequence goes on from NC_138548.1 coordinate 288,351,237, forward strand.
AAAGAATGAAAATTACTTTTAGGATAATGAATACATGCTAACACTTTTTTAGACATGCTGCTAGCTCTTTCAGAGCAGACCTGAGACCCAATTTGGCAACAAATATCATCCTTCAAAGGTGAGTTGAAACATCAGCACCTGCTGTAAGCATTGTCTCATATGCCACTTAACCTGTAAATCATGTTATCAATGAATAGAAACTGTAAAAGTCTGTGCTCCAATTATTCCAATGCTGAGTTCATGCAGTGCCTGTGTTCCAGAGTTTTTTAAATCATGGCTTATGGAATTAACTACACAAAGAGAGCCCATATAATATCCTAAATCAGAAATGTATATTATGGCCTAGTTCCGTGATAGCGAACCTATAGGATGCATGACAAGATGGCACACAGCACCTTCTCTATGGGCATGCGAGCCGTTGCCCCAGTTCAGCTCTGCCGTGCATGCGCGTGTGCTTCCCCCTGTCCAGCTGGTCTTTGGGTCTCTGCTGCGCATGGGCGTGGGGTGGTGCACATGCGGGGGGGCCTTGCATGCATGTGCAGGAGGTGGAGCAGGGCACATGTAGGGTACAGGGGACATGTGCAGGGGCCAAAACCGCATTGCATTTTGGGGTTTCGAGCGTGCCTATACTTTGGACACTCGGTCCGGAAAAGGTTAGCCATCACTGGCCTAGGTCTTATATAAGCTACAGGAACTTGCTCTTTGTGCTGATTGTTGACTCCTATGCATAAATAAGTTATCAAAATGTATCTATTTTATATCCCACCTTTGTTATTTTTATAAATAACTCAAAGTGGTGAATGTACACAGTATTCCTTCCTCCTCCTATTTTCCCCACAACAACAACCCTGTAAGGAAAGTTGGGCTGAGAGAAAGTGATTAGCCCAAAGTCACCCAGTTGGCTTTGATGTCTCTAAGGCAGGAGTAGAACTCGTGGTCTCCTGACTTCTACTGGTGGTGCCTTAACCACCAGATGGAATTGGATCTTAAGAGCTGACTTATTCTTCGAAGTGCTTTTTGTGAGTTTTCCTGACACTCTTCCACATGTTAAATAAAAAGAAATACGTGTAGTTCTTGGACTCACAACCATTCGTTTAGGGACTGTTTGAAGTTACAGCAGCATTGAAAGAAGTTATTTATGACCGCTTTTCATACTTATGACTGTTGCAGCATCCCAGTGTTCACGTGATCAGAATTTGGATGCTTGGGAACGAGCGTGTATTTATGATGGTTGAAAGGCCCTGGGGTCATGTGATCACCTTTTGTGATTTTCTGACATGCAAAGTCATTGGGAAGCCAGATGCATTTAGCAATGTTGTCACTAACTTAATGCAGGTAGTCCTTGACTTACAACAGTTCATTTAGTGACTGTTCAGTTACAACGACACTGAAAAAGGGACATGGTCATTTTTCACACTTATGACCTTTGCAGCATCCCCTGGTCACGTGATTTACATTCGGTTGTTTGCAGTGTCCCGGGTCACATGATGTCCTTTTGCGATCTTCTGACAAGCAAAGGCAATAGGAAAGCCAGATTCACTTAACAACGGTGTTACCAATTTACCAGTTGCAGTGATTCACTTAACGAACATGGCAAGAAAGGACGTTACATGGGGAAAAACTCACCTAACGAATTTCTCACTTGGCAACATTACTTTTCGGTTCAATGGAAGTCATAATTCGGGGGCTACCTGAAACTGCAGTGATTCATTTAACAACTTTGGCAAGAAAGGTTATAAAACGAAGCAAAGTTCACTTAACTGTCTTGCCTAGCAACAGAAACTTTGGGCTTAATTGTGTTTGTATGTCAAATATTACCTGTAACAGAGTTGATTATTTCCACAGGGAGAACCTCCTTCCCACTGGATCTTGCTTTCAAAAAAGTAGAGACAGGTTTGGTTAAAGGGCTCTTTGGACATTCACGGGCAATTTATTATAGTCATTTATTAACCTTGTTCTGCCAGAAGTATCTTAACCAATGGAGTAGAATATCAAATGTTAATTTTACTCAAGGAAACTTTTTTTTTAAAAAACACCAACACTGCAAGAATTTGCAAGATGTTACCAACTGAATTAAATGGCAGTCTCCATCAATCTAGTTACTCTTAGGTTTTCATCAGGAGGTTATTTATTTATGTATTTGTTTATCAAATTTGCTGGTCCCAATTGTGATCATTAAATGTGAACTACTTGTAGTTGTCCTAATAATAAATGGCATAAGCCTCATCTTATTCTGTTGTTAGTTATCACTGTTTTGCCCAGATTGAAATAAGCAAAACCATCACAATCATGACACCAACTAGGAACTGTTTATGCACTAACAATAGCCAGCCACATAAAATCAGCTCCATAAATTTAGCTATGTTCCAAAATGTTCCCGGAAAGATAAGATCAGTGATAATTACATCAGAACATGGAAGGAAGTGATTTTAAGTTATAAGGAGTAAGTGGATGTTTTCAAAAGACACCCAATGAACCCATTAAACAAGTTCAGAGGGACAACCTATTCATATAAGCAATTTAGGTGTATAAGAATAATCTTATTTTGATCCACTGTATTTCCAAATTGTTATGCAGAGAAAAGTAACTATTGTGCAAACATGTAATCAATTATTTTACACAGCTACTGAGAGATATAAAAAAAAGATATATAAGACTTTGCATTGAGTAATATTCCTGCTAAAGCAAATACACAATGAACCTTGTCTAAATGTGGGGTGTAAGATAACCTCCACCTTCTGCCACCACGTCCCCACCAAAGAAACCCACAATCAACTTTGCATTGGCTCATATGTATACGAAGTCTGTTAGTGAATGTGTGAATATGCATGAAGGATTCTGTCCATGAAGACAAATGTTCTCTCTGAATAAATAGCCCTGGTACATGGGCTATCAGAAAAGCCAGTCTGGTTTACTAGCAATAGCAATAGCACTTAGACTTATATACCGCTTTACAGTGCCTTATGGTCCTCTCTAAGCAGTTTACACAGTCAGCATATTGCCTCCAACAATTTGGATCATCATTTTACCCACTTCAGAAGGATGGAAGGCTGAGTCAATCTTGAGCCTTGGATTTGAACTGCCAAATTGAAGGCAGCCGGCAGTCAGCAGAAGTAGCCTGCAGTACTGCACTCTAACCACTGCGCCACCACGACCAAGCTTAAAAACTGACTTCTAGTCCCACTTTAGGGATGAAAACCGGCTGGGTGACTTTGGGCCAATAACCCATGATAAAAATTGGTACTAGCCAATGGATTAACACTTGATTGATTCCCACCCACCAAAAAAAAAAAAAAAAAATAGCAGACCCTGCACTTGCAGGAAAATGTTAGGGGGAAAAAAACTGTAAAAATTCTCTGTACATGGAGTACACTATAACACATTTATAGTTTCTGGCATAGCAAACAGAGGAAGACCAGACACAGGGCATTATAGCCATTATGCAGTTCTAGATTACCTTCCAAAAACTGTACTGGGAAGCAAGAGGGTATTAACTCTTTTCTCAAAATGAACATCTTTATAGAAGGCAGTACCTTCCTGAAAGGACTGTTAAAGCAAAAAAATAATAATTAATACATTCTGATTTATTAAGTACTGTATACCGGCGCCCCCCAACCTTTTGGGCACCAGGGACTGGTTCTGTGGAGCAGAGGGGATATCGTTTTTCATGCCTGCATCCCATGGGTGGGGCTTAGCTTGTTGGCGTCGCCCGTTTTCTGATATGCTGCGGCACAGTACTGGTCCACGGACTGGGGTTAGGGATCCCTGCTGTATACAGTAATAGCAAATGTGAAGGGATAGGTCTCTGTTTAAGGAAAACTATTCAGTTTTGAGACATGAGATTCATTATTTAAATAGGAATTTTGATTTTATTAATGTATTAAATTTAAAGATGTTATATGAATGTTCTTCAACTAAATTCCACCTATCTTAAAGTTGACAAGGGCGAGAAATACTGGTTTATATGCCTCTCAATCAAATAAGGATCGATGTGACTTTTTTTTTTTTTTTGGAATCAGTGTTAATTGCTAGTGACTGCATCAAATAGGAACTGCATTTTCTTGGCAAGGTTTTTCAGGAATGGTTTGCTATTGCCTCCTTCCTACAACTAAGGGAGAGTGACTGACCCAAAGTCATCTATCTGGCTTTGTACATTGAGTCAAGAATAGAACTCCTGGTACCTTAATCACTACACCAGACTGGCTCTCCAATGTGAGTTACAAAGGAAAAACTCAAAACATTAAAATAAAAGCCATCACAAAGCATAAGAAAACCAAAATAATGTAATGGCAGTTCTTCCTACAGCTCAAAAAAAAAAAAAAAAACAGCTACCACATCCAGGCCTATATTAGGATGGTCCCAGGGGTGGGCTGCTGCAGGTTCAGCCAGGTTCGGGAGAACCTGTAGCTAACGTTATGGCTAGTTTGGAGAACCTCCAAATCCCACCCCTGGCTGGCCCTTCCCACCCCTCCCCTCCCCGGAGTCTCCACGTGGCCTGCTTTGGATGTGAGGACCCCTGCGGAGGCTCAGGGAGGGGGAAAAATGGGCCTCCCAGAAGTTCCAGAAGGCTGGAAACAGGCCCACTTCCGGCCTCTGGAAGGCCTCCGGAGCTTTGAGGAGGAAGTTTTCACCCTCCCAGAGGCTCTATGAAAGCCTCTGGAGCATGGGGAAATGAAAACGCACCCCCCCCCGCCATGGTGCAAGAGGCTGACTACACCACGCCAACCACGCCCACGCCCACCCAGCAACCAGGCAGAGAACCCGTTGCTGAAATTTTTGAAGCCCACCCCTGGATGCTCCCTCTGATCATCAGGAATGGGACAATTCACCATGACCAATTCGCTGCAGTCAATTCACTGCAGGATAATTCAACAAATGTCCTACACACCTGATCACCAGTCTTTCTCCAAGGCTCTATGGAAAAGCCAGGCTTTAATGGCTTTCCTCAACAACAACAAAAAATGGGACGGGAACTAATCTAATCTTGTGAAGAATGCTTTTCCAAAGAATGAGACACTAAGTAAGAAGTCCCTGAAGGAGACATTTCTTAGATAAGGAACTCAAAGAAAACCCACCCTTCCCAAACTTATTGGGTAGACAAAAACAACTAGAAAAGGATATCCAAGTCCTAAGAAATTTAAACCTTTAAATTCCTCAATCTTTAATTTAATTGTACTCAGAAGAAAACAGGTACAGCTAGTCCTTAACTTATGATGGCTTGTTTTACGACCATTTGCATTTGCAATGGCCTTGGAAGGGTTGTTTTAAAGCACTCTTGGCTGTTGTAAATGCTTGCACTGCTGCTCCCCACGGACATATGCAGCGGTGGGATTAACTTACCTTCCTTACCGGTACGCAAATGTGAGTGCACGCGCCATGTCTGTGTATACGCAGTGCTCGCACATTACATCAGGACGGGTGGGCGGAGCCTCCCATAGCCGCTGCTACCTGTTCGCCTGAACCAGAGAGAACTGGCTGAATACCACCTCTGGTCATGTGACCACATTTCAGGCTCTTGGCAACCTGTTCGATTTTACAACCAGTTGCCAAGTGTCCTGCAGTCATGTGATCATCATTTGCAATCTTCTCTCCTGAAAAAGGTATTGGGGAAGCCGGTAGGGAAGGATGCAAGCAGAGGGGGCAGAGGAATTATGGTTCATTTCCCCAGTGCACCAAGGGAGTTTTCCCTTCTCCTTTGTGCAGGAAGAGGATATTTCCCCCTGCACTAGAGAAACAGTCTTAAAATCTGGTGAAAATGCTTACAAACCTTCTGAGCCTTTCAGAAAGCTGGCATTTGCCACTGTTTTCTTTTCCCCAAACATTAGTGAAGGGCCAGCTTTCTGAAAGGTTCTAGGGTGGGAAAACTAAGCCTTTCAGAGCATTAACATTTACCAGCATTTTTGCCAGATTCAATTTCCATTCCTCCAGCAAGCAAATGGATCTCAAACCTGACAAAAAAACCAAAAATGTAAGCAAAGACCATTTTGCTTGGAAGCAGGGGTGAAATTCAGCTGGTTCTGACAGGTTCTGGAGAACCGGTAGCAGACGTTTTGAGTAGTTCAGAGAACTGGCAAATACCACCTCCGGCTGGCCCCAGAGTGGGGTGGGAATGGGGATTTTGCAATATCCTTCCCCTGCCATGCCCACTAAGCCACGCCCTCAGAACCAGTAGTAAAAATTTTTGAATTTCACCACTGCTTGGAAGGCCCCTTTTCCAAATTGCACAAAGGAACCTTCCAAACCAAATATGGCCCGCTTGGAGGATGAAGCAAGAGGCCTTGGTAATCAGCAACCGCAGAACAATGCAAAGGTACAGGTAAGTGGATGCAGGTGTGGTGGGGTGAACAGAGGACCCAGCCCATTTTCCCAGTGCTCCGCTTAATGACATGCATGATCACTTAACAACTGCAATTGGGAGAGTAGGTATTGCACTTGTTGAGTGAAGCATTCAGTGATAACTCCCTTAGCAACACCCCCCCCCCCCGGATTCCAGGTTCAATTGGCCATAAGTGGAGGACTAAGTCAGGCTCTTGTACCTTTACAGTATATGTATTGCTACATTAATCTTTCTACTTCCTTTCAGTATTTCATGATGTTGAACTCTTCAAAAAGTTTGAAGGGAAGCTTTTGTATAGTTCTGTCAAACTCCATTTTATTAGTACCTCTCTTGTGCACAGCAGCAACAAAATAAGGGAGCTTCTTCCTGTGAAGTTGGAAATGGAACATAAAAGGGTAATAATAATACAATTTCTTTCACAGTGTGTTTGACTAGCTATTGTTTTTAGTTTACTTTACTTTGTTGCCATTGCACATCGTACAACAAAATTAAATGTCATATTCAGTGTATTATAACTATAAAAATAAAAACACAAAAATGTATCCTTCACATGTTATATAAATTGAAATTGAAAACCCGATATTGCATTAATGCATTTTGTACAATAATAAAATGATGAGACTTTATAGAAACTTTACAGTAGAAAATTATCTTTCTCCTACTTTAACCAACCCATCATGAATGCACGATAGTAAAATCAAATAATTTTGCTCATCATTTGTTCCTACAACCTTGCATTATTATATTGCTTAAACTTATTTTTTTATTTGTTTGTGGAATGTCTAAGAGGGCTTTTTGGTGGGGTTATGGCTGGTTTGGTTGCTTTTTTTGGCCATATTCCTTTTCTAATATTACGCTTTCAGAAAGAAAGGTAGAATCAAATATTTAAGAACCTCAATGTGAATAAAAGTAGTGGGATACGTATTTAGCAGTTTAGATCTGATAAATAATTTTGTTACGTTAATTTATTTTTTAAAACAATTAAATTAAAGTTCATCACATAAACAAGGTTCTTGGATCATTTCACATTCAGTGTTTGAGTTGTTCTTTTACAGATCTTTATCGTCTTTTGTTAAATATACCTAAATGTTTAATGGGTCATTCTGTCCTGTTGAATATGCCTTTAAAATGTCCCTGGATATATATATATATTTCTTTTGCTGACCATTTCTTTTGGACCCTCTCTTATTTTTTAAAATAAATCTATATAATTTAATAAGTATATTCAGTTCCAGTCTAGAATGAACTGCATTGGTGAGATGTATAAAATTCACCTCTGCACAAAGATTATGTTTATATTTTATACAGATTATATTTTATGAAGATGATAAATATTATCTTTTATAAAGATGATATTTATATTATATGAATGAATTCTTTGCATTCATTTTTTCTCCTTAAATTTTAAGGGAGAGAAAGGAAGAATAAAATAGAACAACAGAGTTGGAAGGGACCTTGGAGGTCTCCTAATCCAACCCCCTGCTTAGGCAGGAAACCCTACAACATTTCAGACAAATAGTTATCCAATGATTCCAATCCTTTCTTAAAAACTTCCAGTGTTGGAGCATTTACAACTTCTGGAGGCAAGTTGTTCCACTGATTAATTGTTCTAACTGTCAAGAAATTTCTCCTTAGTTCTAGGTTGTTTCTCTCCTTGATTAGTTTCCACACATTGCTTCTTGCTCTACCCTCAGGTGCCTTGAAGACTAGCTTGACTCCCTCTTCTTTGTGGCAACCCCTGAGGTATTGGAACACCGCTATCATGTCTCCCCTAGTCCAGTGGTCGGCAAGCCGCGGCTTGCGAGCCACATGCGGCTCTTTACACATTTTAATGCGGCTCTTCTGTGTGCCGGGCGCCCGCTCCCCTCCCTCCCACTGTTCCCTCTAAGGTGCGCGGCTGCTAGAACTGGCCGCCCGCAAAGGACCTCCCCGGACTTCTTTGGTGAGCGCGGGGCGACTGACGCCAGGAAAGCAAGCCCGGGGAGGAGGTCCTTTGTGGGCAGCCAATCCTAGCTGCTTGCGCCCGGCGCTGCAGCTAAAGTAAAGCCCCTGCCGCTACCGGAATATCTGCTGCCGCCTCCTCCTCCTCCAACAGCACCCGACGCTGCGGCAGAGGTGAAGCCGCCAAAGCTCCCGCCGGTGCCCCCGCCTATGGCAGCGGCGCCTCCCCCTCCGTTCGGAGCACCTGAGTTGGGCCCCGCGTTACCCTGCCCCCTCCTCCTCTGCTGTGCTTTTGAGGAGCCATGAGGCCGCGGGAGCCAGTAGGAAGGCGGCGGGGGGGGGGGGCAGGAGCAGGGAAAAAAGGCCTCATGGCTTCTCAAAAGCATGGCGGCGGCGGAGAAGGCAGCAGGGGTAACGCGGTGCTCCGAGTGGAGGGGGCGCCAGCGGGAGCTTTGGCGGCTTCACTCCAAATGTAGTGGTGCTGTTGGAGGAGGAGGAGGAGGAGGCAGCTGTTGTTCTGGTGGCGGCAGGGGCTCATCGTCGACATCTTCAGCAGCAGCCCTGCCCCCTGTGAAAAAAGCCGAAGATGGATCCACGCAGATGACGTCGCCGCAACATGACTGGAGGAGGAATTCTGGGAGTTGAAGTCCACAAGTCTTCAAGCTGTCAGGTTTGAAGACCCTGGGTTTTTTCTTTTTTCTAAAGGGTTAGGGGTGCAAGGGTCTTGCAACTTGACAGCTTTAAGACTTGCATGCTTCAATGCCAGAGTTCCTGAGCCAACATGACTGGAGGAGGAATTCTGGGAGTTGAAGTCCACAAGTTTTCAAGCTGTCAGGTTTGAAGACCCTGGGTTTTTTTTTCTAAAGGGTTAGGGATGCAAGGATCTTGTAACTTGACAGCTTTAAGACTTGCATGCTTCAGTGCCAGAGTTCCTGAGCCAACATGACTGGAGGAGGAATTCTGGGAGTTGAACTCCACAAGTCTTAAAGCTGTCAGGTTTGAAGACCCCTGGGTTTTTTTTTCCTAAAGGGTTAGGGATGCAAGGATCTTGTAACTTGACAGCTTTAAGACTTGCGTCCTTCAAATGCCAGAGTTTATTGAAACTAAAAACAGTGTACCATCCTATGTATTTTCGGTTTTAAAAATGTGGCTCTCAAAATAAATTTCAATCGTGGTTTTGGCGAGATTTGGCTCAGTTGAAAAAAAAGGTTGCCCACCACTGCCCTAGTCCTTATTTTCATTAAACCTGACATACCCAGTTCCTACAACCGTTCTTCATATGTTTTAGTCTCCAGTACCCAATCATCTTTGTTGCTCTTCTCTGCACTCTAGTTTCTAGAATCTCCACATCTTTTCTACATTGTGGAGACCAAAACTGAATGCAATATTCCAAGTGTGGCCTTACCAAGGCATTATAAAGTGGTATTAACACTTCACGTGATCTTGATTCTATCCCTCTGTTGATGCACCCTAGAACTGTGTTGGCTTTTTGGGCAGCTGCTACACACTGCTGGCTCATATTTAAATGATTGTTCACTAGGATTCCAAGATCCCTCTCACAATCACTACTATTTAGTGAGGTACCACATATACTCATATAATCGCTCAGATCCCGAGCAGATGGACCCCCTTCAGTGGACCAGAAGAGCCGCCAACAGTGAGTCTTGTGAGACCATTCTGGGAGGAGTTTGCGTCTGTTGCCCCCGAGGATTTGGATAGGTTGCGTGGGTGGCTGCGACCGACCACATGTTTAATGGACCCGTGTCCCTCCTGGTTGGTACTGGCATCCTGGGAAGTGACACGAGGCTGGCTACTGGGCCTGGTGAACGCCTCTTTGAGCGAGGGGTCCTTTCCTGCCGCCTTGAAAGAGGCGGTGGTGAGGCCCTTACTCAAGAGGCCTTCCCTTGACCCGATGGAGCTAGCTAATTATCGTCCAGTCTCCAACCTTCCCTTTTTAGCGAAGGTTGTAGAGAATGTGGTGGCACAGCAGTTTCCACGACACCTTGAGGAATCCAAATATCTAGACCCACGCCAGTCCGGCTTCCGGCCCGGACACAGCACGGAGACGGCCTTGGTCGCGTTGGTCGATGATCTCTGGAGGGCCAGAGATAGGGGTTGTTCCTCTATCCTGGTCCTATTAGATCTCTTGGCGGCTTTTGATACCATCGACCATGGTATCCTATTGCGCCGGCTGGGGGGAATGGGAGTTGGAGGCACCGTTTTGCGGTGGTTCGGCTCCTACCTCTCCGACCGGACGCAATGTGTGTTGGCAGGGGGGCAGAGGTCGACTCTGAGGCCACTCACTTGTGGGGTGCCTCAGGGGTCGGTCCTCTCGCCCCTTCTGTTCAACGCATATGTGAAGCTGCTGGGGGAGATCATCCGTGGTTTTGGGGTGGAGTATCATCTGTACGCTGACGATACGCAGCTGTACATTTCTACCCCAGACCACCCCAACGAGGCTGTCGAGGTGATAACCCGGTGTTTGGAAGCCGTCGGGGTCTGGATGGGGGACAACAGACTCAAGCTCAACCCCTCCAAGACTGAGTGGCTGTGGCTACCGGCACCCCGGTTCAGTCAGTTGATTCCATCGCTGACCATAGGGGGCGAGCAATTGCCCCCTGTGGAACGGGCGCGCAATTTGGGCGTCCTCCTAGATGCCCGGCTGTCAATGGATGACCATGTGGCAGCCGTGGCAAGGGGGGCGTTCCACCAGGTTCGCCTGGTGCGCCAATTGCGCCCCCTACTGGACCGGGATGCCCTACACACGGTCACTCATGCACTGGTGACGTCTCGGCTGGACTACTGCAATGCCCTCTACATGGGGCTTCCCTTGGGACGCGCTCGAAGACTGCAGCTAGTCCAGAACGCAGCCGCGCGGGCTATTTTTGGGAGTACTAGGTACTCCCACGTAACACCGCTCCTGCGCGAGCTGCACTGGCTGCCTGTGGTCTTTCAGGTGCGTTTCAAGGTGTTAATCACCATCTTTAAAACGCTCCATGGCTCAGGACCTAGGTACTTGCGGGATCGCATCCTACCACACACTTCCCTGTGACCGATTCGCTCTCACAGGGAGGGGCTCCTCCGGGTGCCGTCCACTAGGCAGTGCCAACGGGCGACACCTAGGAGTAGAGCCTTCTCTGTGATGGGCCCAACCCTCTGGAATGACCTCCCCCCCGATATCAGAACCACCACCGACTTTCTGTCCTTTCGACGAAAACTGAAGACTCACCTGTTCCGTTTAGCCGGCCTGGACCATTCATAACCTCATTATACCTCTTGGCAGATATATTTTAACTGGGTAATTTTAATTGGGTATTTTTTAGGATTGTTTATATACTGTTTTTTATCTGCTTTACCTGTACAGTGCTGTATTGCCTCCTCTTCTATGTTTTTATGTTTCCATGTTTGTAGTCTATTTTATCTATTTCATTTGACTGTACACCGCCCCGAGTCCCTTTGGGGAGAGGAGGCGGTATAAAAATCGAAATAAAAGGTAAAAAAAAGGTAAAGGTACTGTTTTTTGTGTCTAAATGTAGAACCATACTTTTTTCACCATTGAATTTCATTTTGTTAGATAGTGCCCAATGTTCAAGTCTGTCAAGATCCTTCTGTATCTTGAGCCTATCTTCCGGAGTGTTATTTATTCCATCTAGCTTGGTGTCGTCTGAAAATTTGATGAATTTCCTATCTATCCCCTCGTCCAAATCATTGATGAAGATGTTGAAGAGTACTGAACTTAAAATAGAGCCTTGTGGTACCCCACTGCATACTTCCCTCTATGTAGATGCAGTTCCATTGAGGACTACACGTTAAGTGCTATTGGTCAACCAATTACGAATCCCTCTGGTGGTGATGCTATCTAACCTGTATTTTTCTATCTTATCAAGTAGTACCGTGTTTTCTTAAAAATAAGACAGTGTCTTATTTTCTTTTGATCCCTGAAATAAGCGCTTGGCCTTATTTTTGGGGAGGTCTTATTATTTTTGAGGTGCAGGAGGCAGCAAGATTGGTCACCTCATGGCAGCAGTGTTGTAATATTTTCAGGGAGGGCTTATTTTTTTGGGAGGGCTTATTTTAGCACATGCGTTCAAAAGCCCGATTGGGTTTATTATCCGGGGAGGTCTTATTTTCAGGGAAACAGGGTAGGTTCTGATCTACTTTATCAAGAGATAGAGATTAGTCACAAGAATTCAGACTAACTCTATAAAATTTGTACAAAGTTATAACTTAAAGGAAATTTGGTACAAAATATTCCATAGATGTTGTACAATTCAATCGTATTTGAGACAGATAAATCATATAGTAATAAATGTTGGAAATGCCATGAAACAAAAAAAGGTTTAATCACATAATGTAAGAAGAAACAAAAGTATAGGAAAAGGAAGGGGGGGAGGGAGGCAATACAAAAAAATTCTAATTAAAAAAAATTAAATTGGAAATGAAACCACAAATTTCCTGATTAGGTATGATATCAGAAAAAATCAACAAGAAATATAATAATTTAATGAAATGTATGCTTATTGCAAGAATAAATTTCACTCAACACTCACAGAAAGATGAAATACAAAATTATTAAATTGTATAACAAAATAATTAAAAGGGGGAGGGGAAAGATAATATTAGTGACATTGTCTTTACAAAAAAGGGGCAGATGTAGTGAAACATGTTATAAGACTGGGAAAGTAGTCAAGAACAATTTAGAGAATGAAATGGAATATTCCACACAGTTTATTAGTTCACTAGAAACCAGTGATTTCTCCCCCACAACTCATATTTTAAAATGGGTCAATTTTAATATTTTTAAGAAACACACATTCAGCAGAATCACAAATGGAAAATAATGCAAATATTAAATATTGTACTCCTTAAAACTATATGGAAATCAGAAGAGAAATATTCAGTGCAGAGCTTTCTAAATTGGAACTAATTTCTTTAATTAGTTTAATTAACCTCTGAGGGAGATGGTCACTTTGGAAATAGGAAATATAAATAAATAATTTTTGTTTTAAAATGCAAAGTTGACAATTTTTTGTAGTTATTAATAATAACAGCAAATAAAATAAAGGGACACACACTAAATAATGTTAGATTATATCTGCAACCTAGATTATATCTAGAATTGATAAAGTACTTTAAAATACATAATTTTGCAAAATAAGGAACATATATCAAAGAGGAAGTAATATATATTTGAATGTAATCTTCAAAGAACTAACTGTATGACACTTTCATTCCTTAAATTAAAAAAAAATGAAGAGGAAAAGATTGAGAATTTTGAAAAGTCAGTTTACAAATGATATGTTAATAAATGCAACCAACTCAAAACATTTAAGAAATCACCCAGAAAAAAATGCTACTTTTTATAAGCATTCTCTTTATTAAAAAGGTTGCATTTAGCACACATATATGCTGATCAATTCAACTTTTTAGTCAACAGTCTTACTAAAGACCTAGCAGTCTCTATTTCATTTTGCTACTCTCCATTCCTGGGTTGTAATCTCCTTATTTAGATCATAGGCTTTAACTCTTCTCCATCTGATGAAAACAAAATGAAATAAACTTTGGGGTTGGGGAAGTCTTGTCAAAAACTCCTCATTTTGGCAAGACTCATTCTCCATTCCTTATTGGATGGGTGAAGACAGGCGGGTCCAAGCTAGGATTGGGCTGAAAGAACAAAAATCATAATATGGATATGATATGAACATGATAGAAACAAGAAAATCCTTGCAAAGATAGAAAGAAATGGAAAGCTACAATAATTGTGTTGGTGTAAAGTAGCTTTAGCTGTAGTTCTTTTGTTTTGATTTTTTAATTTCATGCCTTGATTTCTTTGACTTACTATTTTCTGAGCTTGGCATAACATTCCATAAAATGGAACCACATGATGGCTATTATCTGTTTAATGATGCAATACTCTGGAAGTTATCTTGATGTAAGGAGGTTATCACTCGTTTTAGACTACTTTCTAGTTTCCCTTTTCAAATATATATTGTACCTTACACAACATGTAGTCCAGAGGTGGTATTCAGCCGGTTCTCTCTGGTAGCGGTGGCTGGGGGAGGCTCCCCCCCTCCCCAACATAATGTGAGGACTGTGCATGCGCAAAAGGCAATGTGCATGCACAGATGTGGCGCATGTGAGCACTCACATTTGTGAACTGGTAAATGAATCCCACCGCCAGTGACGTGCGGTCATTGGAGGCAGGGGAGGCAGAGCCTCACCTCTCATCATGAAATAATAATATTATAATAATAATATCCACAAGGGAGTTTCATATATATAAGAGGAAGAGGAGGGAGGAGGAGCGCGCGCGGGGCGGTGCCAGCTGGGCAACCGGCGGAGGCAGGAGGGTTCTCGGAAGCGCCAATAACCTTCCTGCCTCCGCTGTACTTTGCGCGCTCCTCGTGACTGCAATAGACGTCCAGAAGTGGCAGGGGCTTGATGACATCGCCGCAGCTGCCATGCGCGGATGGACGGAGGTAGCGAGTGGCGCCGATCCTCCATCCCTCGCTCGCTCACTCTCTTCCGCACGGACACCTCGGCGCCACTCTGGTTACCTCCGTCCGGCCGCGCCCAGCAGCGACGTCAGCAACGTCATCAAGACGAAGTGGCTTGGAGGCAAAGTGCTTTTCAGTGCTTTTCTGTGCGTCTGGCATTTAGGTAGATAGCCGGATGTCCTAAACGCCAGACGCACAGAAAAGCAGCTGCTGTTGGGGATCGTGGAACGCGAGCCGGTGAAGCGCGCTCAGGAAGGCGGGGAATGGGATCACGATCCCATTCGCCGCCTTTCTGAGCGAGCTCCGCCGGCGAAGCGCTCCGCAATCCTTTTCTGTGCATCTGGCGTTTCAGGAAGGCGGGGAATGGGATCACGATCCCATTCGCCGCCTTTCTGAGCGCGCTCCACTGGCGAAGCGCTCCGCAATCCTTTTCTGTGCGTCTGGCATTTAGGTAGATAGCCAGATGTCCTAAACGCCAGATGCACAGAAAAGCAGCTGCTGTTGGGGATCGCGGAATGCGAGCCGGTGAAGCACGCTCAGGAAGGCGGGGAATGGGATCACGATCCCATTCGCCGCCTTTCTGAGCGCGCTCAGCTGGCGAAGCGCTCCGCAATCCTTTTCTGTGCGTCTGGCATTTCAGGAAGGCGGGGAAGGGATCACGATCCCATTCGCCGCCTTTCTGAGCGCGCTCCGCCGGCGAAGCACTCTGCAATCCTTTTCTGTGCGTCTGGCATTTAGGTTGGCGTCATTGTGGCTACATCCGGCCGGCCGGACGAAAGAGCGAGTGAGGCAGGCGGGAAAGCAACGAAAGGGGCTGCGCTTTCACCCCACTCAAGCCTTGCCCGAGGGAGCTGGGGATCGGGCTTTGGGTTGGTGGAAGACCTTGAAGGAGTGGGGGGGGAGGGACTGGCGCCGGTGGAGGAAGCAATGCTACGCGGATCAGTGCACTCCGCGGTCCCCTTAATGTTCACTCAGGAAGGCGGAGAATGGGACCACCTTCCTGATGACGTCACCAGCCTCCCCAGCCATAACCCTCACCGCACGTCACTGCCCACCACTGATATAGTCCTTAATGGAACTGCATCCACATGGAGGGAAGTGTGCAGTGGGATAACCCAAGGCCTGTCTTAGGTCCAGCACTTTTCAATATATTCATAAATGATTTAGATGAAGGGATAGAGAGGGAACTCATCAAATTTACAGATGATACCAAACTGGCAGGAATAGCCAACACTCCGGAAGTTAGGCTTAAGATACAGAAAAAAACTGAACAGATTGAACACTGAACCCTATGTAACAAAATGAAATTCAATGGTGAGAAATGTAAGGCTCTACATTTAGGCAAGAAAAACAAAATCCACAGGTATAGAATGCAGTATGTACTACCTGGCTCAATAGTAGAATGGTGAGAAGGATCTTGGAGTCCTAGTGGACAATCACTTAAATATGCTGCAGTTACCAAAAAAGCCAATACAATCCTAGGCTACATTAACAGAGAGATAGAGTTAAGATCATATGAAGTATTAGTACCTCTTTATAATACCTTGGTAAGACTACACTTGGAATATTGCATCCAGTTTTTGTTGCTTTGGTATAAAAAAGATGTTGAGACAAGTCTGGATGGCGAACCTATGGCACACATGTCAGAGGTGGCACACAGAGCCTTTTCTGTGGGCCTGTGTGCCGTCGCCAGCTGCTTTTCTGGTTTCTGGCGTGCTCACCAGCTGGTCTTTGCTGACACCGGAGCGCCAGAAAATGGTCGGAAAAGAGCCTGAAAAATGGCCAAAAATGGTTGAAAAACATGCCATTTTTGGGGCCATTTTCCAGGCCGCTTTCTGTGCCGTTTTTGGGCCATTTTTGGCCCCCAAAAGGCCAAAAAACCAGCCTGAAAACAACTCAAAAAGCCCAAAATGCCCCCAAAACAGGCATGCATGCGCAAGTCAGCTGGTGTTCAGATTTCCAGCACTCCAGCGCGCACTTACATGCACATGTGTTCTTGTTTGGGCACTCAGAGCTGAAAAGGTTTGCCATCACTGCTCTAGAGAGAGTGCGGAGAAGACTAACAAAAATGATTAAGGGACTGGAGAATAAAGCATACAAAGAACAGTGGCAGGAATAAAAAGAAGGATAAGGGCTGACATGATGATAGTGTTCTAATATCTCAGGGGCTGCTACAAAGAAGAAGGAGGGGGGCAACATATTCTCCAAAGCAACTGAAGGCAGAACAAGAAGCAATGGATGGAAACTAATTAAGGAGAGAATCAACATAGAAAGAGGAAATTTCCTGACAGTCAGAACAATTAATCAGTGGAACACTTTCTCTTGAGAAGTTGTGGGTGCTCCATCATTGGACTTGTTTAAGAAGAGATTGGACAACTATTTGACTGAAATTGTATGGTGTTTCCTGCTTGAGCAGGGGATTGGACTAGAAGATCTCCAGGGTCACTTCCTACTTCATTATTCCTATATATACTCTGTGTGTGTTTGTGTATAACATTTTCTTTGTGATTTTATTCTATTTTTTGGCCTAAAGCTACCTTCAATGGTGGGGAAATATCTTTCTTGACAATCACAGAAGGGCAACATGATTCAATTCATCTTAGTAGGTTGGCTATCTTGTTGGACTATTCAGTGGTTATGATTGTGCAAGTAGGTCCTTTAAATGATTCCTCTGATATTATAAAATGATATACTAGGTTGCAAAACCATTTTAAGTGACACTTTCCCTATCATGCTAATTAAGGATTATGACTTCAGCTTGTACTCAGTTGTTGCCTTTCATTGTCATATGTGTGTGTGTGTGTGTGTATACACAATATGCAAACCACATGTAGTTTTTATGAAAGCAGCCTATACTTGTTTTAAATAAACAAATAGTCTTGCATTTTTGTAAATGTTAAAAGTTTCCATATGTTACCATTTAACATTTGCTTTATTTCAGATATAAGTAATTAGAGCCCAAAGTAATTAGAGCCCAATGTAAAAAACAGTATCACAATGAATAACTCTTTGTATTGGCAGTACACCTGAAGGAAGCATTTGAAGTGCCAGATAATTATTTTACCTCAGGACACAGAGATTTGATGGCTGTTTTTCCTGAAGATGGGGTTCTATGGGACATAATTATTCAACATATAACTGATGGCTTTTTTTTGTAGTAAGATGTAACATCTTATGTACATGACAGGTAACTATAGATGGACCTAAGTAACTGAGCCCAGAGGGTATACAATAATTTATAGCTTTTATTCATAATCATTTGATGGACGTCTTCAGTAACAGACAAGTTTTATCCTCATCAAGTTTCAACAGATGAACTAGTTCTGTCAAAATCTGACTATAAATGTTACTTGTCAAGAAAAAGAAACATGTTTTCTCTGGACATCCCTTGCTCCAAATTGTGAATTCAGTGGATTTTATATTAGGGCTGCTACAAACGTTCCTTGTGGAACCATTGTCAAAACTCATGTTCACATGCTTCATTTTTATTTTATTCATTTATTAGATTTATATTGCCGCCTATTCGCCCATGGCGACTCAAGGTGGCTTGCAGAATATTAAACCACATTTAAAACAATAAAACTAATAAAAAGAATCAAATACATTTAGTATAATATAATAAAATAACTCCCACAGGGCCCTGGGGACAGCAGATCACATGAGGCCATTTAATGGGCTCCATCCTCATCTGGGTTCCCCAGGCCCGTTGGCAGATCCAGGTCTTCAGTGCCTTCTGGAAGAGTATTCGAGTGGGGGCCATTCTAATCTCTGGGGAATGATATTCCAGAGAGAGGGAGCCACCACAGAGAAGACCCTTCTTCTGGATCCCACCAGGTGTATTTCCCTCGTGAATGGGACCTGCAGCATTCCCTGCCTCCCTCCTCTGATGGGTCGGTAGATATCACTGGCAACAGATGGTCCCTCAGATAACCTGGTCCCAAGCCATGGAGGGTTTTAAAGAAGACAATCAGCACCTTGAATTGCACCTGGAAGCAAATCAGCAGCCAATGCAGCTCCCACAGGAGAGGTGATACATGTGCACACCAGGGTCTGCACAAAACCTTACGGGCCGCTACATTTTGCACCAACTGGAGCTTCCAGATGCTCTTTAACTTGGACTACTGTAACGCTCTCTACATGGGGCTTCCCTTGAAATGCACCCGGAGGCTGCAGTTGGTCCAGAACGCAGCCGCGCGGGTAATTATGGGGAGTACTAGGTACTCCCATGTGACACCGTTCCTGCGCGAGCTGCACTGGCTTCCTGTGGTCTATCGGGTGCGTTTCAAGGTTTTGATAACTATCTTTAAAGCGCTCCATGGCTTAGGACCTAGTTACTTGCGGGATCGTATTCTGCCCCATACATCCCTGCGACCAATTCGCTCGCACAGAGAGGGGCTCCTCCAGGTGCCGTCCGCTAGACAATGTCGTGGGGCGGCGCCTAGGAGTAGAGCCTTCTCTGTGGCGGGCCCAGCCCTGTGGAATGACCTCCCTCCGGATATTAGGAATACCTCTGACCTCCGCTCCTTCCGTATTAAGCTTAAGACCCACCTATTCCAAGCAGCTGGCCTGGCTCAACTTTGATCTAACTATATCGCTCCTGACGGGTTTTTAACTGGGTATTTTAATTATATTTAATTTCTAGGGGTTTTATATACTGTATTTTAATTGTTTTTATCAATCGACCTCCTCCTTGTGTATGTTTCAGTGTATGTCTTTGCTATATGTTTGTTTTGTTTACATATTTATTTCGTATGTTTCGTTGTACGCCGCCCCGAGTCCTTCGGGAGAGGGTGCGGCTAAGAAATAAATATATTATTATTTTATTATTATTTAAGGGCAGCCCCTTGTAGATCGCGTTGCAATAGTCAAGATGGGAAATGACTAAGGCATGTGTGACTGTGAGTAGGAACTGTTGGTCCAGGAAAGGGCGTAACTGGTGCACAACCTGCAGTTGTGCAAAGGCCCTCCTGGCCATGACCACCACCTGCTCTTCAAGTAGGAATCATAAATCCAGGAAAATCCCCAGATTATGCACAGGGTCTGTTTGGGGTAGTGCCACTGTTCTGACCTAGGCTTCCTGAGAAAGCATAAATCATGATCTTAGTCTCAAAACCACTATTTTATTTAAAAGGCTGTGAATTATGGTCATTCACAGTCCATAATGATTCACAAACAGTCTGTAAAGAGTCTGGCAGATGTCTGCTCGAGTTGCCGCAGTCTTTCAGGGTAATGGTGATAAGCACCCACCTTTATCTCCCTTGAAACGCTGCCAGAGACCTAATTGCCAAATAGTTTTGCAAGGCCAAACGTAGCAGAGTCAAACAGGACTTCTCAGAGCTTGAACCAACTATATGAAGGAATTGCTTCCTGAAAAGGCTCACATCCGTTTGCTCCTCTTTTATGTCTTATGGGAGGGGCCAATCATTTCCAAGCCTTACTCCTAAGTCACCCTTTTTGTCTTAACTGTTCTTGTCTTCTGGCAGCTCTGTGCAAGCGCATACTGGGAACAGGCTCATACTGTCCTTCTGCCTCGTTGATGTCAGGCTCCGGAGGATCTGGAGGTAGTACGTGGCCCTGACCTCTTCTCTGCCTCTGATGCTGAGCCGTCATCTGATCCTTCCCCAGACTCCCAAGACTGGCCCATATTCCTTCCCAACCTCCTCACTGTCTGACTCTGCTACCAGCTCTGCAGGCCGCGGGCGGACCACAACAGCCACTCCATCCAAGACCAAAGGTGGCAATTCTGAGAAGAACGAACCCCAAACCCAGAGTCACTCGATCTTGCCAGGGATTAGTTTCAACCAGTTGCTCCCCTTCCAATCCCTAACAGCCTCCAAGCACTGTGGGAGTGAGGACATGGCATCACTTAACTCACCACGGGCAGAAACATACAGCTGAGTATCATCAGCATATTGGTGATACCTCAGTCCATGGTGATGGATGATCTCACCCAGCAGCTTCATAAAAATGTTGAACAGGAGCAAAGAGAGTACCAAGCTCTGTGGAACTCTGAAAAGCAGTGGGCGAGGGCTGGATCTCTCCTCTCCTATCAACACTGACTGAGAGTGGCTGCAGAGGAAAGAAGTGAACGAGGATAGCAGAAGGCTTCCCGCTCCCATCCCCCGAAGCCGCCCCAGGAGAATACTAAGGTTGATGGTTATCGAAAGCTGCATATTATGTAATGATGTAATTAAACAGGTCCCAACTCTATATTTCCGGGCTTTTTAGCCCAATGAGAGGTCAAACTATTCAACTTCAATTGAAGGAGCCTAACTCCCTACTAGATTTGTCCATACATACTGGGTCTATCAGTCATAACATTAGAATATCTCCTCCTCCTTCACAATTGTCTAAGGACAGTGGATGGTGAACCTCAGCCAGTGGCAAAATTTAGCTGATCTTTGCTGATCTCAAAAGCTAAGTTCATCAAAGAAGAAAAATAAAACCACACATGATTTTTAAAATTAAGAGGAAGTCACAATTTAAAATTAAAAAAAAAATCAGGTCTCAAATTGTTATCTACTAAGGGATCTAATTAATTTGAACTGGAGTGGGCCATTCCAGTTCACTTTCTATTTCCTATAATCCCTATGGTTTATGGAGGTTATAGGCCGTCTACTTAACTGCCTACCTCTAATTTACATTTATTTTTAATTTTATTTTTAAACATATTTGCATGGCAACATTTAGGATAAAACCTGGAATTGCATTTTTATTTTTCATACAAAGTGGTCTTGAAACCTAGAATGTTGAATGATAGGAATTTTCACTTTTTTGTTTTTGTTTATGTCACTATATCTCTGTTTGATGCCGTTCAAGCATTTAAAACTACTATTCTTGTACTTCCCAGTAGCATATGTGATGTAGGATGTAGCACATAAATCTAAGGAACAGTATACAGATAACAGTATTTATATTTGTGGTTAATTTTGTTTGTTATTTTGTTTTAACTGGTTATTGTATTATACCAAAGTCATGTTTGTGAGATAGATGGTTATATAACTCAGGGAAGGGGAGAGGGAATTGGGGAAACCTGATTTACATAAACATATTGTTGTCTTGAGGAGTACATTTGGCCAGTTGAGTATGTACTTAGAAAATGGCATGGCATACAGCTGTTACATACTGTACTGTGTACTGTACTGTACTAGTATGTAACAATGGGATTAACAATCTCTGACAATGTATTTGTTTCTGACTACACTTGCACCTTCATATAGAGAGATTTAACTCATCTTTAGCAGACTTCCCCCTTTATTCAATACTCTCCATTGCTAGTGTAGCTTCAAAACCACCAATGTCCACAGAAATGTGTGTCCAAAATCTGCAAGATAGCTGGTGGCTACTATTGTTCTGCCAAAATAATCACAAGGACAGGCTTAATGTTGCCTCAAGCTATGGCTGAATAATAGTGTATTCTTCTAGACAAGAGTTTTGATGTTCCTGAAATCTGTTGGACTCACTGTCTCAGATTAGGTGTCATGGCTACATGTGCTGCTACCATCATTGTGACCACTTTGATCCTTAATTTCCACATCCTCTCTAGTTCCTACTTCTCCAGCTTCTTACACCCTTGCTTCCTGATGTTGCTGTTACTTGGCACTGCTATATCTATCACCACCAGTCTTCTGGTCCTTGGCTGTTACCACTTTGCCATCTTGAAGTCTCAGAGGACTGTATTTATTATTTTCCATGACTTCCTGCAGACTCTTCCATCTAGATGTGGGAGGTCTACTCCATACAGTTCAGGTGTTGGCTGCAACTCCAGGTGTTCTTCCAGGTCTTTTCGAGTCCATAATGTTGGTCTACTTAAAACTGTGAGAGTAGCTGCTTTTTCACTACCATATGTTGGGTAACTAGCTATTTCTCAGTGAGTATGGATGTAGGTCTGCTGGCCATCCATAGGTCCCTCATATATCTCCTCTCATTAGGTCCACTGTTATAGTAGCATTCCATCAATTCTACATTCATTTGTTATATCCATGTGTGGTTTGTTGCAGTAGCTCAGTTATCAGATTGTCCTAGATCTCTAAATCTTGATGCAGCTCCTTAATCTGTGTGATGGCATGACTCTTCTAGTCCATGTGATTCTTGTATCTGAGGTAGATACTTTTAAGCGTTAGGGGGTCTTTGCCCAAGGATCACTAATGATAGGAAGAGTACCAGCACAGGATTTGAACCCTGGTTTCCCTCACCAAAGGCTGGTGCTCTAATCAGTATGCTTATCCGGTCACATACACATCAAAAAGTAATTGCTACCAACAGATTAGAGTCCTGTAGGATGTCAAGCCATGGAAAGTGCTCAGAAAAATGGTAATCCAAGAACATCTCACTGTCCTCCTGAGAATCTTATATACAGATCAGGAAGCTAAAGTAGGGACAGAAGATGGTGAAACAGGCAGGCTCCAGGTTGGCAAAGGAGTGAGACAAGGCTTTATCTAAAGGCAATGGAGCACAGGAGTTAAAATGTTGGATTACAAGGTGGGAAAGCCAGTTTCCAACAATGAACTGTAAATGTTACTGAGTTTGTGCCAATCCCAGTATCTCACTTTAAGTTAATTTACAGATGAAGAATCGGCACCTACTTGATACCATTCAAACAAACAACCCGACCTCAAACAGATTACATTAATGAAGGAAAATGGAGATATCTCACTCCTATAGCACGTCTGTCCATTAAGAGCCTTACATTAAATTTCCGGGAAGAAGGAAGTTACCCTTTAACAATAACACCACATTCAGTGGACCTTATTTTCAAGTTAACACGGGTTTATTCAGTTGCACATTTATCCTGATCTCGGTTATTGGGGGGGGACCCCATTAATTATAGTTCAGAATTGAAGGCAAATTCGTTCTTCCGGAGACAACCTTCCGAGCGGTGAAAGTGGAAAGCGGGGTACCTCCGGGAGAAAACCGCGCTTCACCCAAGGCCTCCGGCGTGAAAGTTGAGCGCTCTCCCGAGCTCTGCCCCTTTAAGAAGCGTCTCTTCTCGCTAAATTGCATCAGGCACACGCGCGGCCTCCGTGCTCGAGCCGGTGGCCTTTTCCTCCCCACTTCCCTCCCTTTGCGAGGCGCGCTCGCTGCCGAGACGAGCGTGCACGCTCTCTCGGCTTTTCTAAGGCGGAGCTGGCGGAGGGGCGCGCGCTCTCGCTGGCCAGTCGCGTGGTCTCCTTGCTTCTCCATATTGCTGCGGCGGCGTCAAGAGGAGACGGGGGAGGGGGGACGTCGGGGTTAGGTTTCCAGGGTGGGGGGAGGAAGCCGGCGGCTCGACCCCCCGTCGATTTGTGTGCAGACTTTACCTGAGCGGAGAATTAGTGGAGGAGAGCGGAAAAAAGGGGGACGCAGCGCTGGGCTCGGCGGTTCTGGAAAGGGGGAGTCGGCAAAGTTTGGGGCGGGCGCGTGTTGTCCGGGAGAGCCTGGAGGCGGGCGAACGAGGAGGCTCTGCGGGGGTGCAGATGGCTACCCAGGTGGAATCTCTACTGCCCGCCAACCCGCTCCTGCCTGCCGAGGAACACGGGCTGGTTATCAAGAAGCCTCAAGAGAAGGGCGAGCACCTCATGCACCAAGGAGAGAAGGCCAACGCCGATGAGGGCAAGGGGGGCGGCCCCGACAGCTGCAGCAAGGAAGAAGGCGGCGGCGGCAACGTGGGAGACCATCTGCGCCGAAACGGGGCCCTGCTGAAGCCCCCCAGCATTAAGCAGCAAAAGGAGGACAGCAACCACCAGGAGAAGGAGAACCTGCTGCACCAAAGGAGCGGCGGCATAATAGAGTCAAACCGGCTGCCCGGAGAAGCTAGTAGCAGCAGCAGCGGCGGCGAGGAAGGCGGCGAGCAGGGAGGAGTTGGCCGCAAGGAATTCATCGAGGCCCCTCCACCCAAGGTGAACCCTTGGACTAAAAACGCCCCGGCGGCGTTAGTCACTCTCAACGGACAGTCTCCTCCAGGTGGGTAGGTAGGATGATGAGTCCTTTGGCGCGGCCGAGGTTGGCGGGGCGGGCGTGTGTGTATGTATGTGTTGGGGGGGGTGTTGGTTGGTTGTGGGGTGATGGGCTTATTCTGATACGGCAAGCGGGAGCCAGTCATTCGAGGTGGGGAGTCCTCCCTCTGCAATATGGTGACATGCTCTTCCCCCCCTTAACAGAACTCCACCCTGTCTTTGTCCATGTACGCCCACCCTGTGCTACTTCACCCGGCACCTCGGTGAGCCTATTGGCAAAAAAACTGATTCGGGAGGGGAGTGAAACGGGGTGGGGGGCTAATAGAGGTCGGTGAAAGCATGCTACGGGGGGGGGACGTTCAAAACCAAGCGTGAAATAATATCCGTAGACCTCGGTGATTGCAAAATGCGCCCCGTGAACTGTTCCCCGCCCCCCAGCAAACCCCTTCTCCCTGTCCGCGTGCTTGGTGGGAATTTGCTTTTTTCCTTGTAAAGTTACGGCCGAGGGTGGGGTGGGTGGGTGTATTGGATTCGTCTACTACGTTCACTTCCCGGAGAATTCCCAGTATTGCGATATATCGAGATTCCTAAACGTTTTAACGAGCTGGAGCGGGAGACCCCCGCGCCGCTTCCTTTTCCTAAATAGGCCTAGTTGAATAGCGCGGTGCTGGGGGAAGGCTAAGAATATCTGGCGGTGAATGTGTAGCGCCGTCTAAAGTAGACGTGCCCGAGGTCTTTGGCGTGAATGGAAGGAGGGAGAGGGGAGAAGAGGAAAAATTAAGGGGTGGTAACCGGACTCGTCATTTATCCTAGGCACCCAGGACTTTTAAAACGCATGCTGATATATTTTTTAAAAACCCCGTCGGCGCTTTGATCTGCTTGAATTGGGGTGTATGCGTGGTGGGGAGAAGCGACCCCACATACACCCACAGTAGCTTCCGAGAGCCAAGCCCCTTCCACCCTCCCTTGAAACGGAGGAGGGCACCCGAAGCGCGTGTAGCCGAGGGCAGACCGAGCGCTGACTTAAGGGAGGCCGAGGCGGCGGTGGGTCATGCGGCTCAACCGGGGCGGGGCACTGGGGAAAGTGCTGCATTTCGAAGGTTCCACGGCGTTGTTGCGGCGTTTCGTAGGCCCCAACGCAAACGTGCCTCTGGCGACGGTTTGAGCGCTCCGTCGCCCCAACTCCTCGCCGCCCAATGGCTAGGCGTGTGTGTGTGTGTCGCCCATTTGGCGTTTCCTTCCTTTCCCAGCATTCCACTGCAGTAAAGGCAACGTGGTTTTTCTTTGGGTTGCGAGCATGTGATTTTCCTGAACTCGCTCCGAAGCCTTGCTTTTTTTTGGACTCCCCCTTTCCGGCTGTGTCGTGTATAGCCCGTCTTGTTCTTTTTAGCTTTGCGCTCTTGGAGGAAAGCTGCTTTAAAGCCCCTTCGGATAGCTGTCGCGACTTGTAGCGATAACGAAGCCTACGCCTAGGACGGAAGGCAGGAAAACAGGCCTCTTTGCACCTGTATGTTCCTGTAATGTATTGCCATTTATTTATGAAAAGGGCGCTTCCCCTCACGCCTAATGTGGTGCACACCGATGGTGCAAGAAGGTCCCTAAAGTATGTGGGGCAAAGGTCTTTCAAATGTCCACGTGTGCTTAGTCCTTTCTACTATAGTTTGAGTGCAGATGGGCTTTTCTGTTATAGTAGAGGCATTGAGGCCTTCAGTTCATCGCTGAAATCTGATCTAACGTTTATCCTGGGAGGAGACTGAAAAAGGAGAATCTCGTTTATTTCCTTAACTATGGTAAATTGACTTTGGGGATGACAACTTTGTCTCCCTTGTGTGATGTAAATATATAGCATTAACAAAATTAAAAACAGTACTGCTTTGTTGGATAAAACTGGAAAGCTATGTGGGACATTTTCTTTGCAAACATATGGTTTCAAGTGAGATAAAAGATTTAACTATAGGTTGGTAGTTATGAATTTGAAATCTGATCTTTTCAGCTTTTTGAGTAGAGAGTAAAGAGCTATTTAGCAGACAAATAATTTGTCAAGCCCTCATGGTAGTTTAAATAGCTTATGAATATTGATTATTGTTTATTGATGAATGTATGTATATGTAGTCTGATATGAATTATTCAGTTTCATTGAGGCATAGATTGCACACCATCTGGTTTCTCTCTCCAAAATTGGGGAAAATACATTTACCTTTTATAACATAACAGCACAATGTTAAAATGGCTTTAAAATTACAGGAAACGTGTACTTAAGTGTTCATCTGATACAGTAAAACTGGAAGAAATGTGATAGTACTCAGGCAGTTTAAGCTGTTTAGCATAACAAGAAAGACCCAGATTCAGATAGGCCATAAGCCATACAAACTAGATAATTCACTTTCAGTTCCACCAACCTCATAGGGTTGCTGTTTGGGGAAATAAAATGGAGATCTCCACAATAGGTTTTTGTAGCTTTTGGAGGAAAGGCAGAATATCAAGCAAATAAAGTAGACTGCTCTGTAACCTGTTCACATAAACACAGAGATAAAAGTTAACTTGGCTGTTGAGCAACTTTAATTGGAAATAATTTGTTTTAGTTTTATCTCTCCTTTATTTTTTTTTTAAGTCAGCCTAAATGCTCCCCGCCTGTGTTCCCCATAACAACCCTGTAAGATGAGTTAGCCTAAAGAGAGTAATGGCCCAAAATCATTAAGTTGGCTTTCGTGCCTAAGAGAGAGGACTAGAATTCATGATCTCCTGATTTTTAACTTCGCATCTGTTCCACAATAAATATTTAAGTTATTTGTGGGCATTTTTGTTGAAAAGTACATGTTGCTGATTGTGACAGCATAGTGTTAAAACAAAGTGCAATACTATTGATAAACACCTTTTCTCTTAAATAAGAAATATGTTTCTTTTTCTCTTATGACAGGTTCTTTGGAATTCTATAAGCAAGAAATTTTGTTTCAAGATATTTTTTAGATTTGATTAGGCTTCAGACTTTTAAACTCCTAAAGGGTGATTGATAATGGAAACCTGTTCTGTGATCACTGCCACTGCCAGTTCATGTACCCATGGAGTGTTATGTACCCTTGGATAGTTACGGCAACACACTTTCCTTATTCCTTTCCTTCTTTGTCTGATACACAGTACTCCCAGTACAGCTAATTTAACAATAGAGAGAAAAGAAACATGGGTGTGCTCATACATTCCCAGGTTGGATTAAGCAATTGCAGATTACCAGCATGGATTGAATTGATGCAGCTAACCGGAACTGTTTTTTTAAGGCATCCTGTGTTATGCTATTTATTTGCTAGAGATGAACATGGGCAAATGTGATGGGAACATTTATATTTGTGTGATACTCAATACCAAAGGTGATTATTGTTTAAGAGTTTGTTGTTACGCATGTGTCCGTGTGTTACGAGAAAGCATACAATATTGAAATTTTACTTAAATGAGAAATGTTTATCAAAGTGGATTGTTGATAAAAGGATACACCCATTTGGATATCTATTATTGAGGTACAATGTTCTAATAGAATACTAGACTGAAAGTATTGGAAATGGTGATAGAGATCTTCTAACTCCATTCTGTTACTGCAGCATCTGACCAGTGGCCATCAAACCTTCATTTAAATACCTGCAGTGAAGGAAAATTTCCTACCTCTGAGGCAGTTAGATTTTGTTGAAATTAAGAAATTGGAATAGGATACAGTAGATGTTTATTCAATGTCTTTCAGAAGAAATGAAGTCACCTAAGGGGAAAGTTTATCTTGAGATCTGTTTGATCATCTATTCCTAATGCTTTCACTAACTGCATTAATACAAGCATGTATAAAAAAAATTAATTTCTCACTGTATATGACAGAAGTCTTTTTAATATGCATAAATTAAAGCAGTCTTTCATCAAGGCCCTGCTTAATTTCAACAACATTGTTGCTTCATTCTCAAACTATGCCCTGGTTCATGTGTTATAGACTAAATCTCATAATTCTTTGACTAGGGGTATCAATACTTTATGGATTCAGCCAATTAAAGAAACGATGACTAAATATAATGCATGTACTCAGCCTATCTCCTAGTAAAATAACACCAAACTGCTGTTAGATGTGGCAATAAAAAACTTTGTATGTTTTTTTTTATATTTTCCTTTTGGTGCTGTATGCAGTATAATTTCCCCTTAAGTCTAATGTCTCTGTTAATACAAAATTAGAATACTAATGAATACTATGAAATATGAAACCGCTGGGCGAGATCATCCGTGGTTTTGGGGTGGGATATCATCTGTATGCTGATGATACTCAGCTATACATTTCCACCCCGAACCACCCCAATGAGGCCGTCGAAATGATGTCCCGGTGTCTGGAGGCCGTACGGGTCTGGATGGATGGCAACCGACTAAAACTCAACCCTTCCAAGACGGAGTGGCTGTGGCTTCCGGCCTCCCGGTTCAACCAGGTGTTTCCATCTCTGGCCATCGGGGGCGTCCAACTAGCCCCCATGGAACAGGTGCGCAATTTGGGCGTCCTCCTGGATGCCCGGCTGTCCATGGATAACCATGTAACAGCCGTGGCAAGGGGGGCGTTCCATCAGGTCCGCCTGATGCGCCAATTGCGCCCCTTATTGGACCGGGATGCCCTACGCACAGTCACCCATGCGCTAGTGACGTCTCGCCTGGATTACTGCAATGCTCTCTACATGGGGCTTCCCTTGAGATGCACTCGGAGACTACAGTTGGTCCAGAACGCGGCCGCGCGGGTGATTATGGGGAGGACTAGGTACTCCCCTGTAACACCTCTCCTGCGCGAGCTGCACTGGCTTCCTGTGGTCTACCGAGTGCGTTTCAAGGTTTTGATTATGATCTTTAAAGCGCTTCATGGCACAGGGCCTAGTTATATGCAGGATCGCATCCTGCCCCACACATCCCTACGACCAATTCGCTCACACAGAGAGGGACTTCTCCGGGTGCCGTCCGCCAAACAGTGCCGGGGGGCGACACCCAGGAGCAGAGCCTTCTCTGTGGTGGGCCCAGCCCTGTGGAATGACCTCCCCCGTGACATCAGGATTACTTCCGATCTCCGCTCCTTCCGTGTACAGCTGAAGACCCACCTCTTTCAATTATCTGGCCTGGCTCAATCGTAATTATTCTTATTCCTCCTAACTGTTTTTAAATTGTATTTTAAACGTTAAATCTTAATTTTATATCGGGTTTTTACAATTGGGGTATCTTAATGCGGGTCTTTTAACTGTCTATATGATGTAAACTGTTTACCTCCTCCGAGTCCGTGGTTGTGTATCTGTATGTATGTTCTGTATGTACGCCTATGTGTTTTATATATTTTCTGTGTCTTATATGCCCCATTGTACGCCGCCCCGAGTCCTACTTGGAAAGGGAGCGGCTAATAAATTCAAATTTATTATTATTATTATTATTACTAGGAAATAATGAGTTTCCTAAAAGCCAGTGTGACAGAGTACTTATTTAGAAATGGGTTAGAAACCAGATTCAGATCCCATTTAGTTTATTGTTCACTAACAGATGTTAAGTTTCATCTCTTCCTTGATCTAAAACAAACAAATGTTAAAAAGTTCTATTTATGTAGTTACTTACCAAGCACATCTAAATTATATTAATGTAATCAAAACATATTTATAATCCCCAAGGCATGTCACAACTTTTGAGCACCCCTAATGTTTGGAAATTGAAAATTGAAAAATAGGACACGCCCTAGAGGTTGCATGACTGTTACGAAAATAAGACAGGTAGTTCTTAACTTACAACCACAATTGTACCTAAAATTTCCATTTGTTAAGTTAGTTGTGCTCCATTTTATGATCTTTTTGGCCATAGTTGTTAAGTGAATCACTGCAGTTTTAAGTGAGTCATGTAGCTGTTAATTTACTTGGCTTCCCCCATTGACTTGGCTTGTTAGACGTCAGCTGGGAAGATTAGTGGTGGTGATCACATGACTACAAGACACTGCAATTGTCATAAATGCACACCAGTTACTAAGTGGCCGAAGTTTGGAAATGACACTAAGTGTGAAAACAGGTCATGAGGCACTTTTCAGTGCAGTTGTAACTTTGAACAGTGGCTCAATGTATGGTTGTTAAATCAAGAACTACCTATATTGGAGCTGGAGGGTGGGAAGAGAAACTTTATAGGATATCTGGTGTAACTAGAGAAAAGGCTGATATAAATATAATGAACATCTGGTTGTTGTTTTTTACTTCCAAAGCATTGATTTTTTTCTGATCTCACAGCACAATCTCCAATTCGATCCTATACGCTTGCAGTATCACAACACAGTTACAACTGATCAAAGTTACACTAATGGCTATTTGGCTATGAATTCCATAGACTGAATAAGTAAAATTAGGGTGCATAATTTATAGTGCAGATACTGAAAGATATGGATATCTTTGACAAGCCTACACTAGAATATCTTTTGCCTTATGTTTCTTGAATAGAAATGTTAAATTAGAGCCCCCCTCATTAGATAAATTGGGTAGGAAATTGAGGTAGTGAGAGATTTTTTTTCTGGGCTCGAAGACCACTGCAGATGGGGACTGCAGCCAAGAAATCAAAAGACGCTAGCTTTTGGGGAGCAAAGGTATGGCAAATCTAGACAGCATACTAAAAAGCAGAGACATCTGCCAACAAACGCGAGTATAGTCAAGGCTATGGTTTTCCCAGTTGCAGTGTATGGCTGTGTAAGTTGGATAAGGAAGGCTGAACGTCAAAAGAATTGAGGCCTTTGAACTATGATGCTAGAGAAGACTCCTGTGAGTCCCTTGGATTGCAAGGCAATCAAACCAGTCCGTCCTAAAGGAGATCAGCCCTGACTGCTTTTTAGAAGGCCAGATCTTGAACATGAAACTCAAATATTTTGGCCACCTAATGGAGAAGGAATGACTCACTGGAGTAAAACCTAATGCCGGGAAAGATTGAGGGCAAGAGAAGAAGGGGAGGACAGAATTAGGTTGCTGGATGGAGTCACCGAAGCAGTAGACGTGAGCTTAAATGGACTCCGGAAAATGGTAGTGGTCCGCCGGTGGCCTGTGGAGTCCCAGCAGAGAGGGACAGTGAAGAGGTTGCAGAAGAACATGGGCCAGTCCTGGAATCTGGGGAAGGCTCGGACGACGGCTCTGTGTCGGAGACAGAGAGGGCCAGGGCCATCTGGGAGTTATGTGCTGCCTCCGGAGCCTCCAGAGTTGTACTGCAGCGAGGGCAGAGTTACAGGCTCCCCCTGTTCCCAGTGCATGCATGCGCAGAGCTGCCAGAAGGCAAGAACAGTTAAAATAGAAGGAACAACTTGGGAGTAAGGTTTGGAGGTGATTGCCCCCTCTCATAGGACATAAAGGAGAAGCAAAGGCACATGAGCCTTTGCAGGAAGCAACTTGATTCATGCTGGTCAGTTTACCTTCTGAAAATTCGTTTGGACTCTTTGCTCCACGTGGCCTTGTCAAGCTAATTGCCACTTAAGTCTTTGGCAGCCTTTTCAAAGAAGATAAAGGTGGGTGTTTATCAGTCTTATCCTGAAGGACTTTGGCAGCCTGGTGTAGAACTCTTTACTACTATTTGAAACTCATTATGGGCTGTGGATGAATATAATTCACAGCCTTTGAAATAAAAAGAGGGTTTTTGGACAATTGTGTGTGTTTTACTGTGTCAGGAAGCCTAGGTCAGAATAGGTAGCGGACAGGAAGGCCTGGAGGAACATTGTCCATAGGGTTGCGATGGGTTGGACACGACTTTGCAACTAACAACATTAAATAAATATGAAAAAATACACATATTTCTTCAATGCAGGTTAATTATGCAAATTGCTAAAATATCCTTTTGTGCATTGTTTTATAGGTGGTCCTTAACTGATGATGGTTCATTCAATGACATTCAATTACTGAATGCAGTAATGACTGCATCACTTGGCAACAGAAGTTCTGATCCCAATTGTTATAAATCAACAAATTTGAGGAAGTTAGGCCATATCTTGTCAAGTTAAATCTTAAACATTCCTGTTTTTACAAAATAACTTTTTGTGTAATTTTATTTTACAAAAGGTACTGTGCAATATTTGGGATTCTGCTCTTGAAGGAACCATTAGTTTACCTGATAATATGTGCTACTATTGTATGAGTCTGTTATACTTGCTTAATTTTTAAGATTATCTCATTGTTCTAGTATTGTTTTTCATCTTACATTTCAAGAAGAATATTATGGTACAATTATCATTGAGAAGAAACTAGGCCTTTTTTAATGCTTATAAAGCTCCAGGTGCTGAATACACTCCCCCCCCCCTCAGTAGTTTTATAGGATAAAGTTCTCTTTCAGAAGATGTGCATAGTTTCAATTTGCCTGAATCTGTTTGCTATGATTATGCAACATAAAAATGAAAATTGAATAGTTGAGGGGTCCCTGTTGCTCTCTGAACTTGATTAGCCTAGCACTGATAATGTTACCTAGTTTTTTGCAAGAAAAAACCCATTTGTGAGCTGCAAATATTCTCCTTTATTGGAAATGTACTTGCTTCAATTTCTAACTTGTTCCTCAGTTTTGAAAGAAAGGTAACAATATCATAGCATTGTCATTTGCTGAATTCTGTATTAGAGGGCTGCAGAATATTCCAAGATTGGAACAAAATAATGCTGAGGCATTTTGTTTCATGTTTAAATGATCCAGCATTCTGCTGTTGCCCTTTAAAGAACCCCCCCCCCCCTCCAACCTATGAATAATATTATAGCCAATAAAACAACATGTTGCTAGTGGTGGGAGTGAATTGAAGAAAAGAAAGATGGGATTAAGAGTTAACCATATATTGCTGCCTGCCTGGTATGTAAAATTATTTCCATTTTTAAATTATTTCATTTAGGGAAAATTCATAGGTTGTAATGCATGAATTCTACTTTCATGATTTGAAGCAATTTTTAGCAAATTACCCAAATGTGTAAAAATGAAAACCTATTGTGCTTGTGCATTAAGAAGCTTTAGAAGTAATAGCCAGAAAAGTAATTTTCACTGTTTAGTTACTCATTATGAGCTATTTGTATCTGTTGTTGCTGGGGTTAGCTGTTTATGCAGTAGGGATGTTTAAAACATTTAATTCCTTTTAAGGAGTCATATTTAGGCTAGTTTTTCTGCAAGCTAGGTGATAAATATCATTTAGCATGTACTACTTCAGCTACTTAGAACAGAAAGTGGAGGAATTAGGTTATTCATATTGTTTTGATGATGGAACACTGAAAATACTTTGAATTAGGTTTTGCTGGAAGAGAACCCTTTTGGAATGTACTGATTGAAGTTTTTGTTCCAGGTTTGGAACTAATCATTCCCCCCTCCTTATACTTGTTAACTGCAGTTTCATCTACTTTTGGTGCAAAGAGGATGATGCTTCTGAAAAAAATAGTTTTATATTATTATCTTTTAAATTCATCATTGTCTAAATAAACTGTTTTTGGCTTAAGGCCAGATATACCTCAAAGTTTGGAGTGATTCTCACTGAGTTTTTTATATGTTGCTGTTTTTGCAAAGGTTTTTGAGGTATGTAAAAAAACTGATAATACCTGTTTTACATTTTTCTTAGTTCTTGTTTTATTAAATATAAAAGTGTATATTTTAAATCATTGAGCAACATTTAGTCTTCTGGAATATATGAGTATATAATAAATAAGCCCCATATTTTAAATGTTTCCCTAATTGATCCATGAAATGCCCATAACAATATTTCTAATTTAAGCTTAATTTGTTTTAAATAAGTTGATTTTTTTTAATGCAGTCAACAGAAAGAATAAAATTGTTTAATATTTGACACAAGAGTGTCAGAATCAAACATCATCATCCCCCTTCCATTTTCTCCTTAACTTTCAGATTAATTTTAGATATTTTCTTTGGGCATTGCTTGTTCATGAAAAATTGAATAAAGTAATATTAAATGAAAAAATTAATAGGATATTGTTTGGGGATTTTTGTATTTTTTTCCCCAAATTATACAGAATTTATCTATTAACTTACGCCCTATTTCTGTTGTATACTTTATTTTGTTTTTAGAGTAAAACTGGCTTAACATTTGTATGCCAATTTTAATATGCATATAAAAATGTGATTGCAGCTGGTATATTGAAGTTGTGATTCTTATAAAAGAAAAGGCTTTATGGACATTCCATGCTTTTCTGATTTTTTTGTTTACCACAACAGAATTAATTTTCTAACTTGGAATGTATAGTATATCTAATATAATTAAAATTGATAAATAGTAAACATCTATTTTTAAAATGATCAGTGCTTTTGATTAATGCATATTAAAAAAGCCAATATTTAGAATAAAAAAGGGAAAGAAGCACTTATGGTCTACTTGTCATTTTCCTACAGGTATATGATTGATTATGATGGGGGCAGAATACTGGACTACATAAGTTTTAAATATGAAGCTACATAATTTTGACATTTGGGAAACAATTGCAAAATAATTGCAAATTTACTGTGACTTAATCCTGGTATTTAATCATTTTTCCTTGTCTATGCAGGGAATAGTTGGAAAGAAACTAGGATCTAAAAATCACTTTTGAATGAATCTATTGGCCTTACGGCTTGCTGGCACACACTGATCGAAAACTTTTCAGACATAGGGAGAGGTTCTTGAAAATTACACCTGTGTATTTATACTAGAATATACACCATGAGAGTTAATATCTTACAGTCACAACAATGTAAGACTATAAAGGTCTATGAATGAATGAAAAAGTTGATGTTTCTGGTGTTTTTGTAATACATGTTCTTATTCTAGGTACAAAATAAAATATGATTGTTACAGACAGATGTCATGAGGGTGAGAAGGGGATAAAGTCAAGGCTGAGAGGTTTTCTGATAGTCACACACACACACACACACACACACACCAGGAGGAGGCCCTGGGGAGATTAGGTGAAGGTTGGATATATCTTGCTTTGAATTTAAGACATGCTTCTTCAAGGAGAGGTGGGATTGAAGGTGTAAAAATTGGAAGATGATGGGATACCTATGCAGAGGAGCGAAAAGGTCTGATGGGCCTCCAGTTTTACCTGTTAAAAATCATGCAATCACTTCTGGGTTCTTCTGGATATTGTTTTGGCCAAAACCTGGAAGAACTAAAATATGCTGGGTTTGATTGTTGCTTACATAGGACTGGTCCAAAATAGTTGAGCAAAACTTTTGAACCCAGTGTATTGAGAAACCATGCTTTATGTTTTGTGCATGTTTATAGAAAAATTGGTTTAGAAGTAATCCTCATTGAATGACCACTTCTCTAGTGACCATTTGAAGTTACTATATCATGGCCTGGAACTGGCTGACTATCTCAGCCGTTGAGCCTCCAGGCACCGGTACCTGGCCTTGCACTCCCGCAGGTGTTCCCTCTGCTTGGAAAGCCTATGCTTGTAGTCCTCAGTGAGGTGCTTCTGCTGAGGCTCCTCCTCTGTCAGATCCAATTTGAACTGAGCCAGCTATTTTGCCAATTCTTTCTCATGATAGTTGCTTAGCTCCAACAACTGCTTCCTATTGGGGCCCTAAGGAGCCTGGGCGGGCAGGCGAGGAGTGGCTTGGAGGGGAGGGGTGAGTAGAGGCCGGCGAGGCACCCCTCAATGTGACATCAAGTTGGCCAGGCCCATCCAGTCACATGACTACCTAGCCACAACTACCCAGCCAGTCATTGGGCAGATCATATTAGTGGTCCACGGCATTTAAAATTATGAATTTAGTGGTCCCTGAGGTCCAAAATGTTGGGGACCCTGTTCTAGATCACTGACCTGAAGACTGGAAGATGTTATCATTTCTGACATCCCAGGCTGTATAGTCCACAAAGTAGTTATATACTATGGGAGACTGCTATTTTCTGAGTGCTGCAGGTTCTAGATTATCTTCAAAAGTAGCTTTTGAGAGATTACTAAATCTGCATCCTTATTTTTCCAAGAACATAAATCAATCGTACCAGATTAAAGTAACAGAAATTTCAGAAGGATGTTCTTGTTTTAATTAGACATTATGCTCTGTAGACACTGTCTGCTATCTTCCTGTATTTGCAAATCCTGTATTTGCAAAGAAATGGTTGCTATTAAACCTCTGTAGTTTACTTTGGTGTAAATTTTTATTTAATTAAAATTATTTACTTAATGAGTAAGCTTTGGTAAAGTTATAGTGAAGTGAGATGTGTGGCTAATAAATTTTACGAATAAATCAGCTGTATAGCTTAACTGTAAAATTGGTAAGTATAATTTGTGAGCAAAAATGTCTGATTTTGAGCAAAAAAAATTTAGGGACAATTTTTTTTAAAGCTTGCAGCAAAAGAATTTTTCAGTCTGTGTTTCACAAAAGAGTAAATTGTTTTGACCTTACTAGCCATGTGCCATGTGGTCTTCCAAGGTAAATATTTTTTTGGACTGCATCCCCATTGGAAAAAGGTTCCCCCTTACCAAGCAACAACTTAACCAAATCGGTTCTCTCAGAATCTCCCTTTTATGACTAGGATTTCCAGTTGTGAACAATAAATTCATCTTTCCCTATCCATCTCTTGTATTCTTGTATTTTGTCAAGCTTTCTAAACTCTTCTAAGTTCAGTTGTTTAAAGAATAAGTTTCTTTCTGAAACTTGATAAGCTTGATTTTGAAAAGTTTATTAGTTTATAGTGAACAATTTGTAGGTTTCATTCTTAAATATCAGGTCTTTAAAGACTGCCACTGGATTTTTAAGTAGATTCTCTATACCATTGTGTGGGAGTGCATTTTTCCTGGGTATTCAGTTTATAAATTTTATGATAGTTGAAATGTCCTAAGGTATTTGTTATCCTGTTAATATGAGAAGAAAAAGCATCTGGTGGAACTAGTACTTGGTACAGCAATATCTAGGAACATACGGTACAGCAGTCACTTCGGGTGCATCCAACATAAAGTTTGGATAGCATTGGCACTGAATGAGCTACTGTGATTTTTCCTTTTCTTTTGCCTTACGATATTTTTGTAATGAGAAGAACATGAATACAAGACAAAACACTGGAAGGCTTGTAAGCTGGCATAGTCATGAAAGACAAAAAGAAATTCTCTGTAACTGGAGCTCTCAAAATATAAGCACTTGCAAAAATAACTTTTTTTGTTTGAATTCATTACCTTATTCACTGTAATGCTATTGGTAGGTTTAGTTTAAATTATTTAACAAGCTTGTCTTTTTGTATCTTAGAGTATCTACGGTTGACGGAGCTTCTTCATAGGTAGGCAATATTTAGTTCTGGCAGAGTGGGTGTACTCCAGGTCCCTTCTCTGGAACAGCATCCCCCCAGAGATAAGGGCTTTGCTCTTTTTCTTAGAGTTACAGAAAGCTTTGAAAACAAGGCTTGGGATTGATGTTTTGTTTAATTTTACTGTTTATAAGATTATTTGAATCTGAGCTGTCCCTTCTTATTTGATTTTATGTTCTCTCTAGTTTTGTAGGCTATGCAAAGTCCATTGGACTTGGATTGCTAAAAAATTCAAATAAATAAAATAAAACATCATTTTGTTAATAGCTATCTTGGACTTTTAAATGTTTACTCATAATTAGTTTAATGTTTGAACTATAGCCCCAGTTATCTTTATTTCCTGGGATTTTTAAAATGTTTCTTAAATTGCGCTGTTTTTCCTCTTCTATCTCACAGAATTTGATATAGAGTGATATGTATTATAATGCATAATATTCAAGCCCTCTGGTAAGATGTGTGGCTTATAAATTTTACAAATGAAAATATGTGATATGTATTAGATCATTGGGACAAATGGGAAATTGATCTGTAGTCTCTGGATATTGAAATCAATATGTAATGATGTTACAGTTAGTAAAGAACAAAACTACTTATCAAGTGATATTCATTTAAACAGGTCTTGACCAAAGAAGATTGAAACCACAATCAAGTTTACTATATTAAAAAAAAATGTTAAAATAAAATAATTCCTATCAAAATAATTGCCTGATAATTATAGCAGTAACATCCAAAACATTACCATGTTTCCAATCTAATATTGTCTTCTAAATCATGTATCCATCTCGCCCTGTTTCATGTTTAAGCATGAATAATATACAATAATATATTAATTTTCTACAATAATATTGTAGAAAAGGAGGCAGAGCTGGGGCGGGGAGTTAAGCAGCAGCAAGGCTGAACCTTCCCCAAGGCACCAAAAGTCATCTTCAAGGGGGCCTTCAAACAAGTCCCAGGCCCCAGATTCAAGGAGGGCTTCATCAGCTTCTGAGAAAGATGCAAAGCCCAGAAGCAGGCAGAAGCAGACAGGGTTTCTAGAATTCTAGTGAGCAAGCCTGAGGTTTCCCGCCCGTTGGAGACAGAACTGCCCTCGCAGATTCTGGAAGATAGCCAACTGAATTGGTCACCTAATGATACCAACGAGATGCATGACTTTCAGGCAGCCTCTTATGAGGAGGATTTTGCTCCCCTCTCCTGGCTAGCATCTGCAGCATTGGAGCCTTTCTGCTACTAGCCTTCTGCCCCAGCAGCCACCTTTACTCCCACAGCAGCGGGCCTCCGCTCTGGAGAGGATCAGGGCCCTAGTCTCTCTCAGGAATTGTGTAACATTATCACTGAGACCATAACGTGGGGCATAGAGTCAGCACTCCTCCAGAGAGGCTTTCCGAGCCATTCACCACCAGGGTTCCCGCAATTTTCAGGCCTGCAATCCCAGACTTAGATTGTTCTGCCTTACATGCAGGATCTCCATTCCCCACCCCCTTCCCTCCGTAGTGAGGTTTCGATCATGGGGGACGAGGATCCAGGGGAACAGGATCTATCTGAGGATGAAGGCCTCATCCCAGACAAGCCTTCGTTCACAGGGTTGTTTCATCCCGCCTATTCAAGATCTTACTGTTTAAGGCAAAAACAACGGCCAATATGGGATGGCAAATACATTGACAAATCCATCTCTAGCTCCTCAGGATCCTAATGATCTACTGTTTACAGAGGCAGTGATGGAACAAGAGGTCATTCTTCCCCAAAATTATTTGTAGGCATCATTCAGCGACAGTGGCACCAACTTCTTCGGCCATCCTCCGAAGAAGGACAGCAGAAGGCTTGAAAGCGAAGGATAGGAAGGCAGAGATGTCTTCTCGCAAGATGCACCAGGCGGCCGCCTAGGTGATTAGATCAACCACAGCGGCTTCTTTCTTTAATAGAGCATCCTTGCTCTGGCTCCGTCAGATGTGGGCCAGAGCCTCACCCGAGGACACCAGGCTGCAGCAGGATATCAACAAATTGATAGCAGCTGTAGAGTATTTTGCAGACACTACCCCCAACGTGCCAAGTTCGCTTCCAGGGCCATGGCGTCCAGAGTCACCTCTCCTTGTCTCCTGTGGCTATGCCACTGGCAGGCAGATATGAAATCTAAGTGGCGGTTAGCCTCAACCCCCTTTAAGGGTGGCAACCTTTTTGGGGAGGCATTAGACCAATGGTTCCCAAAGTGGGCAGTACCACTCTCTGGGGGGCAGTGGGATGATTTAGGGGGGTGCTAAGAGGCAAGGGTGGTGGTGGCAGGGGGGCATTAAGAGGCAATGGAGGTGGCAGAGGAGTACTGGAGGTGGACCCCTCGCAGGGTGCAATTCTGCCTCGGGCTCTGTTGGCCGCCAGTCAATGAGCACTTCCGGCAGGGGTGAAATTCAGCTGGTTCTGAACGGTAGGACAAATTATGGGCAGTTCGGAGAACCGGTAAAATGCACCACTGACTGGCTCCGCCCTCACGTCCCGCCCCTCCCACTCCTTTTCGTTACCTTGCCTGCCTAGAGGCACAGGTGCTGCTGCTGCTGCTCCCTGGTTCCCTTGCTTATCTCATCCACGCAGCCCAGCAGATCTCTGCCCGGTGAGTCTTCCTTTGCTTCTATTCCAGCTACCTCCCCCATGCCCCAGCCAAGGTATCTATTCTTTTCCCAAGTTATTTCCCTCCGTCTGAGCTCTCCCTTACAGAGCTGAGCCTAGCATTCAGTTTAAAATCCAGGGCGGGGAGGGGGGCAACAGAGCAGCCAGGAGGAGGGGAAAAAGTTTTTCTTTTTAGCCAAGCTATTTCTTTTTGTACAAGGAGAGGAGGAGAGAGGGGGAGGGAGAGAGGAATGCAGAGAGGGAGGGAGAGAAAGAGAAGGAGAGAGGAAGGGAAGAAGTCAGAGAGAGAGAGGAAGAAAAGGAGGAAGGAAGTGAGAGGGAAAGAGGAAAGAAGTGAGAGGGGAGGAGTGAGAAAGAAAGAAAGATGGAGAGAGGAGAGTAAGAAAGAGTGGGAAGGAGATAGGGAGAAAAAGGGGGGGAAGGAGGGAGGAAGAGAAAGGAAGAAATGAAAGGAGAAAGAGGGAGAGAGAAGGGGAAGAGAGGGAGGAAGAGAGGTGAGAGAGAGACAACTGAACTTTACTTATGAAAAGGTGTTAATTATGTCAATGGAAGAGATAGGAAACTGCATTAGTGATATATATGTTTGGGACAACCATGACCTGGACCATTACTGATAATCTCTCTGTAGACATTAAACTCCAGAATCCTTGCTTTGCTGCAGAGTAAAGAACAACATCCTGGTTTATTTGCACAGAGAAGGCAGGCAGGGAGTTGGTAGGGTTTATTTATTCACTTAGCAAAGCCTTAAGCCAAATGTGAACACACACATATTGTAAGTATTCTGATTTTCAGAGCAGAAATGGCAGAAGCAGAAAAATCAAAAAAGAAATGTAGACAATATCGTGTGGAATATCTGAAGTATGGATTTAT
Source organism: Natrix helvetica (assembly GCF_964273705.1). NCBI lineage: Eukaryota > Metazoa > Chordata > Lepidosauria > Squamata > Natricidae > Natrix > Natrix helvetica. The sequence goes on from NC_138548.1 coordinate 288,392,682, forward strand.
ACCAGCACCATCAAACCAACAGCTGCCACGGTGCCTACTATGTGAAAAAGTATTTTCTAATGAGACAATGAAGCCTTCCAGACTGAATGAACATTTGAAGAAGGCACATCCTGACAAGGCAGACAAGAACCTAACTTTTTTTCAATCACTTCGTGACAACTTGCAAAAGCGCCCAACACTGTCACGTATGTTTTACAATGGTTCCCAACAAAACACTGATGGTTTGCGTGCATCATACATCATTTCATTGCTGATTGCTAAGTATAACACTTCATCAAGCCCATCTTATCACATTAAGAATATACTGAACAGTGAAGTAGTTACTAAATTTTACTGAGTTTACAAAGTTACTAGTTACTAAGGTTCTTGATAAAGGACTATCAGACTTTGAAAACGTGGTATCACTGGATCATGTTCAACAATTTTGTTGAATTAACATTAACTAAAAAGGTTTTTAAATTGGATTTTGAATAAATGTGCAATTGTTACAGTTTTGAATTTTGTTCCTATCTTCTGTCATGCAAACTGCCGAGTCACATAACTCCCCAGCCACGCCCATCAAGCCACGCCCACAGAACCATTAGTTAAAAAAAATTGAATTCTACCACTGGGTGGGGGGCACTGAGGATCAGTTTGTAGCACCAAGGGTGCGGTGGATTGAAAAAGTTTGGGAACCACTGCACTAGACCCTATCCTAGTTGAGGGTAAGGATATGAGGAAGGCTCTTCCTTACATGTACAGGAGGGCAGAGTGAAGGACTATCCCCTAGTATCGCAGGCAGTCCTTTCGGGTCCTGGAGACAGGGTTCCACACCCCCTCTTATCAAATACCATACCCCAAAGTATTGACCGACCTCAGGACAGGTCAACCTTTAGAGTTAGGGTCAGACAACCTCAGACCAGACAGCCCTTTCAGGGGTCTAACAACCGGCCCTTTCGCTGCTCTAAGTGACTTTCAATCTGGTCATCTCATTGACGGTCGATTAGCACTGTTTGCCAGCTAATTGCAAGACATCACTACAGACACCTGGGCTCTGCAAACAGTGAGACTTCCTCACTCTAGAATTCTGTTCCATACCCCCGAGACGCTTCATCCGGTGCCCCATTCCCAGAGACAACATCAAAAGAGTGCTGATAGAAACCAAGATCCAGCACTTGCTGGACATTCAGGCCATAAGAGCTGGCGCCTACGGCCCAAAAGGACTAGTATTTTACTCAATCCTCTTTCTGGTCCCAAAGGGCTTGAGGGGATGGAGAGCCATTCTAGATTTGAAGTTGTTCGCTGTCCATTTAGTGTACAGACGATTCATGATGCAAATCCTTCAGTCCATTCTGGTCTGCATCAGACGGGGATCTCTTAACTTGTATAGACCTCAAAGAGGCTTACCTCCACATCCCCATTCGGTCCTCCCACAGACAGTTCCTCATGTTCTCTTACGCAAGGCTCCACTTCCAATATAGGGCCATGCCTTTTGGCCTTTCATCAGTCCTCAGGACCTTTACCAAGCTATTAGTAGTAGTGGCGGCTCACCTTTGAGAGAAGCCTGTAAGGATTCAATGTTACGTGGACGACATCCTCATCCAGTCTCCGCTTAAGGCAGATCAGGATCTCCAGCTCACGGTCCAGGTCCTCCAGAGATATAGGTTTTCCATAAACGTGGAAAAAAGTCACATGATACCCACCACCAGGCTACTCCATCTGGGAGAAGTGATAAACATAAGAGACCTGTGAAGTTTATCTCTCCCAGGAACATTGTGCATCAGAGATCCAGGAGCAGCATCTCCAACGCCAAGGTCTGGGTCCCTTTGAGGGTGAGTCATTCCCTGGAATGGTGGACGTCACCAGCCATGGAAAGAGGATGCCTGTTCAAAGAACTGAGCCATGTGAGCATAATGTCGGATGCCAGTCTCTCTGGCTTGGGAGCCCATCTGCAGTCCTTGGTGACTCAGGGTCAGTCGTCACTGGAGGACCTGCAACACAACAACTGGCTAGAAGTGAGAATAGCGCATCTGGCGCTCCGCCACTTCTAGGGACAGGTATCCGGCCGACGTTATGTTGCTCATAGACAATGTGGTGGCCAAAGTACATGCGAACCAGCAGGGGCACCTATTCAAGGGCGCTCATTCAGGAAGTGGGGCAGATGGGCCTCTGGGCGGAGAAGCACATCTCCCTACAGCTGGAGCACATTTGGAAACCTTCAACTTACAGGCAGACTGGTTGAGCAGAACCACCATCGACCAGTCCAAATGGAACCTGCATCCAAACCTTTTCCAACAACTGTTGGACAGGTTTGGCTGCCCCACAGTGAACCTGTTTGCCAGTCCGGAGAACATCTACCTGCCACAGTTTTTCTCCCGGTTCCCATCCCAAGGACTGAAGAAACCAATATTCTCTACTGCCTGTGGTCTCTGGCCCTGGAGAATCCAGACCTTCAGTGGCTCCAGTTGACCATAAAGCACTTGAGAGAGATATCCTGAGGGCAGATCACCTGTCCAGCAAGGTGATTCAAACCATACAAGCCTCCAGACAGCCTTCTACGAACCGCATGTTGAACATGACCTGGGCTGCATTTTGCTGATGGTGCGCCAAGGGGAAGATAGTTCCCACTCGATGTCGGTCCCACACATTTTGGATTTCCTTCAGGAGGGACTCAACAGAGGACTATCCCATAACACTCTCCGTAGGCAAGTGGCCGCTTTGTCCACAATTTTGAAATACGACGTATTGCAGTCTCTTGCCCACCACCTGAGGGTTCGCAGTTTCCTGAAGGGGGCGACTAATTTTTTAAAAAAGAATTTTATTGGTTTTTACAAATATTTATAGAAAGGGGTAGGTAGTATAAAAGATTTTGACAGCTACATCGTGCGAAAGGTAGAAATACCCCCAAATCTCACAACTTTTACAGAAAAAAAAAAAAAAGATCGAAAATTAAAAGATAAACATTGGCAGCTTTTTGTTTTACATTATATCAACAATATATTTAATCATCTTATATGTCACTTCCAACAATTACATTATAACAACAATTGCAATAATGTTTCAAACTTATTTTTGTGATCTGAGTCTTTTCAATATTGCTTCCTCCCCCCTGTCTTCTGGCAGAGCCACGGCCCCTCCCTCCTTCATATCTTGTGTACTGTCCCCTGTTCCATCTAGAAAGGCAATGTGTTTTTTAATGAAGGGCTCTGCCTCCACAACTGTGTTGATTCTAATTCTATTGCCATCCCAAAAGATCAACATTCCTTCTGGCAATAACCATCTAAACCAAACTCCTTTATCATATAATTTCTTTGATAAAGAGGAATATTTCTTCCTCTTATCTCTTACTTTCTTCGGAATTTGTTTAAGAATGGCTATTTCTTTGTCTTTATATTTTAATGGTCCCACCCTCTGAGCTCCTAAGACCTCATCTCTTGTAGTCTTTCTAAGAAATTTAACATAAATTTAACTTCCCTTGGAACGTTGTGTGTTCTAGCATATGCTGAATTGATCCTATAAATCAAATCAATATCCCACCATAGCTGTTGTTTGTCTCTTTTAATGTATTCTGGTAAAATTGTGGTCATAATCTCCTTAAGGTCTTCATTTTCTGTCTCTGGTAAGTTTTGAAATCTAAGAAAAAAAGACATTCTTTCAAATTCCACCTTTATCATATGATTTTCAAATTCTCTATTCCCCTTTTGGACTGTCTTAACCTCTTCCATCAACCCAGTCGTGTCTTCCTCCAACACACCTATTCTCTGTTTGTTTTGTGTTGCTTGTTGCGTTTCTCAGAGCTGTTCATTTAAATCTGCCAATTGTTTTTTCAGTTCGTCCTGTCCCTTCAAAATAGTTTGAAACATTTGGGCAACAGATAAGTCCTTTGAACTCTCTTCAGTTGTTTTAGGTTGTAGAAATGAAGCCATTTGTGTCTGTTGTGTAATCAGACTAGACGTAGAAGAGGTCAGAGCTGAAGATGCCTTACCAGGCGGTGGCTTTTTAGATCCCATACTAAGTTCAGAGATAGCTATAAGTCTTATGCAAAAGAAATGGCATCTGGAATACACAGCTGGGAGAGATCGTGGAGGCAAACAAGCCAGAAGTGAAAGTTAATCCTCCTGTACAGCTGCAAGCCAGAGGATAAAAGTCATCCAAATCCAAGGGGACCACATAAGAAGAGAGGCTCCAGGAGATCTCCGGGGTGTAGAATAATAGAAAGCCAGAAATTCTTTCAAAGGGGAAACTTCATTCGTAAAAGCAAAGAAGAAGGAGGAAGTTGGCCATCTTGGCTCCGCCTTCATAGGGGACCAGGTAGCAACATGTCCAAAGTTTTCATAAGATAGTTTAAAGAAAACAACTCAGCAGTCATCCCTTACAATTGTGGCAAAAATCATTCTCCCATTGTTAGAGGAAGTGAAAGTTAGCTTTTAACTCTCTCTCTCCTCAGAGAGAGAGAGAGAGAGATTCCAAGTGCCGCTTTTTCCGAGGGGTGGTGGTGGAAAATCCCCCCCTCCAATCTTAACACTTCAAAAGATTGAATCCACAATTTAGAGAAGCTGCTGTTCATCAGTTAGATAGATTTACAGGAGATTGAGGGAAACCTCTCACCTCACCACACTTCAGCTGTAACATCTAATTGATTCTTTCCGGAATCCAATCGGCGAAGGCGCACAGCGACAGCGGAAAACGCTGCCATGCACCCCCACGCTCCCCGGCTCCTGGGGCGAGGCTGGAAACCCCCCTGCGGCTGCCGCCGATTTATTTTATACTGAATTACAAAAGCAAGAAAAACGGGATTTTGTGATAAAAATACATGTAGTCCATTGCAGGTGATCCTCGAGTTGCAATCATATGGTACCTTATAACTCAACATTTCCATTGCTAAGCAAGTCAATTTTTAAATGTATCATGCCCCATTTTACGACCTTATTTGGCATAGTTGTTAAGCAAATCACTACAATTGTTAAGTGACTCACGCGGTTGCTAAATTAATCTAGCTCCCCCATTGACTTGGCTTGTCAGAAACTGGCTGGGAAGATTGCTAATCGTGATCACATGATCCTAGGATAATGCAACCATCATAAATACATATTATTGCCAAGTGGCCTGAATTTTGATCATGTCACCATGGGGATGCTACAATGATCGTAAATGTGCGAACTGGTCATAAGTTACTTTTTCAATGCTATTTTAACTTTGAGTGATCACAAAATAAATGTTCATAAGTAGAGGACTACAATACCTATAAGTATTCCTCCAAAAGATTTTACTAAACATTATTCCAGGGATTGTTCTGAAACAATCTGTTTGCTTTTCTATTTTTCCATTAGTTATAATAGATCTAAGAGAAGAAAGTGATATTTCTTATAGAATATTGTAGTTGTTGATACTTGGGAAACTAATTTTATAATCTTATACTTGCAGCAGTTGTTTTGTGAAGGTGTGTCTTAGTTTTTGAACAAGAAAAAACTATTTGGGCTATATTTATTTATGAAATGGAGATTTCTTATTAACTTTAGCTTAATATCACTGGATTCTAGACTTGGACTTGTTTATTTCTGTAGTATTTGCCAAGACTCCTAGTTAGAATATTTTAATTTCTATTTTGGAACTGTGAAAACGTCTGGGAAGAAATTGGAGTTTGTAGGCATGAACTGAGAGATAGGAATGCTGTATGATGTATGATTGATATTTGTATCTCCTTTACCTTTGGTATTGCAAATGTAATAACTTACTAAAGTGTTCTTTTAATTCTGCATCTCTGATGGTATGAAAATTTAAAAAAAAACTATACTAGCCTGGTTAAAAATATGGATTTTTGATTTCCAGTTCTTAAGGAGAGAAAGAAAATAGGTCAAAACACAAACTGTTTGGAAATGCAAACTAAAGTGATTTTGAAATAATCCAGTTTACATTGCTTTGCCAATTATGCCAAAGATTTTACTTCTAAGTAATATAATAGGCTAAATAGTATGGCTGCAGTGGCAAGTTTATTCTAGTAAGAAGTCAGTGTAGGTCACATTGGCTGCTACTGTTAAGAGTCAGAGTTAAAAATAATCCCTTGGGTACAGTTCTGCATTTAGCAATTCAAACATAAAATGAAACAATATTTTAAATTCTATATACTATTTAATTCTGGACAAACAATATACATTAAATAATTATCCTTATTCTAGAGCAGATTCTCAGGATACAATAGCAATTGGCACCAGAAACTCCATCTCTTAAGTGACACGAGCAAAAACGTTGTGTTGCATGACCATGTTGCTTAGTGATGGCAATTCCACTAGTCCCAGTTGCTGCTGTTAAAGGAGGACCACACGGGTTGTTAAAAGGCCTCCTGTGATCATAGCTTCTTTATTGAGTTGGCTTGTGGGAAGTCTGCAGGGAACGTCAGAAATTGCAATCATATGACCACAGAGACATTGATAGCAGGAAATATGAGGACCTATTGTAAATCCCCTTGCCATTCATTGAACAGTCACCAAGTGCATGGGTGTAATCTGTGGATTGCCTACAAAGTGATTAAAATTCCCATGGAAAGCGACTGAATCCTTACTAAGAGAAAAGGGGTTCTCATTATAGGCTCTTATCACCTGTGTTATCCTACCCAAAGTTGGTTGAAATATTATGAGGTTGAAAATTTCTGCAAGATTTCATTGCAAAGAATTGCAAATTCTTAAGAAGATTTACAAATGTTTACGTGTTTTGTGCCATAATTATTACAATTCCAATGCTTATTTAAAATTAGAGTGTAGTAGATACTCTTGCATTCTTGGTATTAGGCTGTTGATCGTTTCCTGAAAGAATACTTTTAGTGCTCTAAACATGAGTCTATTACAAGGGATTTGAATATTGCTTAATTCCTTTTGTACTTTCATGTTAAATTCTGAATAGTTATTTCTGTAATTCTAGTACAGTATCTGTATATTATACTCAAGAGAGATAAAAATGAACATCAACAATTGCTTTTTGATCTCGCATAGTATGAACAAACAACTTTTTGCCTCCAATAATGTGCAAGTTGCTGGAGAGGGAAAATTGTATGTATATATAGTTTTAGTTTGATTGAAATAAAATGTATAGCTAGAATCACAAATATTTAGAACAAAAAAACCAAAACACAAGAGGTATATTTTAATATAGGAAGGCATGGTTTATGTACCTTGTGCAAGCTATGATATTTCATATTGTCTTAGATATGTGAAATCAGCCAGTGGTCTATAAAGTATAACTTATGATAGTACAAGTTGGGAATTCAGCCAGTTGCAGCTTATTCAATATTTATTACTTATCATAATTGGTCACCATAATATTCTAAAATTTATAATTAGCCACTGTATATTTTGATGCATCACTATATTTGTTGTGTCAATTTGTTTTTCAACAGATAACTTGTTGCAAGCAACAGAATAATAGAAAAAGGTTTTAAGTTACAAATTATAATTTGAAAAAAAAAATAGCTGTGCAATAACAGTGGAAGCATAATAAATATTAGGGATTAAGAAAATGAAGTTTCACTCCCCTGTAGTTTTACCATGAACAATATTAAATTAAGTTTCCTTTTTTGACTACAGTAAATGATAAGAACTGATCAGCTGTCAGCTAGTCAAATTCAACAGTCTAGTAATACTTTTAAACTTTTTCTGCAATCGTGGGGTGAATACATTATATTGGTCATACATGCACCCAAATGCCTTCACATTTCTGAAGGTTTTTTTTCCCATCCTAGTGAACTATTGTAGATTACTGGATTTTACTGTCAGTTGGAACAGAAAGCTAGTATCTTGCTACCTAGCTGAACAGGTTCTCTGTGCTCAGGCGTAAATTTTCCACCAGATATCTGATTTTGCTGATAAACGAGCAAGGGAGATTACCAACATATATTGTTTAAGAATAATCTAAATATATTCTGCTATATAAAAGTTTAGAAAATGCAGTGTATAAGAAAATTTGGTCTAGTACTTTGTACAAAAGGACCTTCATCTTTACATGTTCCATCCTTGATGGACAACTTGGGCTGCTTATAAATTCAAATTAAAAAAATATTCTCTTGAAGAGATTTTGTTACTATTGTTAAAAAGATATAGGAGATGACCAGGCTGAGCCTGATGGAGAGGTCAAGAACATCATCAGTTTGAAGTCCCTTTGCACCCACAAGAGATCTAAATCCAGCCCTTTTAAATTCCTTTGATTTACTGCCAATTTGTCTTGACTGCTAATAGTTCAGATTATTGTTTAGAAGTAGCCTGGAAGGGTCATTTGAATAATCCGGTTTCCTGATTTCTTGCACCTGATAAAAGCAATGACAATATAGTTCCATATGGTTTCTTTGTTATACTGTTGTGTTTAAACATTCCTAGTAAATATTTGATATAGAATGTGAAATAGAACGCATTAACCGTAGTTGATTATGCATTTTGAATTTGATGAAAAGCCTGAAATTGTTTTGATTTCTTCAAGTGCCCACTGAGTTACATAGAATGGAAATTAAATAGTAAGGGGGAGGGGAGTTAAAATGTAGCTATGAGTTTTCTGTTACATGATAAAAGATCCAGGTGTAAGTAATGATGGTTCTTTGAGGTATGTTTAAGTTAAATTAATGTTTATCTTTTTAAATCAATGCTATTAAAGCAGGTAAGATGAATGTTATGGAGTGCCTTACTGATTTTAGACAGTAAAAAAGGAGTTATTTTTAAACGAATTCTAAAAGTTGCATTAATCTATCCACCCCTTTTTATTTTTAGTACATTGTAGTATGCAATTGATAATGTATGCCTTAGTATAAATTAAACCAGAAGGATACGTCTATTAGTGAATAACAATATTCTTATGGACTTAACATATCTATTCTGGAATATGGCTTTTTGGACAATGTGCAAGCAATATTGTAATTCAAGAAATTATTAATTGATATTAAGGCAAGATAATATCAATCCTGAAATTGTTACAGTGAAAACAGCTTTTGAAATCCATTTTTCAGAAAAATACTACTGAATATATATGTGAATTGTTTATTTTTTAACCTAAATGGTAGCAAGTCTAAAGGCAAAATATTTGGGCAGCTTTATTAGATGCATTACTTGAAATCAGGAGTATATAATTATTTTTTGTCAAAGAGATGTATTTTGCCTTTAGTGATGGCACCATACTTCAAAGGCAATTTCATTTACTTGCATTTTTTGAAAAAGCTTTTGAGTGCCAAATATCAGACAGTGACTATGAATAGTTTTGAGATCCCAGTTTATGTGGTTCTTCTCCTTTACTTATATTTGAATGCATGGGAAGGTTCAACTAACATTCATTAAAGCAACCACATCTTTATCTTTTACAGATTTATATGGAGGCTGAAAAATGTGTCTGCTTTGAATAAATGTGCTTCTCATATTTTGAAGGACCTCTTAAGAATCGTTTAGAAGTATGCATAGCCTTATAATTTAATATTGCTGTGGATAAACAAACTGATATACAGTAGAAGAACTTGACTGACATTTTAAAATATTTGCTTTGAAGTCAGGAAGCATTGACCAAATCCATTGAGATTAAAACAACTCTAGGTTTTATGCAATGTACATTTTACATGTATACTTCAATTCTAAAAATGAATAGAATAACATGGGACAAATAAATAATAAATAAGATCACATCTCATTCCTGCAGTCTTGGATTGGTTTGCCTTCATCTACTTGCCTGCAAGAAGCACTGATTGAGAAACATATTGCAAATGTAGTCTCTAATGCCAGACATAGAACCTGCAACTTCCATGGGTGAAATGCTTTTTCTGTCATGTACACAGAAGATACACTGTTTTTTTTTTTGTCTGACAAAAAAAATGTTTTTGATTATTTTAAATTTTGGGGAAGAACTGGAGAAGGAACAGATGAAGACCAAAAGGATTCTGCGGTTTATCATCTCTAGATTCAAAATGGAAGCTTACTGGAATTCTCTGGAAGCAGAAAGGCCAGAAAAAGTGAAGGAGAGGGACAGATGCTTCATGTAGTTTTATTTCTGAAGAAGTTGGTAAAAAGAAAAAGTTTAGTAAGAATTCGTGTTAGGTGACTTAGTCTTGCAATTATATTTTAACCTTTTAATAAGCAGAAAAAATAGATATCCTTTTTGCCAACCAACTAACAAACATTTGTAGTAAACACACTACAGTAGTAATGGGGACTTCAATTACCCTGATAGCAATTGGAAAACTTAATTCTGCACGAGGTGAGAAATCCAATAGGTTCCTAACCAACCTAGCTGACAACTTTGTTTTCCAAAAGGTAGAGGAGGGAACTAGAGAGATAGCCACACTGGACTGAATACTTACAAACTGAGAAGAAATGATAGAGGGAGTTGAAACTACAGGAACCTTGGGTGAGAGTGACCATGTCATACTGGAATTCAACATAACGCAAACACAAGCAATAGAACATAATGATACTAAATTTTAAAAGAGCTGATTTTAATAAACTTAGAGAGAACTTGGTAAAGATTCCTTGGATGAAAATCCTAAAGGAAAAAACAACTCAAGAATCTTGGAAAACTCTGAAAAATATGATCATAAAAGCCCATACCAGTGCAATACCATTGCAAAAGAAAAACAAGAAATCCAAGGAGAAACCAGCATGGCTGCACAAAGATCTCTTTGACAAATTGAAAGATAAAAATGACAAGTACAAAAAAATAGAAAGAGGAACACATAACTAAGGCAGGATATCAGCAGATAGCCAGAATCTGCAAAGACAAATTAGGAAAGCAAAGGCTCAGAATGAACAAAGACTTACAACAAAAGTTAAAGATAATAAAAAAAGTTTCTTCCAACACATAACAAGAAAAAAAATCAAGGAAAGAGTTGGTCCACTAAAGAGAAGATGGCAAGGAAGTAACAGGCAACAGAGAGAAAGCAGAGTTGCTTAACTCATTCTTTGCATCTGTCTTCACATAAAAAGATACTATAGCCCAACCTACCAGAAACAAAAAAGGGATGCGGTGCTCAGTGGCTAAGACGCTGAGCTTGTGCATCAGAAGGTTGGCAGTTCAGTGGTTTGAATCCCTAGTGCAGCATAACAGGTGTGAGTCCCGTTACTTGTCCCAGCTTCTGCCAACCTAGCAGTTCGAAAGCATGTAAAAATGCATGTAGAAAAATAGAAACCACCTTTGGTGGGAATGTAACAGCATTCCGTGCGCCTTTAGCATTTAGTCATGCTGGCCACATGACCACGGAGACGTTTTCGGACAGCGCTGGCTCTGGCTTTGAAACTGAGATGAGCACCAAGTCGGGAATGACTAGTACCTATGTGTGAGGGGAACCTTTACCAGAAACAGAACTGTAAAAAGCAGACTGGAAACAAAAGTTAAAAGAAGCAAAAAAATAGTAAGAGAACACCTGTCTGATCTTGATGAATACAAATCACCAGGACCTCACGGATTACATCCCAGAGTTCTAAAAACTGGCAGATGTCATCTCACAACCACTGTACCACATCTTTTAAAAATCCTGAGACACCGGAAAACTACTAGAGGATTGGAAAAGAGCTAATGTGGTTCCCATCTTCAAAAAAGGGGGAAAAACAGACCCAGGAAACTACAGACCAATCAGCATAACATCAATACCTGGGAAGATACTGGAAAAGATAATAAAAAAACAGATCTGCCAACACCTAGAAACGAATAAAATAATAACTAGCAGTCAACACAGGTTTATTAAAAACAGATCATTCTTCAACATAGTGACTAAATTAGTAGACTAGTGAAATACTGTGGACATAATATACTTAGACTTCAGCAAGACATTCAACAAAGTAGGCCGCAACCTACTTCTTCATAATCTAGGAAAAAAGTGGGATAGTAGCTTCACCACCAGATGGATTTGCAACTGGCTGACAAACCATACTCAACGAGTAGTCCTTAATGGGTCTACGTCTACATGGAGGGAAGTAAGCAGTGGGGTACCACAAGGTTCCATCTTAGGCCCAGTACTCTCCAATATCTTCATAAACAACTTAGATGAGGGAATAGAAGGGGAACTCGCCAAATTTGCAGATGATACTAAGCTTGTAGGAATAGCTAACACGCTAGAAGATAGGCTCAAGATCCAGATGGATCTTGACAGACTTGAATACTGGGCCCTATCTATAAAAAAGAAATTTAATGTAGAGAAAAGTAAAGTCCTACACTTAGGTTAGAAAAACCAAAATTGCACATACAAACTGAGTGAGACCAGGCTTAATAGCAGTGACTGTGAGAGGGATCTTGGATTTTTAGTGGACAACCAGCTAAATATGAGCCAGCAGGGTGCGGTGGCAGCCAAAATATCCAACACAATCCTAAATTGCATTAACAGAGGGATACAATCAAGATCAAATGAGGTAATAATACCACTCTATAAAGCCCCTAGTAAGACCACACTTAGAGTACTGCATCCAGTTTTGGTCACCACACTATAAAAAAAAGGCAGAGGAGAGCAACCAGGATGATTAGGGGACTGGAGACTAAAACATGAAGAATGGTTACGGAACTGGGCATGGCTAGTCTAGTGAGGAGAAGAACCAGGGGGGAGATGATAGCAGTGTTCCAATATTTGAGGGCCTGCTACAGAGAGGGGGGGGGGGTCAAGCTGTTGTCCAAAGCACCTGAAGGCTTAGACAAGGAATAATGGATGGAAACTGACTAAGGAGAGATTCAACCTAGAAATAAGGAGGAACTTTCTGACAGAACAATCAGCCAATGGAACAGCTTGCCTTCGGAAGATAAGGGCGCTTCATCACTTGAGACTTTCAAGAAAAGATTGGACTGCCATTTGTCAGAAATAGTGTAGGGCCTCCTGCTTGAGAGGAGGGTTGGACTAGATGACCTATAAGGTCCCTTCCAATTCTGTTAATCTGAACTTCCAGAAAGGCAGGACAGGCTACTTAGGACCATTTTTCTCACACATTGCAGGGATAAATGAAGGAGCCAAATAAGGTGTCCTCTAGAAGATAGGGGGTCGCAACAGTAACTACTGAGTTGTTGGTTAGAGCCAGGACCCAGAGTTTGAAGAACCAAAATCTGGGAGGGGAGGTTATACTACAGAATAGTGGCTACTTAGTAAATGAAATGTATTCTCTTTGTCACTATTCTACTATCTTCACTGGATTTGTAATAATTTGCTTTTCTAATGATGAGGCACTGGCACTTGCAGGGCCCCCTATTCCCTGGAGAGCCAGCTACAAACTTCATCCACTACAGAGTATTTACTTAGTTATTGTTCAGAACCATTGATCTAGACCAAACAAGAAATAAGATAAGATAACCTTTATTGCCACTTTTTTCTGTGAATACACTGGCACACATTAGTATCCACACCCACACACAAATATACACATATTAATCACAATCCATATTGTATACATAGGAGAAAAAAAGTGTCTTGAGAGTTAACAAAAGATTGACAGTATATGGTATAAAGCTATTACAGAATCTAGTTGTTCTGCTTCAGATATCGCGAATCTGCCTCCCAGGAAGTAACAAAAAAACAAAAACAAAAAACTGGTCATGGAGAGGATGAGTAAGTCCTGACAATGCTGTATACCCTGGTCAAGTATTGCTTATATGCCATGTCCTGGATAGAAGAAAGAGAGGGTGAGGGCAGAACTTCTACTACCTCCTCCAGTCCTATGTTTAATTTATTTATTGTATACTTATAACATGTATATTTACTGTTCAACTATTTTAATATGACTGTACACCGCCCCGAGTCTCTTTTGAGAGAGGGGCGGTCTAGAAATCCAATAAAGTTAAGTTAAGAAGTTAGGGAGTACCACTTCTTGAGTTTTGTGAAACAATGACTTAGTTTTCGGCAGAAAGGCCGGATCTAAATGGAGGATGATATGGTCAGCATGAAAGATACACAAATCCTCACGAATCGAGAGAGCTGCCAGCTCCGACACCCTCCTGGCCGATGTAATAGCAATAAGAAAAACGGTTTTCAAGGTCAGGTGCCGAAGGCCAATGGACCGTATCGGCTTGAATGGAGTCTTGGTCAGGGCCGTGAGAACAAGGGGGAGGTCCCATGTTGGGAATCTGAACAGTAGGCGGATGTAAGTTAGAAGCCCCTTTAGGAAGCTTTTCACCTGAGGATGCTGCCCTAAGGACACTGAACAATGTCTAGTTAAGATGGTAGACAGGGCAGCCACTTAATGGTGAAGGGTGTTGGGAGACAAGCCCTTGTCCAACCCTTCCTGCAAAAAGTCTAGCAGCTGTGGAACGGTAGCTGAGACCGCGACGATGTCATGAGTCCGGCATCAGCTAGCGAAGGTGGCTTAGGTGGCATCATAAATTTGAGTCGTCGAGAGTTCCGGTTCCGGCGGCGGCGGCGACGGGCAGCTCTTTGCCCGCTCCGGCTCCCCGGTGGGCTTCCCCACTTCTTGGGGGGCACAGGACACCCCGCAGAGGGGTCCTGCCAGAGGGGCGGCATCGCGGAGGACTCCTGCAGCGGCGGCGGCCGGCAGGAGGTCTCTCGCGCGCCCAAGACACCGGGGAGCAAGCTCGGAGGGCGCTTCGCGTTTCTACGCCTCGCGCCTCGCTATAAGCCGACTGGAGAATGTAACATTTGAAGGAAGCAGCTGCAGTGCGGTGAGGTTGCTTCTCTCTTCATCCCTTATTCTGCATGAAGATTTACTCAGCCTTTTAAAACTTTAAAATAACTTTCGGAGCTTTTTGGAGGTGCGGCTGGAGGGAGGGTTTTCCCCCCCCCCTTGGACAAGCGGCGAGGAACAATTTTGCTCTCAGCCCCCGGGGAAGGAGGAGGGGGGAGAGCCAACGAATGAAGCCTCACTTAGGCTGAGATGATTTTCTTTTCAATTTAATCCTACATATTACAATGATTTGAGGACTTTTGGAACTTTTTAAAACTTTGTTATGCCTCTGTGCCGAAAACTGGCAGGGCAAGATGGCACACTTCCGTTGTCTTTATGAACTCTGAAACCTGACTCCACCTTTAAAATTCAGGCTTCCGGTCTTTGTCTCCGTGTCTCCCAGAGGAATCTCTTGTGGATTGGTATTTTTTAAACCTAGGGGAAATTTTCTATCTATTGCCAGACTTATTGGAGAGACTCTCTTCTGCCTGGTTCTTCTGCTCCCGGATTCACCTGGCTACCCTTCTTTTCTAACTGTTTACTTCATATTTGGACTGAACCTCTAACGTTATAAAGGATGGCATCCAAGAGACCCCCTCCTGGAAAACCTGGCTTTGCCACTTCTGCTTCAACATCCACAACATCCAGTCCAGCCACACAGTCAAAGATAACAGAACTGATGCAACATAAGACTACAGAGATGGACTTTCAACAAATGCTTCAACAAATTTTACAGGGCCAGGAGGAAATCAAGAAACAGCTAAGGGAAATGAAAGATGAAATTAAAGAAAACCAAGCCCAAATATATAATAACTCACAAAGACTGAATCTTGTGGAAGGGGGGGTGGAGGAGGTGAGGGGGGCGGGGTAGAAGCTGTGCAGAAAGGGAACAAAGATCTTGACATCCAACAGATGAAAATAGAATTTGAGAGAATGTCCTATTACCTTAGATTTCAAAATGTTATAGAAGAAGATGGGGAAAACATAAGGGACATCATGATAAACATCCTGGCTGACTACACACATAAAGAAAAACAACAGATGGGGTGGGATATAGACCTGGTTTATAGAGTGAACTCAGCTTATGCTAGAACTCACAATGTACCCAGGGAGGTTCACATTAAATTTCTTAGAAAAAGCACAAGAGATGAAATTCTGGGTGTACAAAGGGGGCAAGCATTGACATACCATGATATGGAGATAACCATTCTGAAGCAGATCCCTAAGAAGATTAGAGAAAAAAGGAAGAATTATTCGCAATTAGCGAATAAATTATACCAGAAAGGGGTGTGGTTTAGATGGTTGATGCCTGAAGGTATGCTGATATTCTGGGAGGAGACAAGAATTAGAATCAATTCACCCATAGAGGCGCAGGCCTTTATGGAAAAAAACAGAACACTCCTAGAAAAAACACGAGACACTACAGCGGACACGCAGGACACGGGAGGGGCCAGAGCTCTGCCAGTGGAGGGAGATGGGGCAATAGCAAGAAGACTCAGATCACAAAAATAAACAAGAAAATCATATTATTATAAACTGACCGAAAGTGATAATGGAATTATATCTGGATTTTATATTGTAATGTCTAATCTGATTGAATTTAGTAACAGAACTAATATGCTGATTGTAATCAATTATATACCAATGCATTATATATAAATGTATACTATGAGTATGGAGAGAGGGGCGCCTGTCACACTTTGCAACTGCCATAATTTGTATACCTGTCCATTTACCCTTTTCCCTATAAATGTTGTAAAACCAATAAAAAATTTTGTCAAAAAAAAAAATTTGAGTCGTGGAAGGTCAACACGATGCTTGTATGGTACGAATGACCTTTTCAGACAGATAGTCTTTCCTCAGGAGTTCCTCCTCAAGAGCCAGATGGCCAACTTGAGTCAGCTGGGATCCGGAAGCACTATGGCCTCCTGGCTGAGGGAGAGTAGCTCCTGAGGTATCCTCCATGGTCTGTGAATAGAGAGGCTGACAAGGTCTGTGTACCAAGATCTCCTGGGCCAGTGAGATGCAATGAGGAGAATCTCTGCTTCCTCTGCCAGAATCTTCTGGACTACCTGCGGGATGAGAGGCAGCGGCGGGAAGGCGTACAAGAGACCTCTTGGCCAGCGGCAGCGCAGGGCATCAGTCCCTTCTGCTTGCAGAGTGGCGTACCTTGAGAAGAACCTCGGGAGTTGAGAGTTGGCTGGACTGGCAAACAGATCGATCACTGGTAGGCCGAACCTGACTGTGATCTGATGGAAGTTTCCATGATTCCCACCACCAAAGGGACTGTTTTACCTTCAGGGGTATCTTGACACGCCTGGGAGAGTTGCTGGCCTTCACCCTCTGGATGGGAAGGAGAAACCATTGTAGTTCACATGCGTGCAGATGTGCCCATGGAACTATGTTTATGCAAGAAATCATAAGTCCCAGAAGTTGAGACAGTGACACGATGGACGCCAGCTGTTCACTCTCGCAGTCCGTGCACAGGTTGTGAGGTTGCGTCTGTGGTCCAGAGACAGGAACACTCGGCAACATTTTTAGTCGCACCGAGATGCAATATGCGGGTGGACAGCGTTAGCTGACTCCTTTCCCGGTTCACCGAGAACCTGTGATGTTGTAGAGTGGAGATGGTGTGTTGGACATCTCTGACGGCTTGGTCAGAGGATGCTAATTGAATCAAAATGTCGTCCAGGTAGCAGAGTAGCCGTATTGGATGGGAGCGCAGGTGGGCCACTACCACCGCCAATATCTTTGTGAAAGTCATTGGTGGGACAACAGGCTGAACGGGAGAGCCCTGTATTGGTAGTGCCTGCCATCGTAGTGGAACCTGAGGAACTTCCTGTGAGACCTGTGGATGGGGATGTGCAGGTATGCTTCCTTCAGGTCTATAGAGGTCAACCTGCCCCCTCGTCTGATGCAACCCAGGATGGTCTGTAGGGATTGCATCTTGAAATGCTTGTAAGCCAGATATCAATTTAGGGATTTGAGGATTGGAAGATGGCCCTCCACCCACCCGAAGCTTTTGGGGACAAGGAATAGAATGGAGTGGAACCCCCTCTTTTCTTGCTCTACGGGAACTGGCTCTATGGCATTTATCTGTAGGAGATGTTGAATCTCCGCCTGCATGCGTTCCCTCTTGGGAAGGGATGTGGGGACGGGATACCGGACAAAGGTCCTCGGGGGAAGGGATAGGAACTCTAGAGTCAGGCTGTTCTTGACTGTGTTGAGGACCCACGCGTCCTTGGAGATCAACTCCCAATGGGCGGCGTTTAGTTGGAGATGACCGCCTATGGGAGGATCCCATTGGTGGTCACTTGGACCTGCGGTAGGAGTGGTTGTTGGAACCGCTGCAAAAGGGGCGCCGAAAGGGCTGTTGTTGCTGTTGGCACTTGTCCCTGAAATTTGTTCTATCTTGTCCACAGTCGTTAGGAGTAGGATCTCTGATAAGAGGTTCCCGCACCTGAGGAATCAGTCCCTCAAAAGGGCTACCTCCAAAAGAATGAACCCCCCTTCTTATTTGACTTAGTGGTGGCAGGAAGTACTTTTCTCTTATCCTTGGTTTCAATTAAGAATTTTTCTAAGGGTTCCCCAAACAATTGGCCGCCCTTAAAGGGGGCGGAGGCCAACTTCCATTTTGACTTAATGTCTGCCTGCCAGTGACGGAGCCACAGCAGACGGTGTGAAGTCACGTTAGAGGCGAATGCCTGGGAGGCAAACTTGGCTGCATTGAGTGAAGCGTCAGCTGAGTATTCTATAGCAGCAATGATTTTATTAAGATCATGCCTCCACCTGGAGCCTGCTGAGGGGGGATTAGAGCTCAATTGCTTCAGCCACAGTAGCGAAGCTCTAGTGAAAAATGAAGCTGAGGAGGAAGCCCTGATAGACCAAGCGGCCGCCTGGTGGATCTTGTGGCAGGCTTTCTCTGCCTTTTTGTCCTTGGCTTTGAGACCCTCAAGGAGGTCAGCCAGAAGGACAGAATTAGAAGTAAGGGGTATGATTGGGGTATCCACCTGTGGAAGTTGCAACAAATTGTCTAGTTTGCTTTCCACAGAGTAAAGATTGTTATCTACCCCTCTGGTATTAGTCCGGGAACATGGCTGCGCCCACTGGCGCTGAATCACATTGACAAACATGTCCGGCGCTGGAACTAGTTCTTGTGTTGGAGTGTTCTAATCAAAAAGCCCCTCCTTCGGATCCTGAGATCCAGAGGGGGTAGGGGTCCCTTGGGTAGTAATACCCAATTGGGTGGAAGCTTTAGCCTTATGCAATATCAACTTAAATATAGACGGCCGGAATAAGCCAGTGAAGGCAGGTTTATCAGGAGGAGGATTCTCATCCTCTGAAACTTCTTGCTCCTCTGCATTGTCCTCCTCTAGGATGGATTCCTCTGTGGCAATAGAGGTGCCTGGAGAAGGCGGACCCTATACCTGATCCCGTTGGACAGGTTTCTGGTCAGTCTTGGCAGAAGTACCTCTGGAGGCCTGGAGCTTCTTTCGAATACCAGCCTCGATGCCTCTCTCAATGGCCTTTTGCATCTCAGAGAACAGGTTGGGATCCTGATCTTCAAGGGGCCTTGATGTCCCTGACCCTTCCCTACCAGCCTGTCGAGAGGAAACCAGATCCTCCTCAACAATTGAGCAGGCAAATGGAGATATTTCTTCCTGGATGGAAGAAGACTCTGGGTACCCCAGGGAAGCTGCAGGTGAAGAAGCCTGAAATCCCTCTTCCACTACTGAGGGGGAATTATCCCCCCTTGGAGAGTCCTGGGGAAAAAAAATCTGAGGCTGGGGTAAGGGACTAGGATACCTAGGTGGCTGTCCAGATGAAAGGGACAGTCTTTGGGCCCTTTCAAAGGTCTTTTCTAAAGCCCTATGACTCAGCCTTGGATAAGGCCTTGCCACCTTTGCGGTTAGGGCTCCCCTTCCCTTTGGTGCCCTTGTTGCCCTTCTTCACCTCAGGTGGGTCTGGCCTACTGCGTTTCCATGAGGGTTCTAGATAGTCCTCTGGTGCCCTCTTGCCTCTGTCAGCCATGATGTCTTCAGCTGGAGTCTTCAACGCTGCAAACAGTAGGCCTGACACCAGCACGAGTATCAGATGTGTCCTCCGGACAGGAGTATGACCCGAGGGCCAAAGCTCTCCTAAGCCGCCCGATTTAGGTCTTGGAGGAGGAAGCCTTGCCGGAGTACTGAACGAAGGCTAAGAACTCCCCCGCGGCGATCTGCTGGCTAGGAGGGAAAATCACGGCAAGCTGTAATGGCCGGAATTTAAAAACGCACCAAAACGGCTTCAAGAATGGCTGCTGCGCTTCTTCGGGCGATAAGGGTGCTGTCAGACTCAATCCGAAGCCTCCGATGTAGTCTCCGGGCAAAGAAGAGTCAAAATGACAGCTGGGGGGGGAAGCCTCCTGCCGCCCTCACGCCCGCCAGTAGCTGCTGGACAAGCACCTAACGAACCTAGGCTCCGTCAGTTATGAAGAGCCGAGAAGCCTTGAAGTCTTCCCAGCAGTACAACAGCAACGGCGATTTAAAAGGACATTTTCCTCCTGACTACAACAAATACAAAAATAAGAAAATCTCTAACTAACTAGGGAGAGTCCCAGTCTATTCACCCAAAAACTGAGGAACTCCCCAAAAACGCATCCGAACTGGACTGGACTGAGTTTTTGAACTTGTCCTCAATGAGGAAAGGAGGCGTGGCTAAGAAAATCAGTCCTTGGGTGAATAGATTGAATTTAACCCATGCTTGGACTCTCCAAGCAGCGCACAGGAGAACGAGCCCGTTTTCATGAAAAACGGGCTGTTTTGGGGAGTTCTGCAGAGTGCAATTTTTTTTTAAAAAAAAATTGCCTCTTCAAAATCTTGGTGTGTCTTATACTCCGGTGTGTCCTATACTCCAAAAAATATGGTAATAACTGGTTTACATATACTTTTAGTCCTCTTGGGAAAAGTATCTTGTTTATATAAAGATGGACTGATCAATCAATTATAATAGAAATTATATAGTTTTAAAAACCATGTGCTTTCTAGATCTTTTTTTCCCCACTCCTCCTAACATGCATGAAAATTAACCTGAACTTGTAGGTTTCAGTAACTATGATGTTTTGCGTTTTGTTCAATTAGAATTTTTGAAAGTGTATTAAACACTGAAAGAAAATATTGGTCAAAAATTGCAAGTTTATAATAGCTGCAGTGTTCTGTTTTTCTTCAGCTGGTCCTATTAAGCAGTATTTTGAAAGTTCATAATAAATGGATTCTGGTTAATACACCCTAAACTTAAAATCATTTTTGTCATTTTGTAGAGCAATTTGTCTGCTGCTTTTTAAACTAGCTCAATGTAGTGATTAACTTGGATTGGGTCAATGTTCAAATTCTTATTGCACTTATTGCAACTCACCTAGAGACTTTGGACCAATGGTGCTCTCTCAACCCAATATAACTTACAAGATTCACAAAGTGTGGTATAATAATTTATCATAGTTCATTAGTAAAATAAAAACAATGAAAATAGTTAATTTTCATTGAGTTAGTTTCCAATCTAAGCTTCAATTTGCATACTCCCTGAAAAACTCTTAAGAAAGTAAACAGTAATGGGATTTGAATTTCCTTTTAGTTTAGGAAAAAAATTATTCTAGTTTGGGTTAGGAGAAAAATATATCATGGGGGATTTTTTTTTTTTGCTTCTTTTAAAAGGGAGTATTTTTATCTTGATAGAAATTAAATTGCCAATGGAAAACAGCCTAACTAGGACACAACCTTGTTGCCAACACAGAGCCAAATGATTGGAAAACTTTAGAAAACGAGTAGCTGTGGAACTACTTAATAAAGAAGCCTAAATTATCCCTAGTCAAAATAAAATAACCAGATACACTGCATTTTGATAGAGAGATTTTGATATTTTCCCTCCAATAATTTTACTTGAAAACAGTGGAAAAAATTCACCATTTGTAGAATGACTGCAACTGTATATGCATATTGGTTTAGGCAGAGTTCCCCAACATTTCTGGCTTTGTGGTGGGCGGAGGGATGGCTCATACAAGTGGCCAGCAAGTGTACATGTGCACATTCAATTGTGTGAGCGGCGTGCAAGTGTGCCTGCCTATCACACAAATGAAGTGCACACGTGCGCTCAGACAAGTGAGGATGTGCATGCTTAGTTGTTGGAAACACCTCACGGCCCACTAGTTGGCTGCAGTCCCTAGGTTGGGGACCCCTGATTTAATGCATTCTTTAGCTTTTAGTTTTTACAGTACAACTTCATGGAGTTGATCAGCTACTTGCTATTCTGACACAGAAATGGTGACATATAATATATTTATAAGAGTTAACAGATGGAAAAAAGGATCAAGAAAAAGAATTTACATTCTAACTTTGTTTTTATTCTAATTTCTGTATTTGCATCTATTGATCAAATTGATACAATGTAATATTTGCTCTTATTTTTTTTCAACTTCTCAATTTGAACTGTTCTGAAACAAATATGATAGCCTGGTTGCCATACTACTAAAACAAGTTTAAATACACTAATTATTATTCAAGGAATTGCATGGCCTTGATTTTCTGAATTTCAGGAATCTGTAGAATCTTAGTATAGTAGTTAGTAATTACTACAATAAATAGTAATTGATTTCTGTCACCTAGAATCCTAGAAAAATTTCTTATGTAATATAATCTTCATTGGCTTGCGTATATTTTTTCTGAGGTTTGCTTTTAAGATATTTGGATTCTGATTCTGCATGCTTGACCTGAAGTTTGTAGGCAGTATTGTTGAATCTAAATATTTTCCTTGGCATGGAATAACAAGAGTTTTGGTTTAGTTAAGGATAGAAACATTTCTCTTTATTTTAATTTTCCCTTTTAAAAGTACAGGTAGTCCTCGAATTAAGACCACAATTGAGCCCAAAGTTATGTTGCTAAGTGAAACATTTGTTAAGTGAGTTTGCCCCATTTTGCGACCTTTCTTGCCACAGTTATGAAATGAACCATTGCATTTGTTAAGTTAATAATATGTTAAGTGAATCTGAATTCCCCGTTGACTTTCCTTGTCAGAAGGTCACAAAAGTGGATCACATGACCGTCATAATTGTGAACCAGTTGCGAAGCATCTGAGTTTTGATCCCATGACTGAGGATGCTGCAATGGTTCTAAGTTTAAAAACACAAGTCACTTTTTCAATGCCGTTGTAACTTTGAATGGTCACTAAATGAACTGTTGTAAGTAGATGATTACTTGTATAAAATATGTAACAAATTGATCTTCTAAACACCCCAAGATAAAATAATAAATGTATTGCTACAGAGATGAAACAATGGTTTACTTAACTTTGAATTAGGTATTTGAATACAGTGTTCACTTGCAGGTGTTTCATTATCCATCCATTATCCAACTAGGTAACGGCATGATCTCACACTGATATTATGTAGTTGGGGAACATAATGTCTGCCAGCAAGCAGCCAAGCTACCCCACAGTTCAGCCCTGAGCTATATATGTTCTCTTCTATTGAAAAATAAAATCCTCACCTTATTTGGTCTGTTTGAAATTCCCAGAAACCCTGGACATTTCTAATTGATTGAAATTGAAGCCCAAAACACGGAGAACACTAGGTAAACATGGGTATCAAATTATTATGTACAGATAGTCCTCAACTTACAGTGCGACCATGGGATGCTGCAAACATCTGTAAATTTGGGCCACTTGCTCAGTGCCCAAAATATGATCATGTGACTGAGGAGGTGGCTACCAGAACTGCAAATTAAGGTCACAGGTACCTTTTGTAGGATCCATTAGGACTTTGAATGGTTGCTAAGTGACATTCAAAAGTTGAGGACTGCCTGCTTTAACTTTCATGGCTGTCCAATTCAGATTGATTCTGGACAATGTGCAATTTCTAAATTAGTTATTAAAATGCATATCAAAATCGTAGGATGAATGGGTTCTGAACAGAATTTTTATAAATGAAATTTTGTACTCACTTCTACTCTCATGCATGTGCGCGCGCACGCACACACAAACACGTTGCTCTCAGAATGGCCTCATGCAGAACACATTGCTCTGATTTCCATTGTGGTTTGTCACTCAATTGAAGCATTGCGCTTTCTGCACAGTTGTGCACCTTAGTAGTAGAGATGCAAGATGTCTAGTGAAAGGAAGATTTCTCCGATAGAGAATGGTGGTTGTCATGGAAGAAAGAGCAGAGATGAAGCATTATTGGCATTGTGATATAGTTGACTCTGCTTTAGTAATGATCATTCCTGGCTTTCCTTGGATGCCAGTCTGTGCAGAGTTCATGTATTTGAATAGGTAACAATTATCTGTTAATAAGTTTTTCATTAGGGGCCAAGCTGCATATGTGCATGAAAGAAGAGCCAGAATTGTAGAAGAGATTTTGTTCTCTCTTGTCTTAAAACAGTAGTGCTTTTAGGCAATAGTCATTTCTTTTGAATATTTTAGAGCTTATTCTATCAACATATAGTATTGATTCAGTTATTCCTGTATTGCAGCATTGTTCGAAATGCTGTACTTGTATAGCAATTAATGAGAAGGTTCTCTCCCCCCCCCACTCTTATTAGTAGTCTGTGAGGGGAAAATACTAATGTGCATGCTTTGCATGCAAAATGCTTCAGCCCGTCATTGTTTCAGGTAGCACAGGAATTGCAAACACAATGTGCCTAAAACCTATAGAAGTGCTGACAATTATTTAGCAGACTACTAAACCAGATGGAACAATTGTCTGATTTTATAGAAGTTAAGTTTTTGTGGCTTTATGTGATTCCTAAATTGAGACTTACATATAAAGAAAGTTTTGACAAATATTTTTAGGTTCTTTTGGAGTTGGCAAGGTGGTGCAACAATTACAGTGTTCCGGATTCAAAATATTAGGGCTGTGTATTTCTCTGCATAGTACCAGGGAAAGATATTTCTTTAAGAAGCTACAGACAGGTACAAGGTTTATATTTCTGCATGCTTTGAAGCAAATATTTGGAAATGAACTACATAGCTCAACTTCCATCTTTGCTTAAAGTTCTGGGCAGATGCTTCCATAAGGTTAAAAATTTAGAAGGTGGTTGCTTTCTGTTCATGGAGGTGCCTTGTGACAGCTGAAAAAAATATGTAGATTTTCTCAAGAGCTCTAATCCAAGGTTATGATAGACAAACACAGGTGGAAGGATTAACATGGCATTCAGCTGGGAACTCTTTTCTGAAACCAACCCACTCCCGAGTGTACTTTTCCTCCTCCCCCTTTCTTCTGTTAATAATTCTTTTACTTTTGACCGTATGCTTGAGTTTAGATTAGAAACCTGGACACTTAAAAGCTAGGTGTTCATCTGATCTGCCAACTGATTAATTTACAAATAACTTTTTAAAAAGGCAGTCAACTTTTGGATTTTCCCGAGAATCCTTTTCTTCAGTTTCACATACTGCAATTGAGGAGGTACAGTTAAGCTTTATTTTCTTTTTTTTCTCTTCTCTTGTCTTTGGAGTGGTTGGAAAGACAGAGTGACCTAGCCGTTTGTGTTTCTTGTAAAACGGGGACTGGGATGCCATTAGAATTAGAATTAGAATGAGAAGTATAATCTTTTGAACAAATGACCTTGAACATGTAAATCATTACCTTGCTCTTTTCCCTATCCAGCATAAAAAGAATTTATGTGTGTACAACATTGGATGCATATTGTACTATTTATGCTAATAGAAAATTTATAGAGAGAATTAACTATTCTTAGTCTTTTTTTTAAAAGTGACATGTTAGCATGGGATTTATATAGGAATAAGAAGGCTAACAGCAGATATTTTTCTGTTGGTTGATAAATCCTTTATTGGGGGATCATATTTTAACTGCCTGCTAAAGTTTTAAAATGGAGGTAATACCATACTACTTAAAAAAAAAGAATTATCATTTTGCAGAAACCTGACTGTAGAGTTGCTGATATTGCAGGATAAGGAACTTTCAACTTCTTTCATAAAATGCCCTCTTGCAGTTTAGAGCTCTATAGATATTCTGTATATATATTCTTCTATACTAGAATTCCGTAAGCTTTGATCCTCAAAACATACTGGAATCACAACTCCAGCATTCTATAGGACTCCCATTAAGATGGTTTTTCCAACACATGCTGCAGGTCAGCAGTGGGATTTTGAGACTGGAACAAAATAGGAATATTAATTATAATTAGCCCTATGCCTTGTTTCCAAATTTGTGGTTGCATTTGATATCTCATGAAGCATCTTGTTTTATATTTTTATGTAATTAATATGTATTATAAATATACACTATATCTTGAGGATTTTTTTTTTTTAGATGAGTAACTTTTCATGGGAAAAAGCAAATGAAACTTTACTCTTACAGAAACATGTACTCTACGAGTTAAAAGATAAATTGTAATTAAAAAGATAAAAGCTAATGCAAACTAAAAAAATAGGTGCAGAAAAGAAAAAAAGAATATATTATAATATATTATGTATGTATGTATATGTGTACACAAACACACACACACAGAGTTTCCCCCAAAATAACACCCTGTCTTATATTTTTTTTGCCACCAAAAAAGACACCAGGTCTTTTTTTGGGGGAGTGGGGGGAGCTGCAACTCTCTGAAGGTAAGTAGTAGGGCAGCTCCACCACCCCCATCCCTACCCTAGCTTAATTTTCATTCACCCTGGAGTGGACGGGTCTTAATTAGGGGATTATATGGGGGGGGGTATGACTTATATTGGGCACATGTGTAAAAATCAAGCTAGGACTTACTTTCTGAGTAGGTCTTATTTTGGTGTCTGTGTGTAATTAAATCACTTAAAACACAACAATCTGTTCTTCCCATACCTCATCTTGTATCTATAAACAAATCCTTAAAACTTTTATCATTCAATCCAGATCAGTAAATGTCCATTACTGATTACCAGAGATAGTAAATGTGTTTTAACATTGATCAAATAAACCAACTGTAGTTTTTCTTTTTACTTTTAGCAATCTTGATTTCATTTCATTTTATCTTTTATTTCTTCTCACAAATTCCTAAAGCTTTAAAAAGTCTCTTATAAATGCAATAATGGAAAGTTATCCAGGTCACTCTTGCTAAGAAATGTAATATGGGGCAAAACTCATTTAATAACAGTCTCGCTTAGCAGCAGAAATTTTGGGCTCAATTTTAGTTTAAGTTGAAGACTGCTTGTATTATTATGTTGATTGACCTCTTCCAACCTCTGGGCCACTGTATTGTTTTCTGATCTATTGTCATAACTTGGTTAGAAGTTTTACTGTTTTTTTTTCTGCTACTTGCTATACAGAAGGGGCGCTGGTCTTACCTCATACGTTCCTTATCATTGAGTGGAGAGAGAATCCAGGATGGGTTGACGTCGTCTGCTAGCTGATTAGACTGAGAAAGTCAGAGCTGTGAGGACACGCCTCTGTTGCTAACGGTCCCCAGATTTTGGTGAAGACGAAGTGACAGACTCGACGTGTCTTGTTCTAAGGTTCTTGCCTTTGGACCCAGGACCAGTTGGGCTTCAGAGTGGGGCTGGATTCTCTCTCAACTCAATGAGAAGGAGCATATCGGGTAAGACCAACACTCCTCCTCCATTGTGGTTGAGAGAGAATCCAGGATGGGACATACCAAAGCTGGCTTCTTCTATGGGTGGACTGTAGTCTATATTTATCGAGAACCCTATATTTATTGAGAACACATGCTGAAGTATTTGGATAGTGACCTGCAGATCCTCCCTTGCCTGTGACCAGAGGAGGACTGGATCAGTATATCATTCAGGTAACACTGGACATGTACAGGAAGAGCCCAGAAATGAGCTGCCAATGCAGCCAGTAGCTTCGTGGATGCCCTTGGCACTGACAATAGGCCAAATGGCAGGGCCTTGTAATGAAAGTGGCGGCTTGCATACAGGAATTGGAGGTATGGCAGTGGAGCGGCAAGATGGGCACATGCAGATACACCGCTGTCAAATCTATTGACAGGAAGTTGCCCTCCTGAATGTCCCCCAGGATAGATTGGAGTGATTGCATCTTGAATTGCTGGTATACAAGGTGGTGATTCAGCCTTTTCAAGTCCAGAATGGCTCCCCCCTCCCCCCAAGGTCTTGGGGATCAGAAAAAGGATCAAATAGAATCTATGCCACTGTTGGTACTCTGGGACCTACTAGGTTGCCTGAATTTCCAGCAGGTGCTGTATTGCTGTTTCTATGAGGACCTTCTTTGAAACATCTTTTGTAACTGGGCAACGAGTAAAGAACCTTGGGGGTGTGGAGAGGAATTTGAGGGAGAGGCCCGACCTCACCGTCTCCGGGATCCCGGCATCCAATATAATCTCCTCCCATCGGTCTGCAAAGAGGGTCAGGCGACCCCCGATTGGACGGCAGGACTTGCAGTCACTTGGGGCGAAGAAAGGACTGACCTCTGCCACGAAAGGGCTACTTTGTCTAAAATTATCTGCTCCTGCCCGACCTATCTTGTTGTCTCTGTCTTGGGATGTAGTTCCCCTGGGTATGTGGAAATCCCACACTTGTTTCCGTAGTCTAAAAGGAGGGCCGGCAAAAGTACGGTGAGGGGCGAAAATCGCCTCGTCTAGAAAAAGATGGCACAACCTTTCTTTTATCTCTGGATTCCAGCAGGGTTGGGTCCAGAAAATCTCTAAATAGCTTCTTGCCTCTGAAAGGGGATGAGGCAAGCCACTACTTGTGATGGCATAACCAGAGCAAGTGGTGGGCCGCTACCGAAGAAGCATTGGCTTGGATGTAAATCTGGCTGTGTTGAGTGTGGCGTCTGCAAAAAACTGCCACTGCTACAAGTTTATTAATGTCCTGGTGTGTTCTCATGTCTGCTGCCGGGATCCTCTCTTGCATCTGGTGAAGCTAGAGCAAGGAGGCCTTGTTGAAGAATGAGGCAGTTGTGGATGTTCTATCCTCTGCCTTCAAGTTCTTCTAGGGGTCACCAGGTATGGTGGAAGAAGATTGCAGGACTGCCACTGGAATCCACAGCTGGCAGCTGGAGCCCCCAGGTGAGCTCTGGGCCCACATTATAAAATATTGGGGACTGCCCCAGGAGAGGCCACTGCCTCTGGACCACGTCAATAAATAGTTTTGGCGAGGGGATGACCGCCACCGTCATGGTTAGTTCAGAGAAGAGTGGGTTGGTTGGATCAGCTAGGCCTTCCGGTGGTTCTGGATTTTGCTTTAAAGAGGAGAGACTTAAACAGGGCATGTTGGAAAATCCCGTAAAGGCTGACTAGTTGGGCAACAGCTTGTCATGTCAGAAAGGTCCAATTCCCTTTGCTCTTCCTCCTCAGAGAGTGGAGACTGGCTGTTGGGAGGTAACATGGGAATAGGATTCAGGGAAGAGTGGAAAGTCCCCTTGGAACTGGGCAGCCTGGCGTTGGCCGGGGTCCATAGATAAACCAGAGACCACTGAGGATGCACCTGCAACTATGCCCTGCCTGATGCTTTCTGCAATGATTGATTACATGTTGGCAGGGACTACTGATTCTGTCCCTGTCCCTGGGCGAAGGCCGCTGCTGTTGGGGTAAAGGTAGCTTCAGGCATAGCTCTGGCCCTCTCACAGGGCTGCTCCCAAATCCCTACAGTTGTAGGCAGGTCTGACAGTAAGCCCCTAAGACCTGCATTGCTGACAGGCAATAGAGGGCTCTGTGGAGAAAGCTGCTGTCTAGCTCCCCCTAGAGAGAGGTCTAGCGAGTACAGCCTATTAGAATGGTTTGGCTCACCTCACAATTCTGACAGTTGATTATTTCTCCTGTCAGCCTCTCTGCCCTGTGGCACATAGTCTTTCAAGGGTCTTTTCCCTTCTATGCTCATCCTTCTTGGCTGCCTTGGAGCTCTTACGAGCCGCTACAGCTTTTTCTCCAGTCTTTGAGGTGCGCTTGGCCACCACTTCGGCTGAAGTAGTCGCAACGGGGGCTGCAGAAGCGACTGACAATACTGTTGCCTCCCAGGACATAGTTCCCGCGCTGCCACCAGCAGCTGCCTCATCCGCCATTTTGTGTGCTGTGACAAGCAGACTTGCTCTCAGAAGAGCTCTGCTGCCAGCGCGGCCTTTAAAGACTGTACCCTAAGGATTGCAAGGATTCGATCACTCCCCTAAGCTCCCCAGGACATGGTGGGAGCGGGGTCTCAAGGGCTTGTATTGTTCTGGTCTCCAGGAGCCTGTGAGCCCATTTGTGCCTTTTTTGGAAGGCTCAGGCTCACCAACATTGCCTGTGAAAGATCCTTAATGCTGCACTTTTTTGGGGGAGTGCAATCGGAGTGCAAACGCTCCTGACAAGTCTCCAAGCTCAGGGGTTAGTGGCGCGGAGCCAGGCTTGTTCACACTACCCCACAATCAGTTTTGCCCCTTCTAGGCAGCTGCCAATTAAGGAGTGCGAAGCTCCTATGTTCATACGAAGCACCGTTGGTCCGGATGTCAAATTAGTGTTAAAGCTCTTATCACAGTTTAAAGTTCCAGGGGTTAGCGGCATAGAGCCAGGCTCATTCATGCTACTCCTTGACTGCAACGTTGGTTAGTTCACCGAAGATGGATTTCAGTGGAGTGAGCCGAAGCTCTTGTGTGAAGCAATCCCAGCGAACTTTACGGTGAGACCTCACAGAAATAAATCCAGAAATATCCTATTCGATCTAAAGGAATCCAGGAATGCTCTGTCAAAGAACGAAGGAATTTTTGACATGTCTGTCCTAACTGAGGGACTGAATCAAAAGCTGGGAACCGTTAGCAACCGAGGGGTGTCCTCACAGCTCTGACAGACTCTGTCCAATCGGCTAGCAGATGAAGTCAACGCATCCTTGATTCTCTCTTCACCACAATGGAGAATATATATTCTGTAACTATTCCACTAATTTCTGTAGTCTTCCAATTCGATAATAAAGGGAGTTGTTGCTCTGTCTTCTGGTACTAGAAGTTCCTCTAAGTAGTATCCTGGATTTTGACATTTCTACAGTAAATAATTTTGGTATGCCCCTTAATCTTTGTTTGAACTTCTTTGAATCTGTTGTATTGGTGTTGATGTCCTTTAGCATATCAGTTTGAGGCGGGAAGCTCCTTCCGAGTTCAGAGATCTTTTACAAGAGTTTTCTTTTTTCTATATCTATTTCCATCTTTGGTGTTCTAACAGTGAACTCTGAAATTTGTTAAGTTTCTTCCTGAGTTCCTTGTCTTTCTTGGCTTCGTCTTCTGTTCTCTTGGCAATTTCTGTAGTTTATTCTGACATCCAGTTTACTTTTATCCGTTTTGCGTTCTTAGGCAGTTCCTTTTAACATTTATCCTTA